>NC_141157.1:10208198-10549610 GCF_053477565.2 Lygodium microphyllum
ACCTTTGGCCTACTGCTTCCATGTATTTTTGCAGATTTCATTGCTTGATGATCTGCCTCACAGCTCGTTATTCAATGGCCATGTCTTCTAGGTTGAAGATTTGTTGGAACTTGAACTGGTTGAAGGCTTGTGTTTCCACTGAAAGTCCGTATTTTACTTGTTTTTCTTTTGAAAAGGGCAATTCGCCAGTCTTTTCTTGGCATGCCATGATGCCTGTCATGGAACCATATTTGCCATTAGTGTCATTTAGATTAATCACAACAAAAGGGAACAATTACATATTTGTTGAATTGAATTGCTCGAGTGTGGAAATTGACTTTTCTTCCAATTAGTCTATTGATTTCAAATTTTATTGACATTTTTCACACTCACAAGTTGTTCCATCCTACCAACGTGTGCCTTTCCTTTATTGTTTTCCTTGTGTGTTTGGTTTGATCTACCTTACTCTTACCTTTGCCTTGCCTTACCCTTACCCCCTTCCCCTTGGAATTGAGAAGAATCCTTCCTAGGATTGAAGGTAAGAGTGTAAAGGATGCATTGCGCATGGGTATAGTGCTTTACTTCCACATAAGCCAAGCATAGAAGTTTGGATTATATTACATGTGAGCATCCTGGTCCATTTCGAAAGGTCGAATGCCGAGAGCCGGGTGATGTAAGTAAGGACATTGAGCAAGAAGTCACCAGAGTCCATACGACTAGTAATGTGCAGCTCCTCCTCGGTAAGGATGCGATCCAAGTAGGGATATCCTTGAAGATGTTCTTCCATGGGTCGGGGCATGAATGGTCATTAATACTCTATAAGAGGTTGGAGCAACATAAGTTGGGTCGTATTCCGATGTTTTAATTGTGCATCGTTGCTTAGCATTTGTCATGACCTGATATCTCTTGAGCTCCCATTGAAAGGGGAGTTGTTGGCTACAAGCAGTTTCAAGTCTTCTATCTTTTGATCGTTGGCACAAGCTGCACGCTTGTCATATGAAGTGATGAGGTATCGTTGCTGCGCTTGTTTGCAAAAAACCTCGGTGTGGCAATCAGCTTCGCAACTACTTTAGAAGCTTTGACAAACACAAATTCCAATTCTTCCCAAGAATAAGGGAGCGTCTGTATTTCCATCACTATAGGTTCGTCTGAGCGTCCCAAGTCTAAGCGGTCATAGCTCTTAGCAAGTAACATAAAAGTTGCATCTAAAAGTCTAAGGCAAGCAACCAAGACATCCCCCATATTCTCAGCTAAGTTAGCGGCTAGAGTTAGAATTGATCACCGCTCATAAGAGGATCTAAGGCCGGTAGGTAGTTGAGGTTTGAAAAAACTAGAGAGTTCAATAGGCTAATGGTCAAGCTTGGTTTGCCTCTTAGGTTGTAGCTTTGTGGCATATTTGATGAGTCTAGTTGTGGTTGCGGTTGTCATGCTACTAGATGTTTTTAAGTTTTGAGGGGTACCATCAACATCAGATTTGGATGTTTTGTTAGTAGCAGGTTGCGATTTTGGGCGAAGTCCATAGGCGATTCTCTTATGGTCCGAGTGTCTCTAAATCGCTATTTCATGTGACCAAGTTGCTCGAGGGTGGTGTTTGAGTAGGACTTTTGGTTGGTTTGGCTTTAGGGAGCCAAATCCAAGGGTTATCCTCATAGTAGTCTTGTGCTTGCAATATGGTTTTGAGGACCCATCACCGCCTGATCATGCGTCGATGTTTACGATTTTGCCTTAGGCTCCTAGGTTTCGAGTGTGAGCCCTTAGCTCCGTGAGGGTGTGGATGTTTGCTTCAAGGTGGCAGCCCTTGATGTTTAGGTACCCATTTGAATTGGGGTTTCTTGGCTATTTCCAACATTGATTTTTGGTGGGTTGTGATGAGTCACGAATCCCCTCAGACTTGACAATGGGGTTTTCTATCGATGGCCTTGCGGACTTGGAAGGAGTCATGCTATCCTTGCTGAAAGATGTAACTATTCGGAGGTTGCCTATGACTAGGTGGGTACGTTGTTGCAACTCGTAGTCGATAGTACAACAAGCTCACTTCTTGAAGGTTCATCCTAACATCGATTTTGTGCCTGCATCCTTAGTGTTGGGCAACACATACAAGATTATCAATATGCTTTCAGACTCAATAGAAACTGCAACCTTGCACTTTCCAAAAAGTGTGTAGGGTTGGCCTCCATAAGGATTAAGCTTAGCATTAGTGGGATGCAATTGCGGTTTGCCAATTTGGGTCCAATGGTCATGGGTTAAGACATTAAAATCATCTCCCTCATTGATCAATGTGTTGATGGTGCATGTGTGCTTAAGTAGTGACCATCATGCTTAGGTAAGTTGGTTCTATTGCTTTCTCATCCTCATCGTCCATATCAGTGATAGTGGCCACTCGTACATGGACAAGATGTGCTAGCATTGGGGGCTCATGCAATGGGTGCATGGGAGAAAAGTACTTCTTTATGTGGCTGCCATTGAAGAAGCCTATGCTCTCACCCTCTAGGGTTTCGAGCTCTATGTTGCTAGTTTGGCTAATGGTTCGAACCTTAAAAGGCCCTAGCCCCTGAAACTTCAGCTTGTTATATCCTTTGACTGAGTACAGTAGTACTAAGTCACCTTGTTTGAAGTTGTGCTGCTTGACATGCTTGTCAAACCAGTTTTTATGTCTTGCCTTCTTGCATATTAGGGCATGAGTAGCTAGAAGCCAGTTTTCGATAAGCATTCGAGCTCAATTAAGTGTTCCGTCCATGCCTCTTTCCCGTCCCATCTCTCTTGAAGGGTTATCCTGAGGCTAGGTACAAAGAACTCCAAGGGTAGAATTTCCTCTTTACTATAGGTCAACTGAAAGGGGGTCTGAGTTGTCTTGTAAGCCATATGGTAGGCCCACAAGGCCACCATCAACTTGTTGTCCCAATCACTCCATGAAGCAGAGATGACCTTGGTTAGGACATTTACTAATATTTTATTTGTGGACTCAACTTGATTGTTTGCCTGAGGATAATAAGGTGAAGATATTTTATGGATGATTAGGAAGGAGAATAGTAGGTGAGCTATCACCTCATTGATGAAGTGAGTGCCTTGGTCACTGACTAGGTTGATGGGACAGCCGAACCATGAGATCACCTGCTCCCATAGAAACTTGGCAGTGGTTCTAGCGTCATTTTTTCTCATAGCTCATACTTTGGCCCATTTTGTTAGATAGTCGGTGGCCTCACAATGATGTATTTGGCTTGTGAATACTGTGTCGCAAGACTAATGGGTCCGATGAAGTCAATCCCCCATTTCTCGACGGGTTCTCATGCGATAATTGGGATTAGCTCCATGTGATATTTACGAATAGGGACTTTAGTTCATTGGCTTTCATCTCAATGCATCACAAATCATGCTGCATCTCGGAAGAGAGTAGGCCACCACAGTTGGGATTGCAGCACTTTGCAAGCTGTTGTGTCTCCACTGAAATGTCCTCCTATGATTCCATCGTGTGCCTTTGTCAACACATCATGCATCTCATGCTCACACGCGCATTTGTGCAGTAACCCGTCTTGCCTCAACCTGTAAAGTTGGGATGCTATATCAACTGATAGGGTTGAATCTTCAGGATGAGCCACCTAAGTCGGGCCTTTTCCATTGGTCATTCCAATAGTCCATGCTCAAGCACTTGAACTATGTCATCTACCCAATACGACATCATGTCGGCTCTAAAAAAATCCATTTCACTGAACAAGCTAAATAGATGTGCGTATGGCAACTCATTTATAATACCTTGCCCATCGGATTCTCCTGTGGGGATACGAGACATATGGTTAGCCATGTAATGCTACCTCCCTTTATGCACCACCACAGAGAAGTCAAACTTTAAAAGTAGAAGTAGCCATCTAGCAATGCGTCCTGTAGCACAAGGTTTGTTAACCAGATACAACAAGTCTTGATGGTCAACAAAGAAGGTAAAGGGCATAGCCAGAAGATAATGCCAAAATTTCTCTACAGCAAACACTATGGGCAAGCCCTCTCTCTTTGTTGTTGAGTAATTCATTTTGGTCTCAGTGAGTTATTTGTTAGCAAAGCTCACTAGGTAATCTAGGTTGTGTTCTTCTTCTTATTCTTTGTCTCTCTCCCTTTTCACCCCTCTTCTTCTTCTTCTTCTTCTTTTCTCTCTCCCTCTCTCTCTCTCACTTTCGCGTGCTATTCTTGTTGAGATATCAAGCTCCACTCGTGATACGCCAGGGTGACCGTTGTGTATTTATGTCACCGACTTGTCAATTGCAGACGCGGTTGGTACACCGCCCATGAATAATAGCTATATGATAGCTATCCTTATCTACTCTAGTTCGTGGCTCAGTTAGTATGCCACCTTAGTTAGTTGAGTTTGGTTTGAGACCCATATATAGGGTTCTTCTATTTCTTTGTACTAGAGTTCTTTTGGCTTACACAACTAAGAAGAGGAAAACTGTTTTCAGCCTCCACCCTTGTGTGTCTTCCCCCATTGTGCAAACAAGAAAGCTTCAAGCGAGACTCCTTCATTCTCTCCCACAATCTTGACATGGTATCAGAGCCTTGTTCGTGGTAAGGAGCTCAAGAAAGCAAGCCAAGCTCGCGGTGTTCTGGTAAGAGGAGCAGTGTTGCTTTCATTTTCTGTTTTGGGAGCAGATCTCTGCAGGTAGCACAGCCGGAAAGTGCAGGAGTGCATTGTCTCAGGTTGAGACGCCCTTCGCGATGAAGCAAGAGGGCAGTATATGTTGCGGGACAGCGCTTTAGCCCTCGGCGACCCTGTTTTTTTGATTTGAGGCCATTTCGGGGCCTGTTTTGGAGGCGGAAGTTTTCTGCACGCAATCAGGAAAAGGCCCAGTTTTATGCAGGGCAGCCACTGTTCTACAGGTTGGTGAAAAGTTACTGTAAAAATTGCATTGTATGCTTGTGCGCAGAGACATTGGGAGTTACAGAATCATCCCTGTTGCCTGTTGATGCAAAATCGTCACTAGGAAGTGACTGTGTGGTCAAATACCACTTTCGCCAGTTTTGCAGATTTTCCCGTGTGAGGGTGAAGCTGTGGTTTTTGTAGTGACAGAATTTTTTCCAGTCTTCTGTAATGGCATCTGGATTCTCTTTCACAGATTGTCACTGAAAAGCTTGACAAGAACAACTTTCAAGCATGGAAGTTTAGAATGACAAATTTCCTTATGGGAAAAGGATATTGGGAATTTGTTGCAGGAAATGAAGAAGAACCAGTTCTTCCTGATATTCCCAATCAACAGCAAATGCAGGCATTCAAAACATGGCATGAGAGAGCCAGGAAAGTTATGTATTGACTGTCTATCAGTATTTCAGACTCTATGATTGTGCATATTCAGGATGCAAGTACGCCAAAGGAGGCATGGGATACTTTGTCAAAAATGTATAGCACAAATACGCAAGCCAGGAAAATGCAGCTCAAGCAAGAGTTGCATAATGTGCAAAGAGAAAGTATGAGCATCAACGACTACCACATGAAGTTGAAGAAGATTGCAGATGCACTTGCTTCCATTGGGTCGCCAGTGGAAGATGATGATTTAGTTTCCGTGACCTTGAATGGTCTAGGAAAGGATTATGCACAGTTTCGGACATCCATTTCAGTTCGTGAAAGATTTCCTGATTTTGAGGAGCTGATTGCTCTTCTAATTTCTGAGGAGCAAAGAAATGGTGGTGCATCTTCTTCAGGAGGAACTTCAAAAGAAGCTGTCTTCTACTCAAATGCTGGAAGAGGTAGAGGCAGAGGTAGAGGAGGCCGATTTGGAGGCCGTGGCAGAAATCAGAATATGCAGCAAACTCAAGAAAACCAGTCCTATGGAGGAGGACGTGGTAACTCTAGAGGCAGGGGGAGCCAAAGAGGTCGTGGTGGATGGCAAAGAGGCCAAAATGCAAACAATAATGTTGAATGTTACTACTGTGGTAAAATGGGTCATATGGCTAAAGACTGCTATAAAAAGCAGAATGACATCATGAATGGAAAATTGCAACAAGGGAATTATGCATCTTCTAATAGACACGGTGATGACAGAAATGAGCACTTGTTTATGGTGCAGCACATGAACAATTCTGTGACAAGTGTAGAAGAAAGCAATGATGTATGGTATGTTGACTCAGGTGCATCAAACCACATGACAGGTCATGCAGAATGGATGGAGGATGCAAGGAAAATGGAAAAACCAGGATTTGTGGAGACTGGTGATGATACTGCACATCCTATTGTGCAGATTGGAAAAATTCCCTTGTCTATGCAGGATGGGAAAAAGAAATACATGTCCGATGTATTTCATGTCCCGAATATCACCAAGAATCTGGTTTCTGTCGGTCAAATGGTTGAGCAAGGCTTGCAGGTCAGATTTAATCCTCATGGATGCTTTGTTGAGGATATGAAAAATAAAGGTCGCTTGATAGCAAAAGGAAAGAAGAAGGGCAGAATGTTTACGTTGGATGCAGACATGTCAGAATTGAGTGCAGCAATGTTTGCACATGGGACCGGTGTAGTTGCAGATATTGATATCTGGCATAAACGCATTGGTCATGTTAATGTACAGCGACTTAAATCAATGCAGGCCCAAAATATTGTTGCAGGATTGCCAAAATTCAAGGTTGCAGAAATGCATAAGGTATGTGAAGCCTGTCAGTTTGGAAAACAGGCAAGGAAACCATTTCCTAGACATGTTCAAGAGAGTGAGAAGCCATTGGAATTAATCCACTCTGATGTGTGGACTACTAAAGCTGCATCTCTTGGAGGCTGTCATTATTTTGTCAGTTTTATTGATGACTATAGCAGAAAAGTTTGGGTGTATTTTATGAAAAAGAAAAGTGAAGTTTTTGGGCATTTCAAAACTCTTAAAGCTATGGTTGAAAAAGAAACAGGCTTGCAGATAAAATGCCTAAGGTCAGATGGAGGGGGAAAGTACCTCTCAAATGAGTTTGCAAGGTTCCTGCAGGAGCATGGCATAAAGCAGCAATATTCATGCAGTCATACCCCACAACAAAATGGAATTGCAGAAAGAAAAAACAGGCATATTGGAGAGGTATCTCGTGCCATGCTCAATGAAAAAGACTTGCCGGATTTTTATTGGGCTGAAGCAGTTGCTACAGCAGTCTACATAATGAACAGGACTCCCACTGCAGCAATACATGGAATGACTCCAGAGGAGAGGTATACTGGTAGGAAACCAGATATTTCTCATTTGAAAATTTTTGGTTGCATTGCCTATGTACATGTGCCAGATGAGTTGAGATCCAAGTTGGATCCAAAAGCTGAGAAGTGCATCTTTATTGGTTACTCTCTGCAGCAAAAAGGGTATAGATGCTATAACCCTTCTACTCGTAAGTTTACAGTGAGCAGAGATGTTGTTTTTGATGAGATGAGTAGCTGGTATAACCCAGTAAATGTGATTGACGATGTAGATGCACAAAATGGTAATGCTGCACAGAATTCACAACAGCAGTCACAAAATATTAGCGGACCTGGAGCGTCCTCTAGCAGTGGTTCACATTCTTCGCCATGGACAGGCAGATTGAGATCAGGAGAATCTTCTCAAAGTAATGCAGATAGTGGTATGCAGGTATCACGAAAAGGAAAAGAGAAGGTTGATCAGTCCATGTTTGATGTGAATGCAGGTCACTCTTATGTGGATGGTGAATCCAGTGGCTCAGAACAGAGCATTAATGATGAGTTGGGTATTCCTTCTATTGTTACACCTGGAGTAAGGAAGACCAGGGATGTTTTGAGAGCACCTGGGAGTGAACCTACTTTGCGCATGTCTACGAGAGCTAGGTATCCTGTGGATAGGCTGAAATATGATGGATTTACAGCCATTCACTATGCATATATGGTCAAAGTGATACAGGAACCAGAACCCACATCTTTTGAGCAAGCCATGGGAAAAGAAAAATGGGAGAAAGCCATGGATGAAGAAATGGATGCCTTGGAAGCAAATGCTACATGGGAGTTAGTACCTTTGCCTAAAGGTAAGAATGCAATTGGCTGTAAGTGGGTTTATAAGGTGAAGCACAATGCAGATGGTTCTGTGAACAGATACAAGGCAAGATTAGTAGTCAAGGGGTATGCACAAACATATGGCATTGACTATGAAGAAACATTCAGTCCAGTTGCAAGGATGGCAACTGTAAGAGCAGTCATTGCTATGGCTGCATCAAAGGGATGGTCTTTACATCAGATGGATGTAAAGAATACCTTCTTGCATGGTGATTTGCAAGAAGAGGTCTATATGGAGCAGCCACCAGGTTATGTGCATGCTGTTCATCCTGAGTTTGTTTGCAGGTTGAAGAAAGCCTTGTATGGCTTGAAGCAAGCACCTAGAGCATGGTCTGACAAGATAGGACAGTATCTTGTCACTATTGGCTTTCAGATTTCCAAGGCAGATTTCTCACTTTATGTGAGAAAAACAGAGAAAGGTATTATGCTACTTGTCATTTATGTTGATGATTTGATTATGACAGGTGACAGTGATGAAGATATCCTTCATGTGAAAATGCTATTGAAGCAGAAGTTTGAGATGAAGGATTTGGGAGAGCTGTGTTATTTCTTGGGCATTGAGGTGATTAGATCACCAAGTGGGATACAGCTCTTGCAAAGGCAGTATGGATTGGACATGCTGTCCAAATATGGGATGACAGGCTGTAAGCCTATTTCAGTTCCTTTGGAGCAAAATGTGAAGCTGAGCACAGATGCAGGTGAGCTTCTAGAAGACCCTACTATGTACAGATGCATAGTAGGAAGTTTGATTTATATGACTATTACCAGGCCAGATTTGAGCTATGCTGTTGGATTGGTAAGTCAGTTTATGCAGGCTCCAAGGAAACCACATTTGGATGCGGCTAGACGCATACTCAGGTATGTGAAGTCCACATTGCAGTATGGACTATTTTATGAGACTGGGGTTCAGATACAGTTGCATGGATACACTGATGCTGATTGGGCTGGTAGTATTTCTGATAGACGATCTACCAGTGGATATGTATTCTCTTTTGGGAGTGCTGTAGTCACTTGGAGCAGCAAGAAACAGCCTACAATTGCCTTGTCGAGCACAGAGGCTGAGTACAGGGGTGCAGCAATGGCTGCATGTGAGGTAGCTTGGTTGCATAAGCTACTTTATGATATGCATCAGTCTACAGATGGACCAGTTGTCATTTATTGTGACAACATGAGTAGTATACACTTGGCAAATAACCCAGTCTATCATGCTAGAACAAAGCACATTGAGGTGCATTATCACTATGTGCGAGAGAGGGTTTTACTAGGTCTTATTGATCTAGTTTATGTCAGCACAGAGGATCAGGTAGCTGACATATTCACGAAGGCATTGGGCGCAGAGAAGCTGCGCAAGTTCAGAGACCTGCTTGGTGTGCAGGAATTGGGATTGAGCTCGAGGGGGAGTGTTGAGATATCGAGCTCCACTCGTGATACGCCAGGGTGACCGTTGTGTATTTATGTCACCGACTTGTCAATTGCAGACGCGGTTGGTACACCGCCCATGAATAATAGCTACATGATAGCTACTCTAGTTCGTGGCTCAGTTAGTATGCCACCTTAGTTAGTTGAGTTTGGTTTGAGACCCATATATAGGGTTCTTCTATTTCTTTGTACTAGAGTTCTTTTGGCTTACACAACTAAGAAGAGGAAAACTGTTTTCAGCCTCCACCCTTGTGTGTCTTCCCCCATTGTGCAAACAAGAAAGCTTCAAGCGAGACTCCTTCCTTCTCTCCCACAATCTTGACAATTCTTAGTCTTTTTTTCCATTCCCTTACGATGGGGGGGGGGGGGGGGGTTATAGTAGTAGAAGGGTGGGGTATTATTGGGGAAAATGTGGGGAGGAGGTGGAGTGATGGTGATGTCTCCACCACCCATCCATTTTTGCATGGCGACAGTGTTGTGGATAGGTCGAGAAGGGGTTAGGAGGGGTGGTAGGCCAGTGGCCTCCCCTCACTAATGTTATCATCACATTCTTCCTCGTCGACTCCGGCTGCTCCTCCCCGACGTTATCATCAACTTTTCCCTTGTCCACATCACGTTCTTCCTCCTCTTTCTCCCCCCGCCTCTGATAAGTAGTGCCTTGATCCTGAATTAATTTATACTTCTCATTCCATATGCTGTCCTGAAATTCAACCAGCTCCTGCTATTCAAGAAAACTACCTGAATGCTGTCCTGACAAATTTCAGACTGCAAATTGAACAGTTTGCTGTTCTAAAACTGCATTTCCAGCCATGTTGAGCTACTCCTGATACCCTTGAATGATACCATCAACATTTATCTCAAACACAGGTACCATTGAATCATTTTCTTGAAAAAATAATTCTTTCACATCACTGTCTACTTCATCTACCATATCAATTGTCTATGCATACAGATCCTCAAGGATAACATCATGATTTGGAATATAAGAACAAGCCAACTGAGTATGTAAATTAGCAATTACATTATCCTTCTGAGAAACAACTGCTTGAAGAGCATTAATGACCTCCGAATAATGAGAAACTTTCAAATCCATTACAGTCCTGACATGAAAAACCTCTTGTTGAAGCAATGCTTTCTCTTCCTGAAGCCGATTAATGACAGATAAAGCTTCAACTGCCGCAATTTGAGTTGCATTCCTCTCATTTTCCAACTCAGAAGAAAACCATTCAATCATCTCAATTGAAGATTGAGTCATAGGACATAACTCATGCAAATCTTCACGAAAACCACATGAATGGATCGATTTCTGCAATTCTTGACCTTCAGCCTACTGTGGTAGACATGTACCTTGCTGAAAACTGTTCATTTCATGTCCTAAAACTGGCTGAAAACAGATCTGCTGCTGTCCCATAGCTTGCTATCCTGAAAATTGCTCATACAGGCAATGAACTAGAGAGTTGACATCAGTAAAAAATGGTTGAATTTCTTTAGGCTGAATATTGAAATAACCTGGAATAGTATTCAGTATGCTGGAAATATAGATATCCTTGAAAAATACACCCTGAAATGATGGATTTTGCACTACAAGCAATGGCATTTCAAGTACTTGTAAAGCCTCTTCAGTGAAATCTGACTCCCTTGATGCATAATCTTCCTCAAAACTAGTAAGAGAACAAAGAAAATCATCCATAATAGCATCTTCATTAAGAAAAACATCAGCCTCATGCTTGTCATACATGACAACATCATCTTCTTGAATATGCAACTGATCTTCTTGATCACCAGACTGATCATCAAATTGATCAACTTCCTTGATGATAACTTCATCACTTCTTTCTTCTTTAGTAAAACAGATTCGAGATTGATTATAACAGTTTGCAAGAGTCCAAAGTATGGAAAATACCTTCAAGTTGTCAATACAAGGTGTGTGATGCTCCACTCTTCCATTGATAAGCTCCTGTTTTGGGTTTGGGGTACTTGAGGATCTTTGGCTACTTTGGCTCTTGTCCTCTCTCACTTCCTCAGCCTCAATCTTTGGCAAAACCATAGGTAAAGGGTAACAATCATCATCATCACTTGAATATGAATCCTAATCTGAATCCAAAACATCATAATACTTCTCCTTGAGCTTCTCAACTGCTCTAAGCAATCTTTGAGCCTGCTTCAAACTTGAGCAAGACTTAACCTTCCGGCCTTCATGATCATCATGCCATTCATAAGCATCATCAAGTAAAGCCTCAAAAGAAGTAAGCTTTTCCCATGCTTTATCCAGCCTTGAATTTGAACCTTTCTTTGCTGCTGAAGAGAACTTCTTGCGGATACCATTGAACTACTTACATAGATCAAACATGCAGAAATACTTACATGACTTTCCTCTTTCACTGGACTCATGAACATATGGACAACACTTTGAAGTATGGCCATGCTCAAAATAGATTTTGCATCTCTTGTCCTTCTTCTTGGATTTACCCATAATGAAGCATAGCTATTGTTTGAAAATAACTTGATTTTCCTTCAACCAACCTCAAAACTCTGTAGTGATAGAGTAGAAGTCTTCAGGCTATGGTATTCAGGATATTCTTGCAATTCAAATAGTTTAGGATGCTTGAAGCACTCAGTTGCAGGTAGATCTTGAAAAATGCCAAAAAAATGCATTTGTTGATAAGACTTCTCAATTTTATCAAGCTTCCTTCCATCTTTCATGCGATTCAAGTTATGCCTGTCATTTTCATCCTGCAATTCAGATAACCAACCTAAAATTCCTGCAATTCAAGTAACAGACTTACAGATTCCTACAATTCAGGTAATAGCCTAAAACTTCCTGCACTTCAGGGAATTGCTGCACTTTAAGAAACTGCCTGAAAATTCCTGCACTTCAAGATAGTCCTTTAGGCCAATCTTGAAAATTTCTTTCTTTTTGCATCTTGCCTTAATTCCTTATCCAAGTGAACATAAATCCTATCCTTCTTAATCATCTCCATTCTTGCACCAACAAATCTGAGTTTGAGGACCACTTGAAACATTCATAAACAACATAATGGTTCCAGAATTCAAGAACAACCATGGGCAACATATAATCTTCAAGAATGCCATATATATAGACTTGCTATAGACACCATAATTGACTGCATAAACACACTACCCTGAATATTACAGCCCCTTTATTGCCTGAATTGATATCAGCCACAAATAGCACTTGATTTTCAAGAATGACATACAAACATATAGCACACAGCATGACTGTTCACAGCAATATGCTATCCAAAAAATTGCAAATATGATATTTCCTGTCTTTGAACTTCATGACTGCCTTTCTTTATGAACATGCCATCCTGAATAATCTGCCTTGAATCCACAGCATGAGAACTTTTGAAGTGATTGAATTCTTAAGAAATAAGAACTTCAAGATATCGTGCTTCAAATAACTTGACTGTAGGGTTTTTCTTATGCAGAGATGACCTGACACCTGCAACTTGTAAAAGTGCAAAAAAATGCCTGAAAATATAAAAATGCATTGAATTTTTGAAAGATTTGGAAGCATTTTTTCTCAAAAACGAAACCATATCTCCTGTGTCTTCTTGGAAAAGATCGTCATTCTCTGATCAGTCATTACATAACTGCCATCACTGGCTTCATTCACTGTGACTGATCCTAACAAATTCTTGCTTCGGCATTCTTGTCGCCTGAATCTCTTAGGACCTAATTCCAGATCTGCACCTAAATCAAGAAATTATTTTCCTGAACCTGGCAGAGATCACCAAAGTGTTATGGACCATCAAGACCATAACAAGAAATGCAGGGAATTAGCACTGCAAGGAACTTCTTGACACAATTTACAGCCATTACACATACCTAATCTTCAGGAATACCATGCAAACATGATCTACATATCGTAAACATCAATGTTGAACCACTATCTTGAAAACTATCACACAGTTTATCATCATCATATTCACTCCTGATCAAATAACTTGAAACAGACATCATGAATATTCAGGACACAGATACACAGTGTTAGAACTAGACATAACCAACCAGAATCTGGCGCTGTCCTAAAGAATATCTCATTTTTCATCACACAAAAAATACAAAAGACACGAACTCCTGACTATCAGGAAGGCGCCTGAATGTCAGGTAAAAACCTGAATGCTTTATATGACATCTTAGGTCACTTTCCATATGCTGGTTCTACATGTATGCTAGTACTAAGGTATAAAATAGTACTAAGTAGATGATGGAATTCAAGCCCTAACATTTACTTCAGTTCTCAGGTCTCACAGGCTATAAAAAAGATTGGGGCAGCCACCATTGAAGCTTCCTTGCTTCATATCTCACTTGCCTTTGAACAAGACTTGCTGGAGCTTGTTTGAGGCCTTCCTTGGCTTTAACCGAACCCCTCCGAAGCTTGGCCACCATTTTTTGTAGCCCCAAGACTAGCATTTACAGTTGGCCAAATCACATAGCCCTCCCATATGTGTCTTCAGCATTGTCAACCACAACAGCAACTCCCCCCCTCCATTGGCACTTGGAAAGGCTCCATTTCGGGCATATGAACATGCTTTTATGCTTGGTTTTGATGGTTGATGTGTTGGCATAGCATTTGGACTGATTTAACACTGTTTTGGGATTGTCATAACAGTCTACAGGCAGTTTATGACAGTGTTACACTGACATTTGACGCTACAGCTTGTTTGGCATTGTCATTTGATGCCCGGTTCGTCCCGTTTGATGCCCGGATATTAGGGGAATATATTTTTTCCTATTGTTTGGAAACCATTTGGAGCTGATTTTGGTGTTGAAATTTTCAGTTTTGAACAGTAAATCACTGTTGTACACAGTTGGGCTGAAGTTATTTTACTCATCTATACTTATGCCTATGCTTTTCGGGCTATGTTTCGGACATATATGGTGATGTATTGACACTTGTTGGGGCTCGACATAGATCTTGGTTTTGATTCGGGATCGTTGGTTGAGCTTGAGCTCGCTTTGCAAAGCATTTGGATGCACCGTCTTGGATGTACTTATGGCATGTATGTTGCTTATGTCTGACCGGTCTTGACATGCTTAGCCTGTGCCATTACTACATGCTAGTTACATTGTTTGGAGCCTATTGCTATTGGAGCTCGGTCTTAGCTTGACCTTGGATTCTCGGAGCTTACTTGAGCTATTTATTATCTTTTCAGAGTTTTATCTTGGGATGTACTTGATGTCTTACACGCTTATGGATGCTATATATGGATGCTCTACTGCCTACATGTTCGGGATGTACTATTGATGTATTGTCTTGGGCTTATGTCATTGGCACTATGTCTTGCCTTGGCTTGAGCTCTTGAGCTTGTATATATGGCTTTTGTGCTAGTGGGAGCATTCTTGAATGCTTATCAGACATTGAGCAGGTAGTACTTTTATGCATTGAGCCGTTACATGCTATTGAGCATTTACAGACACTTGAGACTTTGGGACTTCTTACCTTTTGGGATGATACATCATATGTCTTGGTTCACTGTATGCTTATGAGCTAAGTCTCAGTATTGGATCCATATCTTTGTGAATTGACACCTACTTGTGTCAAGTTTTGGTAGTGGCAGGAACACTTTGCCCTGTTGCGTGGGGGGTGTGCCTACTCACTGGCAGATGTTTGTATGACATACTTGGGTGTTGGATTCATGATTATCTACTGTCATATGCTTATGCTATGCCTACATGATGTCGCTTTGGTCTTGGCAGTATCTGATTGCCTTGGGATTCGATTTTGGCACTGTTAGCTTTCTTTTACTAAAATCTGAAATTTATTACAGCAAGCATATATGTATGGAGGATTGACATGGATTTTCATGCTGAAACACACTGAAATGATGTATTTTCACTAGTACTTGGTGAAAAACAGCTTTCGTTCCACTTTCTTTGTCATTTTCCCTCGATTTTGGTGATTTTTTTGTCATTTTTTGCAGTAAACAGCAAGTAGTTTTGAACTGTCTACAGTCTTCCAACCTGCATTATGGAGAGTTCATCCACTGATCATGCTATTTTCAACATCACTAAGCTTGATGGTATGGATTACTCTTATTGGAAGAGCTAGATTTGGCAGGTGTTGTGCAGAAATCGCAGATCAAACCTTTGAGGTTAAGCGGGCATCCGCTTGCAGCAACTATGCCAGATGAGAAATGGCTTGAGCTTGATGAGTTATGCAAGTCCACCATTGTATTGTCTCTCACAGAATAGGTTCACTACAATATATTTGAGGAATAACAGAGAGTGCATGGCAATTGTGGGAAAAGATCAAAATTCTCTATGACAAGAAAAGTCCAACGAGTCAGATGTATTGGCTGAAGCAGCTTATGGATCTACGCATGAAGGAGAATGTGACTATGTCTACTCACTTGAGCTAGTTTCATGCTATACTCAAGAACTTGACTTTGCAGGACATCACTTTTGCAGAGGATGTCACTCCTCTTTTCTTGCTTGGTACTCTTAATGAGTCATGGGATGTATTCCGCACTACATTATGTGCCTCTACTGATACCTTGAAATTATCTGATGTTGAGAGTGCTCTTCTGCAGGAAGAGGTTAATCGTAAGAATTTGGATGCCTCTCATGTGTCTCATGCTATGACAGTTAGAGGTAGGAATGATGGATATGGAAAGCATGGCAGTGGTAGTGGCTGTGGACGGGATTCTCAAAAATCTCGGTCCAAGTCTCGTGGGAAGTCATGTAGCAAATCCCATGGCAAGAATGCACATGTTACTTGTCACCGTTGTGGGAAAAAGGGCCATATTAGGCCATAATGTCATGAATTACGCAATGAAAGGCGCAAAGATAAGGGAAAAGACAAAGTGCAGGATAAGTCTTCTGATCGCAACATAGTACCTGCAAAGTCTAGTGTTAAAATTGAAGAGATCAATGTTATGCAGCTTGAGAATGTTGATGATGATGATTATATCCTAGCAACTTCTTCTAGTGCTTTGCAAATGATAGAGATACACTCTATGTATGCACAGTATTGGCTCTTGGACTTGGTTGCGTCCTTTCATGTGACACCTTGCCGAGAGTGGTTTCATTCATATCGTATTGTTTCGGGTTCTGTGTGCTTGGGTGATGACAGCTCTCTTGATATTGTGGGCATTGGTGATGTTAGGCTGCAATTTCCTTCTGGCAGCAATTTTGTTTTGCAAGATGTACATCATGTACCTGCTTTGACACGCAGTCTCATGTCAGCTGGACAGCTTGATGACGCAGGATATCATGTATGTTTTGGAGACTCTGCATGGAAGATCACTCGTGGCAGACTTGTGATTGCGAGAGGTGCCAAGGCTGGTAGGCTCTACGTAGCCCTTGATTGTATCAGTTTCTTCCCTTGATCATGTTTTGTTTGTGGGTTCTATCCTACATGTATCTCTTTGGCATGCCCGTTTGGGCTATATGTCTTTGAAGGGAATGAAAATGCTTTCTGGTTTGCAGTACTTACCACCCCTTGATTATGCATGTTTTGATTCATGTGAGCATTGTCTTTATGGCAGCGAGGCTAGATCTATGCATAAGAAGTCTGGTAGGCCATGCATGAGTGAGCCCTTGGCATTGGTACATTCGGATGTCTGTGGGCCCATGCCTTGTCAGTCTATGGGTGGTGCAAAGTATTTTGTTATGTTCATAGATGATTTTTCAAGGAAAGTTTGGGCTTATCCCATTAAGTTGAAATCCGATGTCTTGACTGTGTTTCAGAGATGGCTTGCATTGGTTGAGAACCGATTGGGTATAGGCTAAAATGCTTAAGGACAGATAATGGGGGTGAGTATGTCTCATGTGCTTTTGAGCAGTTATGTGATGAGAGGGGTATTAAGCGTCAGTTGACTGCCCCCTACACCCCCCCAGAATGGTTTGGCTGAGTGGATGAATAGAACCATCCAGGAGCGTGTACATAGTATGCTTAGCCATGCAGGCCTACCACAAAGCTTTTGGGTTGAGACAATTAGTAAAGTTGTGCATGTCATAAACAGATCACCTTCTAGTGGTTTGGATTTCCAGGTTACAGAGGAGGTATGGACTAGAAAACCCCCCTCTTATGGGCATCTCCGTGTCTTTGGATGTGAGGCATTTTGCCATGTGCCTAGGGACAAGAGAAGTAAGCTGGGTCCCAAGAGTGTCAAATGCATTTTCCTTGGTTATGGGGATGCAGGCGAGATTGGTTACCATCTCTGGGGTCCGCAGGCGGGCGGAAAGTCATCCACAGTCATGATGTAGTCTTCCATGAAGACAAGATGCATAGGCAGCCTGAGAGAGTTGTTGAGATCCACAGGGTCATATTTCAGGAGGAGCCAAGAGCTCCCGCACAGCCAGTTGGACATCTGGGCAAGCAATAGAGCCTGCTGTGAGACGGTCTACTAGAGACAGACGTCCACCTGATAGATTTCAGCCCTAGATGTATTATATCTTGGTTACATATGCAGGAGAGCCTTTCACTTATGATGAGGCTATCCGTAGGGGTGATAGTCACTCTTGGGAGAGAGCTATGCAGTCTGAGATAGACTCCCTGCATAAGAATGACACTTGGGATTTGGTTTCCTTGCCTACGAGCAAGAAGGCTTTGCTATGCAAGTTGGTGTACAAGCTAAAAAGTACCCCTGGACACCCCAAGTCAGTATACAAGGCTAGATTGGTAGCAAAGGGTTTTAAGCTGGAGCATGGTGTGGACTTTGATGAGGTCTTTTCTCCTATAGTTAAGATGGCCACCCTGCACTTAGTCTTGGCTTTGGTTGCTCAGCTTAACTTGGATTTATACCAGATGGATGTCAAGACGGCTTTCTTACATGGGGACTTGCATGATGAGATTTATATGGAGCAGCCTAAGGGTTTTAAAGAACCTGGCAGGCAGCACCTAGTGTGCAAATTGAAGAAAAGTCTTTATGGCTTGAAACAGGCACCTAGGGAGTGGTATCATAAGTTTGATGCCTTTATGCAGTCAGAGGGCTACAGCCGGAGTGTTATGGATCCGTGTCTTTACAAGAAGAAAGCTCGTGATGGTTCTTTATTGATTTTGGTACTCTATGTGGATGATATGATGATAGCAGGGAAAGCTCATGATGAGCTAGATGCTCTTAAGGCTCAGCTCAAGAAGAGCTTTTAGATGAAAGATCTAGGACAGGCCACTCATATACTTGGCATGCGCATTAGACGCGACAGGTATTTGGGACTCCTCTACTTGTCACAGAGGGAGTACATTCATAAAGTCCTTGAGCGCTTCCACATGTAGGACGTAAAGCCTATTGGCTATCCATTGCCTTCTTATGTGAAGGTACCACAGGCTGATTTTTCACAGACAGATGAGCAGAGGGCCGAGATGGCTAAGATTCCCTATGCATTCGTAGTGGGCAGTCTTATATATGCCATGATAGCCACTTGTCCAGATATTGCCTTTGCTGTTGGTGTTGTGGCACGCTATATGGCTACACCTGGCAAGAAGCATTGGGATGCCGTGAAGGGTATCATGAGGTACATGAAGGGTACTGTAAATATGTGCATATGCTATGGCAGCCAGGATACAGGAGTCGTGGGGTACACTGACTTTGATTATGTAGGACATGCAGATAGTAGGAAGTCCACTTCCGGCTATGTATCACCTATGCTGGAGGTGCTGTTTCTTGGATGTCCAGGGTGGAAAAATGCACGACCCTTTCTACTACAGAGGCGGAGTATGTTGCAGCCATTGAGGCTTGCAAGGAGGCCATTTGGTTGGGTCATTTAGTTGCTGACCTTGGTATTGGTGCTATCTCTACACTGCATTCGGATTCTATGAGTGTTATTCAATTAGCCAAGAATCCGGTCTTCCATGCGAAGACGAAACACATTGAGGTGAGGTATCACTTCATACGTGGGGTCGTTAAGGACAAGTCTGTTGATCTTGTCAAGATCTCAATTGATCAAAATCATGCATATCTGCTCACGAAAAGCCTCTCTACAAAGCGCTTTGCCTTTCTCAAGAGGTTGATGGGCATGGAATGAGATGACGTCTTTCCTCATCCTGTTGTACATGTGTATATATTGTACTGTCTTTTTTCTTTTTCTTTTCACTCCTCACTAGGGAAGATTCGCCTTTAAGTGGGAGGTTGTTGGGGGTAAAGGTGCCTCTGCCTAGCCGCCCGTGTATTACTACACTGACAGTCACCGCCACTGCACACTGCAAGTGGCGGGCGCCCGTCACCATCACTTTATTCTTTATTCTTTTAGTGGCAGTTTGAATAAAGGAAGGCCCGGTCACACATTGTGACTGTTGGAGTTCCCATTTCTAGTCTCTTCCTTTCTTGCTCTTGCTCTCTCGTCATAGCTCTCAAGTCCAACCTTCGATCCGTCGCTCCCTTTCACGCGGTAACTCGATCTTTCCTCTAGGTCTGATACATGGCCAAGCTCATCTCATACGTCTAATGCTACGTAAATCCTCCCTTACATTGATAGAATCACGAGCCCCGATTAAGTGATCCCATAATGTAGAGGTAACATTCTTGAATATATGCATGGGGTCCAACAGGTGACTGATCTTGAGTTCAGTCCAATATGGGAGACAAAAAAATATATAGAATATAAGGCACAAACAATATATTATTTCTCATTCTCATAATGGAATGTACTTCAAAGACAAACAAAAGAAGTAAACTAGTTACCGACTCATTCGAGTGGAGGATGATCATTGGCGTGTGTCCAAGTGTCCTTCCACTCTTGAATGGTCAAAGATTGTGGAGTTCTTCCATTAGTAGGGGGTGCATATTTGGGGTGTTCAATAGGAAAAAAACGATGATGATTGTCATAGATAACCTTCTTCAAGTGTGTCGGTCTAGAAGAAACCAGAGAGGGACCGTAAATTGGACATGCATGATATCATGATGTAGTTAAACCTATAGAAATAAGTGGATTAATGATGACATATATTTGATTAAGGGTAAGAATGAATAAAATAGAGTATACAACTACCTGAACACTCTCCATAGCCTAGAAAGTCATGCATGGTCCACAATAACATGCCCTTTAAAGTGAAATCTCTAGAGGACAATGATGCACTCATATCTTGCACCTCAATACCTCTCCATAGCATTTTTAACTCCTCGATCAAAGGCTTTAAGTAAACGTCCATGTTTTTTACTTTGTGTTTTTCAGGAATCAAAAGAGACAACATTACAAGTCCTTTTTTTATTGCCATGGACGGAGGGATATTATAGTTCACCAATATCACTGGCCATACACTATATGAGGTGCTTTTGATGCCAAATGGATTTATTCCATCTAATCCTAGACCAAATCTCAAATTTCTGGGCTCGTCTTTGAAAGTAGGCCACAAATTGTCTACGTGTTGCCAAGCTGGTGTGTCTGAAGGAATTCTCCACTTTTCATCACTTGAATGGTGACTAGCATGCCATGACATGAGTCTCGCAATAGATTCACACTTAAACATAAGTTGAATACATGGAATAATAGAAAAATGTCACAAAACCTTACGAGGCACATCCATTGATTTCATCTCCTTGTTGTATCTTGGTTCACCACAAATAGGACACTGTCGTGCAGATGCATGATCCCCACGAAACAAGATGAAATCATTGACACATGCATGGATTTTAACGTAATCGAGACGTCCAAGAGATGTCAAGAAACGGCTTGCTTGCTCCCTTCTAGTTGGTAATTTATTTCAATTTGAAAGCATTTGTAACAATAACCTGCATATATTGTGCAAACAAAGTTAACAAACCGCGAATATTATCTAGAAGCATTTATGAATTAATATCAAATGATACATACTTCAACAATGCATTCAAGCTAGCATTACTCCATCCATAAATGATTTGAAAGTTCAGTATCTCGAGAGATGCACGTAGAATGGAGTATGTGCAACCTTCGTACAATGGAGTTTTCGACACTATGTGTAGCGGGTCATCTATCTCTCTAGTGGCGCCCTCCTCCTGAACCTCATGGAAAAATAAATGGTGCACCATGTTGTCCAAAATCTCTTCCTCCAAAACTTGATGGGGCATTTGAAGAGGGTTGCTATCGTCATCATCAGTCTCTACCCTTTTTGAGAACTTTGCCTCCTTGTGTTGACACTTTGCAGCCTCTCGATGCCCTGGAGGGACCATTTGAGGATGTGGTACCGCATTCTGCTCAATAAAAAAAAGGAGGTTTTATTTAATGGTGAAGACGCAATATAGACCAATAATATTTGTGCAAATAAAGTAGTAAAAATTACTGGGCCTTTTTCTTGGTCCCACTCTCTGTACATACTGAGGTGTGACATTGTGATTCAACGTGCTCGAAAAAAACATCCTCGACAACGATCACACATACATTTGATTTTTCGTTGTAGCCAAGCGTCTCGATTGTGAAGACGCAATGTCTCGTCCTCACTGGAGGATGTACTGTTTGTTGACTCAACATGTCCCATACTAGTAGAAGATGACGACATAATTATACCTGAATCATAAGGACATATATGATTTCATTTGGCATATATGTCATATTTCCTAAATATTCTGATACTTACAACATGGAGACAGACATTTTGATATTGAGTCATGTTGATCCAAAAACAACCATAAGCTAGCATTTTAATAAGTTTAATTGTAATCGCGTCTATCAGCACATGTAATATCTTTTATCTGTGCATATAGACGCGTAATTACACGCACTTATAGATGCGCCACGTAAATATAATTTTTTTAATAAAAATATTGTGGCTTTCTTTTCAAACCAATGCTTTCTTGCGTTTTTTGCACGTTTTTTGCAGTTCGAGCTCGACATCACTAATCATGTCTATCTATCACTTCATGAAGACAAGGAGGGAAGGAAATAAGAGTAAAAAGAGGAGGAAGGAAGAGACAGAGAGTAAAGAACAAGAGCCAAACAGCAAGGAAGAGAAGAAGAATGGAACAACCTACCGATTAGGGAAGGGAGGAGGAGGACAAGGAGTTTGCAACCTGGTCGCCACCCATCGAAACAAGCAAAGAAGGTGAGTTCTTCTTCTCTCTCTCAATTTTCTTTGCTTTCTCTTTGTTAGTTTCTCTCTCTCTCTCTCTCTCTCTCTCTCTCTTTACATGCTTCAGACAATCCTTAGAGGCTTCACGCCATTTTTTATAATAGTTTTTGAAAAAATGGTCTGACTTTGCCCGTCTATAGGTGTGTCTGGCTGACAATCTAGACGCCTTTTTAGAAGAGTATATAGATGCGTTGTCGGCATAATTAATTAGAGTTAAGGTCTGAGTTTTTTTGTTTGTTTAGTATTATGCTTTCATGCCTGTTGGCGCGTCCAGAATGCAGAGTAGACGCGGGTATAGACGCAAGTAGTAATGGATTTTTGCTTGTGTAGATGTGGAATCCTAGATCTTCCAGCACTGATCCTGATTTGGAACGCATGAACAACACGTTAGCGGAGTTTTCTAAAGGTGTTAGTAGTTTTTTTGGAGGTTTTCCAAACCAGGAGAAATTCATGGGGGAGAGAACCAGTTATCTTGGTCGCCTTTCCATTGCATATGAGATTTTTAGTGTCATGTCTGGGACATCTATCACATCTTTGCCTAGCACTACCACACAAACACCAAACCTTGGCATACCAAACCTTGATACACCTCTAACAGGTACTCCACGCACTATGCATACACACAGATCAACTAATGAACAGGGATTAGCTAAAGTACATGGATCGACCGAAGCATGTGTAGTGCAAAAGCACGTGCATCGAGTGAGGTAGAGGGTAGTGCCTGTCGAGGGAGAGTCGTGCGGGAGGACGAGGAGGTTGAGAGCTTTGTGGGGGTTGCCTAGGAGGTGGCTCTCAATCATCCTCATCGGGAAATGAGAGAGATGAGCCTCCACAAATGTACTACTCTATCACAGATGTTGGTGGTATCTTGCATAACCCTCAGGGGAGGGAAGTGATAGCCTACTTGAGGAGTGTCATGCATGCCACATACAAAGATTGTATGATTCTCTTCAAGCACCAAAGAAGTGGTTTGTAGCAAGAGGTGTGCTAAGGGCAGTACATAGAATGTACCCTAATCCCGAGAATTCACGATTCTTAGATGATTGGGGATGGTCAAAGGTGAGAGACGTGCTTCATAACAAGAGGTCTCACCTTATGATGCACAGTAAGGAGTCACTGTGGAGACAAGAGCAGGGGCGCCTTACATAT
Organism: Lygodium microphyllum; assembly: GCF_053477565.2. Classification (NCBI taxonomy): domain Eukaryota; kingdom Viridiplantae; phylum Streptophyta; class Polypodiopsida; order Schizaeales; family Lygodiaceae; genus Lygodium; species Lygodium microphyllum. The sequence goes on from NC_141157.1 coordinate 10,231,757, forward strand.
GGCCAACCGCCCAATTGCCACCGCAGGGAATGGAAAGAGGCCAAGAAGAGAGCAGTAGAGAAAAGGACAAGTCGCCAGCATGCAAAGGAGTGATGTATCCAGATGGCAACCATGGGATCGTCGCACTATGGATCGGGTGGCAGGGAGTCATGGGAGACTGAGTTTGTAAGTATTATTTGATTTCCTTTTTAAAATTAAATTTTGTAATTTGTTTCAATTCATTATGTAGTGTGATCTAATACATTGTATGTTAAAATTGTTTTGTAGTATCATATCATTGGTAGGATGCCTACTCCTAGAGAGGTAGGCTACCATTGAGGTCATAATCGGACGTCCACTTGGCAGCATTTCTGCGAGGAGGGACTGATCACGGAGGAGCAATACAATCTTGCCATGAAGATTCCATAGCCAGAAGAGGTATGTTTTATTTTTTACATGAAAAGTACAGGTAACTCTAATTTATTGTTTGTAATGGTATTTATATACCTTAATCCTTTGTGTAGGCGAACCCTGATGCAGTTGAGGATAGCAAAGGGGAGACTAGCAGTAGCAGTGGCGATAGTGGCACCAGCAACGGCACCGGCACTGGCAGTGGTGGTGGTAGCGACAATGATGTCTCTTTTGAGGAGATGTAGCAGAGCCCTGTGCATGCATGCCTCCCCTTGGCCTTGTAGTTTTCATTTTTTATATGTATTACTTTCAGCTAGTGCTTGCGACCATGACCATACTTGAGGTCACAAGCACTAGAACTCATGTAAAAACATTTCATCTTTATATATGAAATTTCGTGTTTTACATTGCTTTGTTTTCAGTACAAAAATCATTGAAATATGTACAAATATTTTAGCACAGTACGCTCATCATGTGTTATTATCAATATATGGACTTTGGCTCTCCACATTCTTTTGCTTTCAGTATAATAATATTTCTCTGTTTTTCCTAAGCATACAATTTGATTGGGGAGGGGGGAAGGGAGGAACCAAAGAGCATGTGGCTTGCAAAGCCACATGCTCAGAGAGTATGTGACATGCTCTCTGGTTTTTTTTTAATACTCTCTTTTGCGCGTCTATCCGTGCATCTAAATTGCAAGAAAAATGCGTGTCTATAATCGTCAAAACATTGCAGAGTATACGCCTTTTTAGGCGCGCAATTACACGCCTCTCTAGACGCAGAATTTGAATATATCTATTTTTTTATAAATATGATTATATATTTATAGAGCATGTTAATAGGCTTGTCTATATTTGTGTTTGTTTTCGTGTTTATATGCGTGTATAGTTTTCACTATAAATACGTTTGTAGACGGGAAATTTTAGACGCACTAGTAGACGCGGTAATAAACGCGCCAACATTTTTAAACACACACTACAACAAAAAGGCCTCTTAGATGCACTTTTAGACGCGATTTTCGAATTGACAGAAAATCTTACGGGCGCATCTACAAGCCCGTCTATTTGCGCATCTACTATTTCACGTCTATAGTCGCATATATGAGGAAATTCACATGCACCAATAGACGCACTGTAGACGCGTATATACACACATGAATACAAGCGCATACGAAAACAAAAATTGTTGTTTATTTAATTTCTTTTGTGCATCTACAAGAAAATTAGACGGGCATATAGACAAGTTCATAGACGCGCTTTTACAAGCACCAGTAGACGCGAAGGCAAAACCAAAAATATTTTTTAAAAAAAATATTTAATTTCTTTTTATTAATTTGAATTATATAGTGCGTGTATGAGCGCGTGTACTCTGCATTTTAGACGTGAGTATAGATGCGCATTTTTTGCAATTTAGACACGCAAATAGACGTGAATAACAAAACTGAAAAAATAAACCAGAGAGCATGCTCTCTGGTTTTCTTTTTTCCCCCTCCCATACATCAAATTGTGCATTTGGGAAAAACACAATGGATCTAAAGGCACGAGAATTGAAAACAAAAATCCATGTATTCATTATAGATAAAACACATTTACATGGGGAGTTTAAATGCTTGCGATCTAAAGTGTGGCCACAAGCAGAAGGCTCAAAGATGGATAATAGATATACAAGGAAACAAGGCCATAGAGAAGGTACGGTGCTCCTCTACGAATCTGAAGAAGAAACATCTTCGCTAGCACCACCATGGCTACTAGCATCGCTATCCCCCTTCTCGCTATGCTCCACATCGGGGTTCACCTACACACACAAAAGATCAAGATTGCTTACGTACAATTGCAAAGAAAAAGTTATAATTAGCTATACTTTTAATAGGAAAGTAAGAAAAACATACCTCCTTTGGTTGTCGAATCCTCATAGCCCGGTTGTATTACTCCTCAGTGATGAGACCCTCCTCATAGAAGTGAAGCCATGTGGCTGCGTGGTTATGGCCTCGATGGTAACCTACCTCTCTAGGAGTAGGTATCCTACCAATGATAGTAGTCTACAAAACAATTATGATATATATAAACAATTATGAGACACAATATATCAGAACAAATTATATAAAGAATTGAAAGAAATATAAATTTTAAAAAACTAGAAATCAAAATATACTTACAAACTCTGCCTTCCACGACTCTCTGTCGCCCGATCCATAATGCGATGATCCCATGGTTTCCATTTGGATGCGTCGCACCTCTGCATGCTGGCGACTCTTCACTTTCTCTGCTGCTTTCTTCTTGGCTTTCTTCCACTCTATGCGGTGGTACATAGGTGGTTGGCTATAGGCTCCACGCCCCTCCTCTTGTCTCTGCAGTGACTCCCTGGCGCGTGTCATGAGGTGGGATCTTTTGTTGTGAAGCAAATCCCTCACTTTTGTGCATCCCCAATCATCCAAGAATCGCTGACCCTCAAGATTTGGGTACCTCCTATGGACTGCCCTCAACACCTCTTGCCACAAGCCGCTTTTCTGATTCTTAAAGTAAACAAAAAAATCTTTATACATCACACGCACGACGCTCCTCATGTACGCCATTACATCCCTTCTTTCATCATCATGGAAGATGCCACCAGTATCTGTAACTCTATAGTACTGGCGTACTGGCTCCTCTACGTGATATTTTGGTGAGGGTGATCGCTCGCCACCTCCTAGGCAACCCCCACACAAGCCTTGTTCTCCCCCTCGACTCTCCTTCCTTCCTCTCTGTCGACTACCCTCTGCCTTGCTGGATGCACGTGCTTCTGTAAATGCACGTACGTCGACTAACGCTTGTGCTTCAGTCGATGCATGTACAGGCGTTGCACGTGGAGTACCTGCAATTAGAGTTTGTACATTTGGTGTTTGGGAAGCAGTGCCAGGCAAAGATGTCAGAGGCATTTCAGACATGACGCTGAACACCTAGTCTACTATGGGAGAGCGGCCAAGGTATCTAGTCATCTCTCCCATGAAGTCTTCCTTACTAGGAATACCTCCAAAAAAAGCATTGACCCCTCTACTAAACAAGTGCAATGTATCATTAATGCGATCCAAATCTAGGTCATTGCCAGATGAACCAGGATACAACATCTACAAACAAAACAAAGGAATAAGACAAATTCGTACAATTCTAAAAATAAAAAATTATTTTTTATCAAAGCTCAGCGTGTATAATCGCGCCTGAGATGCAGAATAGACGCGCTCTCAGACGCTTCCCTGAGGTCAAACCCTCTGGTCAGAGCACGTGTATATTCGTGTTTGAGATATAGCATAGACGCGCTCTCAGACGTGTCTCTGAAGTCAAAGCTTCTGAGCAGAGCGCGTATATTCTCGCGTCTCGAATACAGAATACATGCGCCTGGAGACGCGACTCTAAAGTCAAAGCTTCTAGGCAGAGCACACGTATTCTCGCATCTGAGATGCAGAATACACGCACCTGGAGACGCGACTCTGAAGTCAAAGCTTCTGGGAAGAGTGTGTGTATTCTCGCGTCTGAGATGCAGAAAACACGCGCTTGGAGACGGGACTGCAGACACAATGATAGCAAACATAGCTGCACATCTATGTCTACATTTGTACTGAAATCTACATGCGCTGTGAAACGCACTTAGTCAGGTGCTTTCAATCCGACAACCACCATTCATGATTTATTTGTGATATAAGAAGTTCAATCATAGATCCTAATACACAGAGAGAGAGAGAGAGAGAGAGAGAGAGAGAGAGAGAGAGAGAGAGAGAGAGAGAGAGAGAGAGAGAGAGAGAGAGAGAGAAGAGAGAGAGAGAGAGAGAGAGAGGACTCACCTTAGGTCTTTGGTGTGGACGGGGTGGTGGCGCTGCTTTCTTCTCCTTCTTCCTCTCCTTGGTGAGTTACTCTCCCTTGATGCTTGCTACTTGTTGTCTCCTCTGTTTGCTTCTTCTTCCTCTTGTTCTCCTCTCTTTTTTTCTCTCTTTCTTCCTCTCCTTGGCTTTCTTATTTCCCCTCTTGTCTCTTTGAAGTGAAAGAAGAGGTGAGTCATGAGGAGGTGAGGCATGAAAGACTAGTGGGGGTAGATTGCATGTCGGTTGAACTCGAGCTTTAGAACACGCAAAAAACGTAGGAAAGGAAAGGCGCAGTTTGAAAAGAAATGATTCAAGTATCTTTTGAATTTTGACTTTTGCGTCTATTTTCACGTGTATATGCGCGTCTACGTTTACGTCAACACGCTTATAGACGTGAATTTAGATGCGCAGATAGACGCAGATTTAGACGCGTAGTTAAACGCAGGTATAGACGCGCATTTAGCTTTTATCATGAGTTTTTGTATTTAAGATAAGTTTTGATAGTAAAATCTTATCATAAGTTTTTATGTATTTATGATAAGTTTTGTGTATTTAAAATTGAGATCTTAGAATAATTAATACATCTTAAAGTTTTTATGTAAACATATGAATAACAAATTTGATGTTGTCATGAATTAGGTTTAATCATGTTGTCGTCATCACCTAGTGCGGTGCATGCTAATGAGTCAACGAGCACATCCTCAAGATGAAACATTACGTCTTCATAATCGAGATGCATGGCTACGATGAAAAATGAAATGCATGTGTGATCGTTGTCGAGGGCGTATTTTTCGAGCACGTCGAGTTGCAATGTCACACCTCAACATGTATGAAGAATGGGATCGAGAAAAATCACCGGTATTCATTGTTTTTAACACTAAGATTGCTGGTCTATGTTACTCAATATATCAACGTACATGAAACTCCCTTTTGTGGTTGAGCAGGATGTGGTGCCAAATCCTCAGATGGTCTCTCCCGGGCGTTGAGAGGCTGCAAAACGTTGACGCGAGGAGGCAGAGTCTTTAAGAAGAGTGGAGATTGACGACCATGATAGTAGCCCTCATAAAATGCCCCATCAAGTTGTAGAGGATGAGATTTTGGACAACATGGTACACAATCTATTTTCGCAACCGGTTCGGGGACAAGGTCACTCTACGAAGCCAAATGACCCACTATACGTAACGTCATCTACTCTGTTGTATGAAGATTGTACGTACTCTGTTCTTTGTGCATCCCTCGAGATACTTAACTTGCAAACAATTTATGGATGGAGTAATGTCAGTTTGAATGCGTTATTGAAGTAGGTATCAATTCAGTTTGGCTTATGAATCATAATATTAATTGTTCTATTTTGAAATCAGACACAAATATATATTGGTGGTTTTTTAACTCACTTTTAAAAATATATGTAGGTTATTATCACAAATGCTTCCAAAAGGAAACAAATTGCCAACTAAGAGAGAGCAAGCAAGGCATTACTTGACATCTCTGGGAGGCCTCGATTATGTCAAGATCCATGCATATGTCAATAATTGTGTCTTATTTCGTGGGATTCATGAGTTCGCACGAGAGTGTCCTATTTGTGGCGAATCAAGATACAAAGTGGAGATGAAGTCAATGGATGTGCCTCGTAAGCTTTTGCGACATTTTTCGATTATTCCACGTATTCCACTTATGTTCAAGTGTAAGTCTATTGGAAAGCTCATGTTATGGCATGCTAGTCATCGTTCAAGTGATGGAAAATGGAGGATCCCTGCAGACACACTGGCATGGCAACATATAGACAATTTCTGGCCCATTTTCAAAGAAGAGCCAAGAAATTTGAGATTTGGTTTAGGTATGGATGGAATCAATCCATTTGGCAACAAAAGCACATCATACAGTGTATGGCCAGTGGTATTGGTGAACTATAATATTCCTCCATCCATGGCAATTAAAAAGAGACATGTAATGTTGTCTCTTCTAATTCCTGAAAGGCACAAGGTAAAAAACATGGAAATTTACTTAGAGCCTTTGATTGAAGAGTTAGAAATGTTATGGGAAGGTATTGAGGTGTAAGATACAAGCGCATTTGCATCCTCTAGAGATTTCACGTTGAAGGCCATGTTGTTGTGAACCATGCATGACTTTCCAGGATATGGAGAGTGTTCAGATACATGTATATAACTTTATATTTGAAATTCAAGACTTGAATCAATTGCATGTTATTAATTCACTTGTTTGTTCAGGTTTAACCGCATCAGGATATCATGCATGTCCTATTTGTGGTCCCTCTCTAGTTTCCTCTAGGCCGGCACGTTTAAAGAAGGTTATCTATGACAATCATCATCGATTTCTTCCTATTGACCATCCCAAATATGTTCTTCCTACTAATGGAATGACTCCACAATCTCTAACCATTCGAGATTGGAAGGAGAGTTCGATTAATGCCGACAGCCACCCTCCACTTGGCATGAGTCGGTAAGAAGTATATTTCTCTCGATTGACTTTAAAGTATTTAGCATGATGAATTGTTTACATAATACATTGTTTGTTTGTTAGGTTCTCTATATTTTTTTGTCTTTCGTATTGGACTGAACTCAAGATCAATCACTTCTTGGACCCCATGTACATATTCAAAAATGTTGTATCTACATTATGGGATCACTTGATAGGGGCTCGTGATTCAATCAATGTAAGAGAGGATTTACGTAACACTAGTCACATGAGACGAGCCTGGCCACGCATTGGACCCTGAGGAAAGATTGAGCTACCCCATGTACCTTGGATGTTGTCAAAGAACGAGGAAAAAATAGTGAAGGAACAAATATGTGGCTTTCGAACACCCACAAGATGTATGAGATGTCTCAAGGGAGCCTTCATAAAGAAAAAGAAAAGAGGTGTGGAGCAACTATCTGGTTTGAAGTCCCATGATTGGCACAAAATAATTCAAGTAAGGGTATCTCTAACCATGAATATAGTAATTAGTGGAGTAACTATATGTAAACTTTGGGGTATGATGACTTTTTCCTCAACTAATCATTTGATCTATGAATATTGTTTACATTTAGTTCGTACTTCCTACTAGCATATCCCATTGTGTATCCAAAGATGTACGTGATATCATTTACAAGATGGGAGAGCTTGTGAGGTGTGTATACATTGTATTTTTTCATTATATATCTTTGAATTTCTACACAAAAATAAACAATTGTCAAATACATCCTGATAGATACGTGAGCTCAAAGGAAATTGATCCAAACACATTGCAAGATGCTCGAGTATTATCTGTTGAGGTGGTTTGTTTGGTGAAGGAAATTTTTCCTCGGTCCATTTTGACTACTCAATTACATTTACTCGTACATTTGATTGATGAGATCGCACTTTGTGGGGCAGTTCATGCAAGGTGGATGTTTTTTCTTGAGCGCTTCATGAACACCTTGAAAGATTTTGTGAGGCAAAAAGCACGGCCTGAGAGAAGCATGGCTGAGGGTTGGTTAGTGCAATCATCCCTTGTTTATATCTCTGAATATATTGCTGAAGTGGACCCCTCTCAACCACGACTATGGAAAGACGATGAAGACTTGAGGATGACCTCTATAATACCTCAAGGAAAAGGAATGAGTAAAGTGCTAACAAAAGAAGAACTTCGTAAGTTAAATAGTTTTTGTATGCTCAATAGTGATGTAATGAGCAAATGGGTAACACTATATAATGAAGCAAGGGCAAGAAGAAAAAGCTAAAGACAAGCATTTCGCACCAGATATGGACGTAATGTCTCATTTCTAGATCATCTAAATGTGCTCCCACGTCATATTGATATAGATTGGTTACATGAGAAAATGGAGAGAATTGAAAAAGAGGAGAAAATTAATATATCTCAAGAAGAGTGGAAATACGCATGAGGTTGTTTATCAAACATGAGATGTACTATCAATTAATTTATTTCTAGTTATATTTTATATAATAAATTGACATGTTTGATCTTAATCTTTTACTACTAGTACACATTATTCATTGCTATTTGGTGTGAGGGTAAACATCTTCAAACTCAACGTATAGATGAAAAGAGAAATACCCAAGATTGTGGTGTCCTTGCTCACTTCGATGATGCCAATGGTACCATGGAAGGTTATTGTGGCTTGATCCAAGACATTCTGAAGCTTGACTTTAGACGATTCTTTATATATGTACTGGATGTGAAGTGGTTTAAAGAAGTGATAACAAATGGTGAGCATTGCACAATCAGACGTCATCCCAGTGGTTTTGTAATCATTGACTCTACAAAATTTCACCAAAACAAGAATGATACATTAGTACTACCTCAACTATGCGAGCATGTATATATGTAAAAGCTAATTTTTTCATATGTATATATGTGATACATATACACAATATAATAAGTTTTTAAGTTTCTTGCTTTTGTTTTTCAAATACAGGTTGCGTATCATCCAATGGTAAACAATAACCAATGGTGGTATGTCATCCCTATATCTAATCGTTCAAAACCAATATATAGTAAGACTACCAACATAGAGATAGCAAATGACAATCCAATAATTAATGATGATGTACATGATGACACCATAATGGATGATATGCATGATATAGTACAAGATGAACCTCGCGAGGCTTTAAACCACTTCACATCCAGTACATATATAAAGAATCGTCTAAAGTCAAGCTTCAGAATATCTTGGATCAAGCCACAATAACCTTCCATGGTATCATTGGCATCCTCGAAGTGAGCAAGGACACCACAATCTTGGGTATTTCTCTTTTCATCTATACGTTGAGTTCGAAGATGTTTACCCTCACACCAAATAGCATTAAATAATGTGCACTAGTAGTAAAAGATTAAGATCAAACATGTCAACTTATTATATAAAATATAACTAGAAATAAATTAATTGATAGTACGTTTTACCTTTGATAAGCAACCTCGTGCGTATTCCCACTCTTCTTGAGATATATTAATTTTCTCATCTTTTTCAATTCTCTCCATTTTCTCATGTAACCAATCTATATCAATATGACGTGGGAGCACATTTATATGATCTGAAAATGAGACATTACGTCCATATCTGGTGCGAAATGCTTGTCTTTCACTTTTTCTTCTTGCCCTTGCTTCATTATATAGTGTTACCCATTTGCTCATTACATCACTATTGAGCACACAAAAACTATTTAACTTACGAAGTTCTTTTGTTAGCACTTTGCTCATTCCTTTTCCTTGAGGTATTATAGAGGTCATCCTCAAGTCTTCATCGTCTTTCCATAGTCGTGGTTGAGAGGGGTCCACTTCAGCAATATATTCAGAGATATAAACAAGGGATGATTGCACTAACCAACCCTCAGCCATGCTTCCCTCAGGCCGTGCTTTTTGCCTCACAAAATCTTTCAAGGTGTTCATGAAGCGCTCAAGAAAAAACATCCACCTTGCATGAACTGCCCCACAAAGTGCGATCTCATCAATCAAATGTACGAGTAAATGTAATTGAGTAGTCAAAATGGACCGATGAAAAATTTCCTCCACCAAACAAACCACCTTAACAGGTAATACTCGAGCACCTTGCAATGTGTTTGGATCAATTTCCTTCGAGCTCACAAATCTGTCAGGATATATTTGACAATTGTTTATTTTTGTATAGAAATTCAAAGATATATAATGAAAAAATACAATGTATACACACCTCACAAGCTCTCCCATCTTGTAAATGATATCACGTACATCTTTGGATATACAATGGGATATGCTAGTAGGAAGTACGAACTGAATGTAAACAATATTCATAGATCAAATGATTAGTTGAGGAAAAAGTCATCATACCCCAAAGTTTACACATAGTTACTCCACTAATTACTATATTCATGGTTAGAGATACCCTTGAATCATTTTGTGCCAATCGTGGGACTTCAGACCAGATAGTTGCTCTACACCTCTTTTTTTTTCTTTATGAAGGCTCCCTTGAGACATCTCATACATTCTATGGGTGTTCGAAAGCGACATATTTGTTCCTTCACTATTTTTTCCTTGTTCTTTGACAACATCCAAGGTGCATGGGGTAGCTCAATCTTTCCTCTAGGTCCAACGCGTGGCCAGGCTCGTCTCATGCGACCAATGTTACGTAAATTCTTCCTTACATTGACTGAATCACGAGCCCCTATCAAGTGATCCCATAATGTAGATACAACATTTTTGAATATGTGTATGGAGTCCAACAGGTGATTGATCTTGAGTTCAATCCAATACAAAAGACGAAAAAATATAGAGAACCTAACAAACAAACAATATATTATGTAAACAATTCATCATGCTAAATACTTTAAAGTCAATCGAGAGAAATGCACTTCTTATTGACTCATGCCGAGTGGAGGGTGGCTATCGGCATTAATCCATCTCTCCTTCCAATCTCGAATGGTTAGAGATTGTGGAGTCATTCCATTAGTAGGGAGAACATATTTGGGATGGTCAATAGGAAGAAATTGATGTTGATTGTCATAGATAACCTTCTTTAAACGTGCCGGCCTAGAGGAAACTGGAGAGGGACCGCAAATAGGACATGCATAATATCCTGATGTGGTTAAACCTGAACAAACAAGTGAATTAATAAAATGTAATTGATTTAAGTCTTGAATTTCAAATATAGAGTTATATACATGTACCTGAACACTCTCCATATCCTGGAAAGTCATGCATGGTCCACAACAATATGGCCATCAATGTGAAATCTCTAGAGGATGCAGATGCGCTTGTATCTTGCACTTCAATACTGTCCCATAACATTTCTAACTTTTCAATCAAAGGCTCTAAGTAAATTTCCATGTTTTTTACCTTGTGCTTTCCAAGAATCAGAAGGGACAACATTACATGTCCATTTTTAATTGCCATGGATGGAGGAATATTATAGTTCACCAATACCATTGGCCATACACTATATAATGTGATTTTGATACCAAATGGATTGATTCCATCCATACCTAAACCAAATCTCAAATTTCTTGGCTCTTCTTTGAAAACAGGCCACAAATTATCTATATGTTGCTATGCCGGTGTGTCTGCAGGGATCCTCCATTTTTCATCACTTGAATGATGACTAGCATGCCATGACATGAGCTTTCCAATAGACTTACACTTGAACGATGACTAGCATGCCATGACATGAGCTTTTCAATAGACTTACACTTGAACATAAGTTGAATACGTGGAACAATCGAAAAATGTTGCAAAACCTTACGAGACACATCCATTGACTTCATCTCCACTTTGTATCTTGATTCGCCACAAACAGGACACTCTCGTGTAAACTCATGAATCCCATGAAATAAGATACAATCATTGACACATGCATGGATCTTGACATAATCAAGGCCTCCCAGAGATGTCAAGTAATGTCTTGCTTGCTCTCTCTTAGTTGGCAATTTGTTTCCTTTTGGAAGCATTTGTGATAATAACCTACGTATATTTTTAAAAGTGAGTTAAAAAACCACCAACATATATTTGTGTCTGATTTCAAAATAGAACAATTAATATTATGATTCATAAGCCAAACTGAATTGATATCTACTTCAATAACGCATTCAAACTGACATTACTCCATCCATAAATTATTTGCAAGTTAAGTATCTCGAGTGATGCACGAAGAACGGAGTACATACAACCTTCATACAATGGATTAGATGACGCTACGTGTAGTGGGTCATCTGGCTTCATAGAGTGACCTTCTCCCTGAACCGGTTGCAAAAATAGATGGTGTACCATGTTGTCCAAAATCTCATCCTCTACAACTTGATGGGGCATTTCATGAGGGCTACTATCATGGTCGTCAATCTCCACTATTCTTAAAGACTCTGCCTCCTCGCGTCAACGTTTTGCAGCCTCTGGACAACTTGATGGGGCATTTCATGAGTGCTACTATCATGGTCGTCAGTCTCCACTCTTCTTGAAGACTCTGTCTCCTCGCGTCGACGTTTTGCAGCCTCTGGACGCCCGAGAGGAAACATCTGAGGATGTGGCACCGCATCCTGCTCAACCACAAAAGAGAGTTTCATGCACGTTGATATATATTGAGTAACATAGACTAGCAATCTTAGTGTTAAAAAAAAAATGAATACCGGTGATTTTTCTCGGTCCCATTCTTCATACATGCTGAGGTGTAACATTGCAACTCGACGTGCTCGAAAAATACACCCTCGACAATGATCACACATGCATTTAATTTTTCATCGTAGCCATGCATCTCGATTATGAAGACGTAATGTTTCATCCTCACTTGAGGATGTGCTCATTGACTCATCAACATGCACCACACTACGTGATGATGACGACATGATTAAACCTAATTCATGACAACATCAAATTTGTTATTCATATGTTTACATAAAAACTTCAAGCTAGCGTATTAATTATTCTAAGATCTCAATTTTAAGTACAAAAAACTTATCATAAATACATAAAAACTTATTATAAGAACTTACTATCAAAACTTATCTTAAAAATAAAAACTCATGATAAAAGCTAAATGTGCATCTATATCTGCGTTTATCTAGGCGTCTAAATCTGCGTCTATTTGTGCGTCTAACTTCACGTCTATATGCGCGTTTACATAAACTTAGATACGCATATACACGCGAAAATAGACGCAAAAGTCAAAATTCAAAAGATACTTGAATCATTTCTTTTCAAACTGTGCCTTTCCTTTCCTGCATTTTTTGCGCGTTCTGAAGCTCGAGTTTAGCCGACATACAGTCTACCTCTACTAGTCTCTTCATGCCTCACCTCCTCATGACTAACCTCTTCTTTCACTTCAAAGAGACAAGAGGGGAAAAAAGAAAGCCAAGGAGAGGAAGAAAGAGAGAGCAAGAGAGAGGAGAACAAGAGGAAGAAGAAGCAAAGGGAGGAGACAACAAGCAGCAAGCAAGCATCAAGGGAGAGTAACTCACCAAGGAGAGGAAGAAGGAGAAGGAAGAAGCGCTACCACCCATCCACACCAAACACCCAAGGTGAGTCCTCTCTCTCTCTCTCTCTCTCTCTCTCTCTCTCTCTCTCTCTCTCTCTCTCTCTCTCTCTTTCCCTCTCTCTCTCTGTGTATTAGGATCTATGATTGAACTTCTTATAGCACAAATAAATCATGAATGGCGGTTGTCGGATTGAAATCAGCCGACTGAGCGCGTTTGTCAGGGCGTCTAAATTTCAGTACAGACGCAGATATAGACGTGAAGCTATGTTTGCTGTCATTGCGTCTGCAGTCACGTCTTGTAGCGCGTGTATTCTGTCTCTCAGACGCGAGAATACATGCGCTCTGCCTAGAAGCTTTGACTTCAGAGCTGCGTCTCCAAGCGCGTGTATTCCACATCTCAAATGCGGGAATACACGCGCTCTACCCAGAAGCTTTGACTTCAGAGTTGCGTCTCCACGTGCATGTATTCTGTATTCCAGACACGAGGATACACGCGCGCTGGCCAGAAGCATTGACTTTAGAATCGCATCTGAGAGCGCGTCTATGCTACATCTCAAATGCAGATATACATGCACTCTGACTAGAGGGTTTGACCTTAGGGATGCGTCTAAGAGCGCGTGTATCCTGCATTTTAGACGCGATTATACACGCACCAACTAGCTTTGATAAAAAATAATTTTTTATTTCTAGAATTATATGAATTTGTCTTTTTTTTGTGTTTTGTTTGTAGTTGTCGTATCTTGGTTCATCTAGCAATGATCCAGATTTGGATCACATGAATGATACATTGGGCTTGTTCGGCAGAGGGATCAATGCATTTTTTGGAGGTTTTCCTAGTAAGAAAGGCTTCATGGGAGAGATGACTAGACACCTTGGTCGCTCTCCCACAGTATACGAGGTGTTCAGCATCATGTCTGGAACGCCTTTAACATCTTTGCCTGACACTGCTTCCCAAACACCAAATGTCCAAACTCCAATTGCAGGTACTCCACATGCAGCACCTGTACATGCATCGGCTGAAGCATAAGCGTCAGCTGACGCACGTGCATTTGCAGAAGCACGTGCATCCAACGAGGCAGAGGGTAGTCGACAGAAAGGGAGGGAGGGAGAGTCGAGGGGGAGGACGAGGCTTGTGTGAGGGTTGCCTAGGAGGTGGCGAGCGATCACACTCACCAGAAGATCACGTAGAGGACCATGTACGCCAGTACTATAGAGTTACAGATACTTGTGGCATCTTCCATGATGATGAAGGAAGGGATGTAATGGCATACATGAGAAGCGTCGTGCATGCGACGTATAAAGATTATTTCGTTTACTTCAAGAGTCAGAAAAGCGGCTTGTGGCAGGAGGTGTTGAGGGCAGTCCATAGGAGGTACCCAAATCCTGAGGGTCAGTGATTCTCGGATGATTGGGAACGCAAAAAAGTGAGGGATTTTCTTCACAACAAAAGATCCCACCTCATGACATTTGCCAGGGAGTCACTGCAGAGACAAGAGGAGGGGCGTGGAGCCTATAGCCAACCACCTATGTGCCACCGTATAGAGTGGAAGAAAGCCAAGAAGAAAGCAGCAGAGAAAGTGAAGAGTCGCCAGCACGCAGAGGTGCGACGTATCCAAAGAAACCATGGAATCGTCGCATTACGGATCAGGCGACAGAGAGTCGTGGGAGGCAGAATTTGTAAGTATATTTTGATTTCTAATTTTTTAAAATTTATATTTGTTTCAATTCTTTATATAATTTGTTCTAATACATTGTGTCTCATAATTGTTTATATATATCATAATTGTTTTGCAAACTACTATCGTTGGTAGGATACCTACTCCTAGAGAGGTAGGTTACCATCGAGGCCATAACCGTGCAGCCACATGGCTTCACTTCTATGAGGAGGGTCTCATCACTGAGGAGCAATACAACCGGGCTATGAGGATTTGATAGCTAGAGGAGGTATGTTTTTCTTACTTTCCTATTAAAAGTATAGCTAAAATTTAACTTTTTCTTTGCAATTGTACGTTACCAACCTTGATCTTTTGAGTGTGTAGGCGAACCCCGATGTGGAGTATAGCGAGGAAGGGGATAGCAACGCTAGTAGCCATGGTGGTGCTAGTAAAGATGTTTCTTCTTCAGATTCGTAGAGGAGCACCATACCTCCTCTATGGCCTTGTTTTCTTATATATCTATTATCCATCTTTGAGCCTACTGCTTGCGGCCACGCTTTAGGTCGCAAGCACTTAAACTCCCCATGTAAATGTGTTTTATCTATAATAAATACATGGATTTTTGTTTTCAATTCTCATGCCTTCAGATCCATTGTGTTTTTTTCCAAATGCACAATTTGATGTATGGGAGGGAAAAAAAAAACAGAGATCAGCATGTGGTTGCATTCGCGTCTATCTAGGCGTTTAAATTGCAGAAAATGTGCGTCTATAATTGCATCTAAAATGCAGAGTACACACGCTCATACACGCGCTACATAATTCAAATTAAAAAGAAAAAATTAAATATCTTTTTTTAAAAGAAGATTTTTGGTTTTGCGTTAGCGTCTATCAATGCGTGTAAAAGGGTGTCTATGGGCATGTCTATATGCCCGTCTAATTTGCCATGTAGACGCGCTAGTAGATGCACAAAAAAAATTAAATAAATAACAATTTTGATTTTTGTAGGCGCTTGTATTCATGCGTGCATATGCGCGTCTACCGCGCGTCTATTTTTGCGTGTAAATTTCTTCATACATGAGACTATAAACGCGAAGTTGTAGACACGCAAATAGACGGGCAGGTAGACACGCCCGTAAGATTTTCTCTCAAGTCAAAAATTGTGTCTAAAAGTGCATTTAAGAGGCCTTTTTGTTGTAGTGTCTCATTGAAGATGAGATGGATCATTCACTGTAACATACTTAATTCGCTTATTAATGATTCAATGTGTATTCTTAATTCTATGGAAAATATCATGCACACATGTGCATACTCAAGAATCAATAGTCAAGTTTAAAGCTAAATTGAATTTTTCATTATAAAAATGAAGTATTTTTTATTATCTTCAAGTAGTAAAATTACGAGATACATACAATGCTTGCTACTAATTGTATAATAAGGTTTATCAGGCTTGTCAACTGGAGGAACTGCCATTCATTAGAGAGCAATGCAAAAATAATTATTAACTCTGGTTTTTTTATTATATTAAGTTTAATTTTAGGTGAAATAATTACGCATTTGAAAATGCGTCTATTTATGCGGATATATAGACGCAAAATTTACGTCTATTTACACGCACATATAGATGCAATGATAGATGCGCCCGACTTTGCGCGTCTAACATGCGCGTCTATGCCTCGTTTCTATTGTGGTGACAATTCAAATATTGCATCTACAAGCGCGTCTATGGAGCCTTTTTGTTGTAGTGATGCTATCAAGTGTATAGGAATTCACTTCTGCAATGGGTCCTAAGTGGATCTTAGGGTTGTGCTAGGTGCACCATGGGCATTATCCTTCTTCTTTCCCACTTCCCACTTCCCACTTCCCTCAACCCTCCCCTTCCCTAAGGTGGGCACAAGAGAAAGAGATAACTAGGATATACATGGGTGTGTCCCTTCACATATGTATACATTGAATTCGCTTGCTATAGGAGTATACAATGCTCCTACCAAAAGTGGCGGATGTGTAGGGTAATGTGAGGTGATTGTGGATAAGTAAGGTGATCATGAATGTGCTTGGTGTGCCCGAGGCAATTGTGCAATGTGATGCTTTTACAATATGAGTGCACCGTGAGCGAGGCACTATGAGGGGCACTAGATGGAGGATAGAGTGCACCATTGTGGTGCACTAGTGTGCATGCACCAAAATGTAGCAAGTGTGTGATAGACACCTTCTTTATTTCCTACTACCTATTTTAATCCTCCCTTCCCAATAGGGTGGATGTACAAGTGCACAAACAGGTAACGTTCACATATGCATACTATTACTCAAGGATGCACATAGGTGCACAAGGTTTGATTATGCCAATGGTGTACCAACACACAATGATGTTGTGTATGCATTGTGTGAATACGTGAATGTGCTTACATCCAAGGATTACTTTACACATGAATCATTAGTGTACTATGAGTTCCATGGTGACACTATAGTGCATATGTTGCTCGTTTAGAAAAGAAAATTTCTTTAGTATTAAGTGTAATTTTCACAAGCCTTTTAAACGCAACCATTCATACACCGATTTCAAAAAAAGTCAACCCACTCTTTCACTACAATCAAGACCACACACCCTCCGAAATTAAGACTTTTAGTTAGCATGAATTAAATATCATCCATGTTATTTCATTCCTTCCTTGCCAATTGAGTAGACTAACAACTTGGCCCTCTCTCTACCATCCACGAGTGCACATCACCTCTCGAGATTGGAGGGAGTCCTTGCTTCACTATCAATGCATTAACTGTCCAAGCCCAAGGTCTTATTAGATATTACACATGCAATGCATTACGTTCATACCTTCTCCCTCTGTTAATCTTGCATGGCCATGATTTTCCTTGGGCCGATTTGGCAGTTTCTCCTTCCACAGGGGTGGTTCTTGCTTCGTGTTTGTGGCGGTTTTCGGCTCCTTCTCTCTCACCAGTGGTTCCTTCTATCCAATAGTGGTGCATGGCTATGGCATATGGGCACAAAAGAGAAGGTTTATGGAGAAAGAAGACAGGGGGATGATGGCCAATGTGAAGATGAGTAAGTGTAAAGCTTTTAGCTATCTTTATCATGCTGCAGTTACTGTCTAGGTGTCCCTATTGATCCAAAAATCATGGACGGCGAGAAAATGATATTGTGGAGGCCTGGATGTGTTTTGCTGTTGTAGGAATATTTTAGAATGGCAACGGATGCACCCAGAGATCACGTGATGATGACACTGGTTATTGCTGCCGTCGTTCCACCCTAGGTCATCATGATGACGACGATTTGCTGAGCGTGGTGCTGTTCCGATTGGTATAGTTGCTTTGTTTGGTACACGTGCTGCTGCTCGTGATGTCCAAGGCTGTGATTATGATGATAATGATGATGACGATGGTGTAGCCAGTAGTGATGGCACAGACTTGTTATGTCATGGTGCTGCTTGTGATGCTCCTAATGCCCAGGTGGCAATTTTCTACGTCGTGCTATTGCCTGTGATGTTCGTAATGCTCACACGTGATGTTACTATTCATGATGCTCCTGATGCCTAAGTACTAATTTGCTATGTCATGTTGTTGCTTGTGCTGCCTAAGTACCAATTTTCTGTGTGCATGATGTTGCTTGTGATACTCGTGATGCCCAGGCACCAATTTATTGCGTCGTGCTACTACTCATGATGATGACGTTGTTGCTGCATCGTGCTGCTGCTCGTGATACTCCTGATACTCAGGTGCCGATTTGCTACGTTGTGTGGTTGTTCATGATGCCCATGCACCAATTCGTTGCATCGTGCTGCTACTTGTGATGCTCCTGATGCCTAGGCACGGATTTACTATGGCATGTTGTTGCTAGTGATGCTCGTGATGCCAAATCACCAATTTGCTACATCGTGCTGCTGCTCACGATACTCCTGATGCCCAGGCATCAGTTTGTTGCGTCATGCTATTGCTCGTGATACTCGTGATGCCCAAGCACTAATTTGTTGCTTCGTGCTACTATCGTGATGATGATGCAAGTGCACGCTAGTAGTGATGGCGCCAGCTCCAAGCGATGGCAATTATGGCGGCATGCGATAAGGATGGCAACAAACGGCTTGCTAATTGATATGATAATGATAATGGTGGTGATGACATTGATGAGTAGTAAGTGGCTGCTAATTGTGGTGATGATATTGATGATGCTGCTGCTGACGCAACAGCAGGCAAGGGGATGGCTTTGAGGAGACAGAGACAGCAGCACTCAATTGAAGGGGAGGAACATTATCATAAAAAAAGAAGGTTGAGAGGGTAGCACACGTGTTGTGGTTACCTCTGTGGAGGTAGCAACACTCGATTGGAGGGGAAGATGACTGACTACCAAAGAAAGAAGGTTGAGAGGGTGGCACACGTGATTTTGCTTTCTAATTCCACCCTTTTATTATTATTTTTTAAAAGCCTATGGCTTAAAATATCAAGCCCAAGCCGTTGTTTTTGCACGGGGGGCACTTTCTCTTCCCCTTCATCCTTCTCACTTTTCCCACGTCTATCTCTCGTGTTTAGTAGGGCTTGTAACAATTCCATCTAATGTAACTTCAAGTCAAGTAATGTGACTCGTGGATAATTTCACTCATAAAGTCCATGTGTATTAAATAAAAACCATCATGACTCCAATACTACATTCTAGTTTATGTAAACCTAAAGCATCTCTAAGGCAATCCAATATTATATTGTTTCGACATTGCATTACAAAGAACTCAAATATTTTAAATCTTGATCAAATTACATCATGCAATTCTATCCAATGTAAACCTAAAGCAAAATTTTCAAACATGATAGTCCTAAATATTGTGTGTGTCAAGTAATGTTTCCACACCTCTTATATTTCGAACACACAAAATGCATGAACAATTTCGTGACCAATGTCCCCTTGGTCTTAGTAATGGAGCCAAAATGTGTAACATGTGCTCAACAACTCAAAATTTGGGGACACTCCCATTGTTTTAGGAGCTTTGATTGCAAAACACAATGGCTATAGGCTCACGTACTCTCTCGCATGTCACAAATGTTATGATCCATTTATAGTGGGCATGCATGGCCTTCCTTTGAACATGAAAGATGCACCTTGCAATATCCACGATCCCTTATGCACTCCCTTGGATCTCAAATCCTCTACAACCTTTGCATGTAAGAAATAAGCATGGGTATAGACATGAGAGAGCACTATAGAGAAGAAAGGAGGCTTCATCACTTGGTCCCTTACCCACACACTCTTACTCCCTTACTCTCAATCTCACACACTTTGTCTCAATGGAAAAAGCAAGAAGGTAAGAACAAGAAGCTTACATATATGAATAGCTTGTTCTATTCAATCTCATCCTTTGAATACACTTTTTTAGGGTTAGGGTTTCCCCATCTCTTTTGGGCATCCAACCCCTCTTTTGGGCCTTGTGACCGCTCATTTCTCTTTGTATGCACTTAGACCAATTAATTACAAATGAGTTGCACATACTTGGCCTTTGATATCTCTTAATCATAAGTACAAATTATATGTGAGAAAGCCTAGATCTCATCATAGAGTACCATACAATGGTTACTTTCAAAACATGATAATTTTTTGCAAAAACTTGTGGCCTTCAAGGTCTTCTTCTTTTCCTTCATGTCCTTTTCTTTGTTATGGTTCATAGGCTTAAAGTGTTTGCCTAGAGAAACTCTAGATAGTCTTTGAGAGATATCAATAATATGGTATCTCCCTAATCCCCTTAAAGTGCTAGTTTTGGGTGAAACATGGTTCCATCCTAGGATTTGTTCAATCGAAGAATAGTATCACCCCACCAACTTCTCCAAAGTTAGAGCAATTGTCAACCTTCCATCCTAGCCAATTATAAAGGTGCTCTTGGCCACACTAGATATTATCAATGAGTTGTATTTAACTACACCTTGATTGCTAAACCCTTCTAAATATTATTGGTTGTCTTCAAGTGGATTGATGAATGCCAATGTGCAACAAAGCTTTGAAAAAGGCTCTTACAACAACTCCTATCTTACAAGTCCCATATTGGTTAATAACCTTCCATGTATACATTGATGTGTCCTATTCCACATAGACATTGGCATGCCAAAGTTTGCCATGAAACCAATATTGTGCTAGCTTGGAAAATATAATATGAACTTTCCAGTAATTTCATAAGGAGGAATCTCATTGATGCTAAAATAACTATTCCATCATTGAAATATAAGGCCTAACAATGGTTTTGTAGCTAAAAAGTTTTGCCATTATCTTTTGGCAATGCCATCACCTTCTTAGTAGATGATCATGTCAAGGAGAGGATTGGGGAGAGAGAAAGAGGAGAGAGAAGACTGCAGAAGAGAGAGAAGAAGAAGTGCATAAGAGAGAGAGAGTGAGTGACGAGGAGAGAGAAAGACATGAAGATAGAGAAAACAACCATGAAAACTAGAGAGAGGGAGAAGATGAAAGAAACTTGTATTATTATAATCCGATGGTGAAAATGTCAAGTCCCTTACATCTTATATACCTACCAGTGTAGCAAGCATTTTTTTCACCATTATTTTATTTTGCATTCTCCCCATATTCCCTGTCTCTTACATTTCATCCCCACCCAAGGGTTTTTGCCCTAAAAAACAAAATGGACACTTATTACAAAACATGGCAGGGCAGCTAGTTCAGAGTATGACTCTGCTGCATGATTACAAGGGGTTATTCAATAAATCATGTGGGGGGGTTATGTATGTATGTTGGGTCAGGGATACAATATGATGTATGGGCATGGTTGGGGAATAAGAAAAACCAATTTTGACCCATATTCAATGATGAGGAATTGAGTGTTGCAGACAGTGGACATCATGGTGTCTAGTGCAAGACCCTAATGTTGTAAATCTGCAATAACTCTTGATAGGTAACTCTGACCAGTGTGTTTTCTACATAGAAATGGAGCTTACTTTAAGTACTTCCAATCGATGTATAGCATTAAATGCTATCCATAATTCAGAATCGGATCTGGTTGAAAATAGAGAGTTGTCTACAGGATGTCTAAACTAGAAGATGCTACCTATTGACTACATTTCATCCAAGTTAGTGTCCATAAGATAAGGGAACTCTTCCATGATTGATTTTGGTCACCAAGAGGTCTCTTCAAGGGGTATTCCTTGCCATTTGATCAAGTTTCCATGATTGATCTTGAGCACAGCTTCTTTTTCCTTTGACTTATAACTACCTCTGGAATGTATTGGATGATACCCTTGTCATCCATAGGAGGAGCTCTTCTAAGTAATCTACTGATGATCCAATGAAAGGTTTGAGTTGACTCACATGAAAAACATTGTGAATCTTGGTGGAAGGGGGTAATTCCAACTGATAAGCCAAGTCACCCACCCGCTTGATAATCCGATAGGGTCCATAGAACTTGTGAGCTAGCTTATTGTTGGAGCCATCCTTAAGAGTGGCATGCCTAGACTTAGGTACCTTCAGCAAAACCAAATCCCCTTCTTGGAACTCAATGTCTCGTCTTTTCTCATCAGCATAAAGCTTCATTTGATCTTGAGCTCTCTTTAAGTTCAGCTTACATTGCTGAAGTAGGGCGTGCATCATGTCCAAATCTTCCTTGCTTTGAGAATTGATCTTGTCATTGAAGATGACCTGGGGAGAGGGACCTTATACAAATATAAAGCCTTGAAGGGTGAGACTCCAATGCTAGCATGGAAGAAGTTATTATAGGCAAACTTAGCCAAATGTAACCATGCATCTCAAACATGTTGAACATCATGACAAAAGTGTCTTAGATAAGTTTTTAGCCATTTGTTGACCCTCTCTGTTTGACCATCAGTTTGGGGGTGATAAGTTGTAGAGGGAGCCAAGTTGGTGCCCATAGAACTGAATACCGCATGCTAAAAATTGCTCATAAATATTGTGGTGATCCGTTTCTTCCCAAGCTCACTTCCTCTGCAGCCCCGTCATCATCGACTCACACATCCGCCCTTTCTCATCGAACCCTCATCAATTCAAAACGGCAATGTCTCAGGAATAGCACCCACCTATGAGAAGATCCATTTTATGTAACAACGTTCCCATGAAGGCAAACCAAGGCAGAGGTAGACCGAAATAGCCCCCAATCAAAAAGTGAATGAAGAAGCTCATTTGGAACATCGCAGGAGAAGGCAGCCACAGAGGGCCAAAAGATGAATCCGTCTAATACCATCTTAAATTTAAAAGATGGATCCGCACATCTGCCTCTCCCCACGCAGGGATTAGTCCAACTTTATCTTCAATTTCAAAGGAAAAATCCCCTCAACACCAACAACAAAAAAAGGACCCGCCCAACTACATTTTCAATTTCAAGGGCCGGTCCATCCAACACCATCCCCCACAAGGGCTTGTATACAAACTCAAAAAAACCATCTTATTATATCTATCACCCCTTCCAACCACTCCGTAGTATAGTGCCATGGGACTGGCACTACACTAGAAGGGGGTAATGTTAACCTGAGCTTGAGACGGAAGAAATATAAGTAACATACGGAGGCAATGGAAGAAGTAGGATGGAGAACAAGCAAAGGCACAAGGATGGCCTCTAGAATCAAGCTAAAGGCAAAATCTTTTTTGAAAAGGAGCGCCATGCTCCCTCTTGTGCAAATTGTAAAAGGGTAGATGAGCATAAATCAAAGAAATAGACTAAGTAAAAGAGAATGGGAAAAAGGACCTTGCCACAATGGTCGGTCATGTAAAAAAGGGGATAAGGGGATGACCGCCCAAAATGGATTTAGGATTTCATATATAAAGTTCAAAAAGTGAATGAGAGCTCATTCTTTGGTGTGTGGCAAAGTGGACTCTTCTTCTTCTCTCATTCCGAGATCTACAACTTTTGTGTTGGATATTTTTTCATTCGAACAACGCACAGGGAGATATCTCAAAAATAGTTCTCTATAGTAGGTCCTACAACAACCACATCTTGCATAAAGATCAACACAAGTCTCTCTCCAAGAAGAGAAGCTCTTGAAAGCCTATAAAAGAGGGGGCTCTCCTTGGATGTGAGAGAGGTAAAGAAAGAATCGATTTGCATGCATCCAAGAGGAGAAGAAAAGGTGCAAGTGCTGTGGAAGCTCTGCTGAAATCAAGTTCCAAGAGGAGAAGAGAAGGTGCAAGTGCTTGAGAAGCTCTGTTGAAATCAAGCGCCAAGAGGAGAGCCCTACACATATTTTGTAGGAGAGAATGAGACTCAAGAAGGATCAAAAGGTGCTAACTTCCAAGTTGTGCAAGTGTTAGCCAGTTGTATACCGTGCAAGGAACCGTGATCTTGTTTCCAAGATCTACAAGCAAGAACTGGCTTATGTGTAATGGAGGAGCTTGCTCCTTGTTAATAATATAACTCTACAAGGGGGAGACTTGCCCATCTTTCAGTCCCTAGTGTGTTGCCAATTTCTCTACCTCTCTCTCTCTCTCTCTCTCTCTCTCTCTCTCTCTCTCTCTCTCTCTCTCTCTCTCTCTCTCTCTCTCTACATCTTTCTTTTCTCTCATCTATTCTCCCTCTGTGCCAACATAATATTTGCCATATATATTTTAAGTATATAAGAAAGTCGAGTGTGTATCTTGGATCTTATAACAATGGTATTAGAGTAAGTCTCTTTACTTTTCTCAAAGTAAAGCATGATCCTTGCAAGAAGAAGGTAAAGATGATAACTAATGAAGTGTCTACAAGTGAGTAATTACGTGCCCAATTGACAGAGTATCATAGCTTGTTGGAAATTTTCGAAGTACGTCAATTGATTGACAGCTTAAGGGCAAGGGAAAAAGCTGCTTATGACGGACCGAATCCTCCAAAAGATGGTGTTACTAGAAGAAACACAATTGCACCAATTGATGGTGAAGGTGTAAAGCATCCAATCATTGAGAAGCTTCCTAGAAGGAATAAGGACTCTCGGGTCAAAAAGAGTAAAAAGACCTTACCTCGAGTGAGACGGATAAGGATGGAGTCATCTCCCTTAGCAACTAGCTACTCCCCCGATTACTCAAGTTACTCCTCCTCCTAATCAACTTTTAGTTCCTACTGTCTTGGTTCTAAGTCTCGTACAATCCGCAAATGGACAAAGAGGGACCATAAGAGGAGCAAGCCTAAGAAGACTAAGACTTTCAGTCTGGGGATAAGGACGTAAAGTTTGACTCTTGCTCCGATAAGAGAGATCCTGCTAAGGCATTAGCCTTTGTCATGCAATTTGAAGTTGCTTTTTTTAATGGTAATTTCTTAGAAAAGTCCAAGCTAAGGCATGTAGGCATGCACTTAAAAGACACTACTAGCAATTGGTGGTTGACTCTCATTTTGGAGGGAAGGAAACCCACGACTTGGGAAAAGTTCAAGAAGAAGTTTTATGCTCAGTTCTTGCCTCCTGATTTTGAGAATGATGTCAAGAAGGAGTGGGATTGGCTAGGCCAGAAAGAGCATGAGAAGGTCACTAGTTATGTGGACAAGTTTTGGTCTACTCTT
Organism: Lygodium microphyllum; assembly: GCF_053477565.2. Classification (NCBI taxonomy): domain Eukaryota; kingdom Viridiplantae; phylum Streptophyta; class Polypodiopsida; order Schizaeales; family Lygodiaceae; genus Lygodium; species Lygodium microphyllum. Next base: position 10,257,039 of record NC_141157.1, read on the forward strand.
CTCAAGGTTACTCTTTTCATTGAGATCAGTGATGAAGAGAAGAAAAGGAAGTTTGAAGCTGGCCTACTCCCTCATTTACACAGAACCATGAAGGTGTATCCCCATGAAACCTTATCTTGCATGATGGAATCTGCCATCATAGCTGAAAGTTTGCATACACATGGTGCATCTCCAAATTTGGAGATGAGCTCTTATAGAGCTAGACAAGAGCAACTCTATGATCAACCAAGAGACAGGACTAATCGAAGAAGACCTACCTTTACCCATGAACAATATTCAAAGCCAGAGGGTAACAAGAAGAAGCGCAAGTATCTCTCACCCTCTAAGATACAAAAGTACAAAGAGGAAGGAAAGAGCTTTCTTTATGGTGAGTTAGGGCTTATGAAGCCTGATTGTACTCATAAAAGGAAGGAAGCAAATGTGGTTAAAGATCCTCCTCCGGCATCCTCAAATTCTATTCTGGATGTGCAAGCTAACACTCATTCAAATGAGAAGAAAAGACAACTCTTAAAGGGTTGGGGGACCCTCAACAATCAACGAATTTTGATACTCTTTGATCTAGGTTCCACATATAATTTTGTGTCAACAGATACTATTGAAAGGCTACAAATTCCACCAGATCGATTGGAAACACCAATTGGATCAAGTTCAGCATTTGAAGGACTTACAATTAATTCTACTCCTATCCAAGGGAAGTTGAATCTTAGAATTGGGGATTACCGTGACCAAGAATCTTTCCTACTTGCACCCATTGGTAACTGTGATGTTATCTTAGTCATGCCTTGGCATTACAAGATTAGACCTCTTCTCGATTTTTTTAAGAATACCCTTGCATTTCAATTCAAGGGTCGGAACATAGTATGCATTGCTGATGATGCTAGAGATTGGCCTATGCTAATGGTTAGTGATGATAGCATTTCCAAAGAAATGAAGAAAGCTATTTTTGTGTACATGATTTTTGTGAGAGAGTCAAAAGAAGCTAATGATTCAAGGGCACTCGATGCCTCTAATGAACACATAATACCAACTAATGCTTCTAAGTTTCAGACTTTAAAAGAACCTCTCTCTTTAATTGATCAAGCCAGATATGATTTTGTTAAACAATGTGAAGATTGTTTTAGTGATTCACTCCCAGGAAATTTACCTCCTAAGCGCCCGAAAGATCACACAATTGATCTTATCCTAGGTAGTTCACCACCTAACCAACTGCCTTACCAAGTAAGTGCAAGTCAGCAAGAGGAGATCCTAAAACAAGTAAATGAACTGTTGGAAAAAGGGTTAGTTCAACCTAGCTCTTCTCCATACTGCTCTCCAGTCTTACTTGTTCAAAAGAAAGAAGGTTCTTTTTGTATGTGCATAGACTATAGATCTTTGAACAAGATCACAGTCAAGAATAGTTTTCCTATCCCAAGGATAGATGATATCTTGTATAAGTTGCAAGGGGCTAGTATCTTTAGTCACATCGATCTCAAGAGCGGCTATCACCAGATATGGATAGCACCTGAAGATGTTCATAAGACAGCTTTTTGTATAACATTTGGACTATATGAGTTTCTAGTCATGCCATTTGGTTTGACTAATGCACCCGCCACATTCAATCGAATGATGGAGAGAATTTTCAAACCTCTCTCAAAGTTCACAGGTGTCTTCTTTGATGAAATTCTAATATTTTCATGGTCTGAAGAAGAGCATAGAAAACATCTATCTAATGTTTTTCAAGAGCTTCGCAAGCATAGACTACAAGTCAATGCTAAGAAGAGTGAATTCTTCCTTTCGGAAATTCATTACTTGGGCCATATTGTTTCTCACAATTTGGTGAGAATGGATCCTGAGAAGATTCAAGCCATTATTGAATGGCCTACACCTACTTCTGTACATGAAGTTAGAAGTTTCTTGGGCCTATGTTCATACTATAGGAGATTCATACGAGATTTTGTGTATGTTGCATCTCCTCTGCATGACCTTACTAAGAAGCGAATGCCTTTTGGCTGGGGATCAAGGCAACTACAAGCCTTTGAAAGAATTAAGTTTCTTGTGACTCAAGAACTAGTTCTCGTAGTTCTAAATCTTCAAAAACCTTTTGAAGTTCACTGCGATGCTTCTAGGGATTGCACTGGAGCTGTGCTTAACCAAGAGCATAATGCAGTAGCATTTGAGAGCCGATGCCTCAAAGATCATGAGCTACATGCTCCAATATATGAGAAAGAGCTTACGGCAGTGGCACATGCTCTTCAAGTATGGAAACACTACCCACTTGGTGCAAATTTTATTATTAAAACAGATCACCAAAGTCTAAGATATTTCCTCACTCAAAAGGAGCTCTCAGAGAAACAGATGCGCTGGGCAAATTTCTTATCTATGTTTCATTTTCAAATCCTTCATACATCTGGAACTAAGAATGTGGTAGCAAATGCTCTATCATGGTGACCTCGAGTAAATTCAATCACAATTGTTTACCATAATGAGTTCATGGATTTACCAAAAAATGTATGCAACTAATTACGGCTTCTCAACCACATGGGATCATATTAACTCAGGTCAGTCAATTACACCTTACACAATTCAAGATGGTTATTTGTATCATTATCAAGTAATTGTACAGCATTACCATTGCGACACAAGGTAATGGATGAAGCACATGCATCTCCATATGCTGGACATAGGGGTATTCTACCCACTACTCAAGCATTGGAAATATATTTCTTTTGGCCCACTCTTAGAGCTGACATTGAAAGATATGTCCGCGAGTGCAAGATATGCCAAAAAGTAAAGTATGACATGCATAAACCACCTGGTCTACTGAAGCCATTACCTATTTGCAATGAGCCTTGGGAAAGTATAGCCATGGACTTTATCATGGAGCTTTCTCGCACACAAGCAGGCAACAATGCAATCTGGACTATCATTGATAGATTTAATAAGCAAGCTTACTTTATACATGTGTGAAAGACAATCAAAGCCGATTATGGCTAAGCTATTCATTGCTCATATTTTCAAACTTCATGGCATGCCTAAATCCATTATAAGTGATTGAGATCCCCGCATGACCATTCTCTTTTGGCAAGCTCTCTTCGAGAACCTCTGTACAAAGTTAAAGTTTTCATCCTCTTATCATCCTCAAACGGATGGGAACAGTGAAAGTGCTAATTCTACTATTCAGGAACTTTGAAATCCTATGTCTCTGATAATCAAAGAGAATGGGAAAAGTATTTTCCTTTAGTAGAGTTTGCATACAATAATACGATGCACTCTAGTACTGGTAAGGAACCCTTTGAGATCATCTATGGTAAGCCTCATTAACTACCCATCCTTCTTACGAAGGATAGGATCTTTGCATCAGATGAGTTTGTTAGAGACATTGATACAGTTTTCACTCAAGTAAAAGCTGCTATCCAAAGAACACAAGAGAAGCAAAAATGCGAAGCTGATAAGCATTGTTGTAATTTAGATCTCAATTTGGGACAACATGTTCTTATTAAGTTTGAGAAGGTTCGCTTAAAGAAGCAAAAAGGTCAAAAGGGTAAAGTGGTTAAGCTTTCTAATCACTATTATGGCCCTTTCAAGATCATTGATAAGATAAACGATGTGACTTTTTGTTTGGATCTACCAAGTCATTGGAACATTCATAATACTTTCCATATAAGTTTGCTACATCCCTATATTGGAGAACCTCCAATGGAACCAATCAAGGAAGATTTACCTGACTTAGAAGAAAAAGCAGAGTTCCTTGCGCCTGAAAGAATTTTACACCATTCGGACAATACTCTAAGGTCAAGTAAGGTATTACGAAAGTATCTGGATAAGTTTAAGAATTATCCCCCATTGGACGCTCAGTTTATGACTGAGAGAGAACTATAAAACTTTTCGGATCTTCTTAAGGACTATGTATCCTCTCTATAGTTTGAGGTCAACTGTTTAGAAGCCACAGGGATGTCACTAAATTGATTACTTATTACACATTCTCTATTTAATAAATTCATGTCAATAAATTAATGACTCACTTTTCTTTAACTATTGATGATAATCTTGCATGGCCATGAGACCATTTAGAGACAAATATTCCTAGTGCATCACTTAATGGGATGATCAGAGCACTGTGATGGGGATATCTGGTATAGGCCATACAAGTTATGAAGGGGGAAAGAAGTGCCTGCCAAGTGTAGGAGTGTACAAAAGAGCCAAGGAGTTACACATAAATGAATATGGATTAAGTTCTAAGAAGAAGAAGTGCATTAGCATCATGTATATGTATTTATGTGTGCATCCGAGGATGCCTGGGAATGTTTACTTGTGTGTAATTAGCATTGCATTCATTTGGGGTCATCCTCTCCCTTACAAGTCAAGGTTTAAGGTCTTTTCTTTCATTAAGAAAGACAAGAGATGTAATTCTCTCACTAAGAAAGACAAGAGACGTGATCCTCTAGAAGTGAGGAGAGAAGTAATTTTCTCTTTCTAAGGTCTAAAAAGACATAAGCTTTTGTGTGAAAGTTAATCTCAAGTTTGAGGCCCAAGGCAATTCAATGAACTCTCCTTAAGATGGTTGCATGGACCACAAGTTAAGAGTACAGTTTGAGAAGCTGTTCTTTTTTAAAAAGATACGGTGAATCCATTTTTAAACTATCTTGTGATAAAAAGACGATCTTTAAAAATGGTCCTCATGGGTGATTGGAAACAATAAGATCTACAACTTTTGTGTTGGACGTTTTTTTATCCGAACAATGAAAAGAGAGATATCTCGAAATTAGTGCTCTAGAGTAGGTCCTACAACAACCACATCTTGCATGAAGATCAACTCAAGTCTCTCTCCAAGAAGAGAAGCTCTTGAAAACCTATAAAAGAGGAGGCTCTCCTTGGGTGTGAGAGAGGTAAACGAAGCATCATTTTGCATGCATCCAAGAGGAGAAGAGAAGGTGCAAGTGCTATGGAAGCTCTGCTGAAATCAAGTTCAAGAGGAGAAGAGAAGGTGCAAGTGCTGGGGAAGATTTGCTCAAATCAAGTGCCAAGAGGAGAGCCCTACACATATTATGTAGGAGAGAATGAGACTCAAGAAGGATCAAAAGGTGCCAACTTCCAAGTTGTGCAAGTGTTAGCTGGTTGTATACTGTGCAAGGAACCGTGATCTTGTTTCCAAGATCTACAAGTAAGAACCAGCTTATGTATAATGGAGGAGCTTGCTCCTTGTCAATAATATAACTCCACAAGGGGGGGGACTGGCCCATCTTCCAGTCCCTAGTGTGTTGCCAATTTCTCTACCTCTCTCTCTCTCTCTCTCTCTCTCTCTCTACATCTTTCTTTTCTCTCATCTATTCTCCCTCTATGCTAACATAATATTTGCCATATATATTTTAATTATATAAGAAAGCCAAGCATGTATCTCAGATATTATAACATTAGCATCCAATAGGTAAGCCTCCTGAAGCTCATGTATCCAATCGCTATGCAATTCCATGATGGTAGAGACTTTACATGCACACATTCTAGTTAAGGAATTAGCCACTACATTGTCTTTTCCATGAGTATGGGTAATGTCAAAGTCATAATTTTGCAATGTGGCCACCCATCTATGTTTCTTAGGAGTAAGATTGGACTGAGATAAGAAATATTTGAGGACCCTACGGTCACTTTTGACTCTAAACCTGCTACCATACAAGTAATGGTGCCATTTCTTTATGGCATGAAGAATAGCCAACATTTCCTGATCATAGACATTCATTATCATCTCATCTTCAGCAAACTTTTGGCTTTCAAAAGCTATTATCCCATATTCTTACAACAATATTGTACCAATACCTCACCCACTAGCATCACACAGAATGGTAAATTCCTTGGAGAAATTAGGGCAAACCAAGATCGGGGCTAAAGTAAGCAAACCTTTTAGCTGGTTAAAGATTCTATCTGCAATGGCATCCTAGAAAAATGCTTCTTTCTTCAACCTATCAGTGAGAGGAGCTGCAATAGTGGCATAGTGTCAAATAAATCTGCAGTAGAATGAAGAGAGACCCAAGAATCCTCTCAAAGAGGTGGTATTTGCGGATGTAGGCCAATCTCTGACACATTGCACTTTCTTTGGAGCCTCACTGACAATGTGGCCCAAATACTCTACCTCAGTCTACATGAAGGAACATTTTTGACTCCTTGATAAAGAGTCTATGATGTCTAAGTACATCAAATACCTGCCTCATGTGCAACAAATGAGCTTCCAATGAATGACTGTAGATGAAAATTTCATCAAAAAATACCAACACAAATCTGAATAAAAATGAATGAAGTATTTTATTCATTAGGCTTTGAAAAGTGGTGGGTGCATTTGTCAAACTAAAAGGCATAACCAAGAAGTGATAAAGCCCACGATCAGTCTTGGATGTTGTCTTAATCTCATCCCCTTCATGCATGCATATCTCAAATCAATCTTTGTGAAATATTTAGCCCCTTTTAGCTCATCTAACAAATCATCTACCCTAAGGATAGGGTATCTATTCTTCACGGTGATCTTATTCAAATCTCTATAGTCTATGCACATTCTAAATGAGCCATCTTTCTTTTTGACTAGCAAGACATGTGGTGCATAGGGAGATGAGCTAGGCTCTATGAAATCCATACCCAATAAATCCTTGACCTGCTTGGCCACTTATTCTCTTTCACATTTGGAAATCCTATAAGGGGGCTTATTCACCGGCTTTCAGTGTGGTTCCAAATCAATGGGATGGTCAATAGCTCTCTTGGGAGGTAGTGCGATAGGTAGCTAAAACAAATCACTATACTCATCAAGAAGAGCCTTTAAAGCTGAATTATTTTGCATATTGTTGGACTGATCTATATTTTTCTTATTTAATTGCAATACAAAGATGAGAGCATTTCTTGAACTCTTTCTTAAGTTGTTTGGCTATAATGAGCTGATATTCACTACTATTTTGGATTCCTTGCAAGTGAACAAGCTGTCTAGCATTGAAAAATTGTATATACAACAAAGAGAAATCCATAGAATTGGTGCCCAAGGTCTTCAGCCAATCACAGGCAACACAATGTCTATTGGCCCCATGTCAAGTGCAATTAAGTCTCCATTCCACCCACAATTTTTGGCAAGCTGAATATGTACAGCTAGGCATATTTGAGTACTAATTTCTTCACTCCCATTGGCAACTTGCACCCTCAGCGGTTCTAAAAACATTTCAGCCTATCCATGACTGCTCTATCTATGAAATTGTGTGTGCTACCATTGTCCACCAAGATAAGCACATTTTTCCCATGAATCTTGCCTTGAAGATGAAGGGTATTAGGGTTCTTTGATTGCCCAAGCATCCATGGGCATAGTAAAAATAATGGCATCAGCATGTGAGTCATTCTTCTCACCCATATCTACCTATACGTGACCACCAGGAAAAGAAAAGGTATCTACAAGGTCAAAGAACTCTTCTTGCCCACTTTCTTCATTAGCCTCATCATCTTCAGCAGTGATTGCAAAGGCACTTGCATCCCCATGGTCATCTTCCGATTCTTCAAAGACCAACATACTTTGGACTCTTTCCTTTGCATTTCTATAAGCACATTTGGAAGCATGTTCAGCTCTGTACTTTTTCTCACACTTGAAACAAAGTCCTTTTTCTTTCATTTCTTTGTACAAATCCATGGGAATGGACCATTGACTACCAAAGGCTGAGACATTATTGTTCTTGTTGTCCCCTTGTTTGAAATTATTGATTTGCCTTGAGGCATTGAAGATGGGATATGTGGAAACTCTAGGAATGCTGAATGGCATATTTCTACCACCATAATTGGACTGTGTAGGCCCCCTAGAATACCCAAAAGATGGCTGAGATAAGCCTCTTTGCTGTCCATACTGTGGCTGAACTAAAGTATCCCTATGGTACTTATGGGAGTATCTTTCAGCCAATTCAATAGCCTTGAACAAATCAGAATGTGACTGTGCTGAAACATCAGCTGACAATAATTGAGGATCCAGGCCATATATACATATGCAGCTTTGCATCATCACTTATGGACTCAACATACATCGTGAGATGAAGGAATTGATGTGTAGTCCCGAACTGTCAAGCCACGCTGCTCTAAGCTATATCACTGTCAAGCAAGCTTCTCTTTCTCTATGGGGGACACAAAAACTTGAACCATAAGTGCTTTAAATGCATCCCAAGTATCAACTTGCTGATTTTCCCTCTTAATATACCGCCACTACGTATGAGCAAATCCTTCCAAGTGGATTGTGGCAAAGTGGATCTTTTGGACATCATTTCTTGACAAAATATCAAAGTATTCTTCAAGCTTTGAAAGCCATTCTTCCAATTCAGCTGGGGAAGAGGATTGGCCATTAAATTTGGAGAAGATAATCTTATCTCTCAGCTCTTATTCCTAAGGAGTGGCATGTCCAAAATATCCCAATTGAAAGTGATCATTTTGAGTGCCAAAAGTGGTACTATTATGAGAGTGATTCCTACCAAAAGACTATTGAAACGTTGTTGAAGGCATGGAGGCTGATGGAAGCTAAGAATTTTCCTGTGATGCATTTCCTAATGGGTCCTCTTGCCTATGAAAAGGCTCGCCAAGCTCAAAGCTATTATTGGGAATGCCCATTCTTCCTAAAATGCCTTGACAATTTGCATTGGCTGATGGGAAGGTGGTTGTTCTTTTAGCATGTACATGTGACCAATCTTCTTGCTCTTTTCCCTTCAGTTGAATCTCCAACCACTTAGAGAAATTGGTATTAAGTGTGTCCATGGTGGCTCTCATTTGACACATTTCCCTCATCATCTTAGTATGACTTTATGTGTTTGTTGCTATGCCTGCAAGTACAGCCTCTTGTCTTTCCAAAATAGCCTCATGTCTTTGATTATGCCTTGTCTCATGCCTGCATAGAGTTTCATTAAGAGCACTGAGACTTCCAATTGCATGAGGATACTCTTCATAATCTATTTTAGGTCTTTTCTCAGTCCTTGGATATCGTGCATCCTTGATTTATTGCTGAACATCTTCATTGGCCTTGGTTTTTCCCTTATGCCTTGCCATGGCTAGGTGCAATCCTATTAGACCACATGTCACTGTTCTACCCGTAACTTGAGGTAGAAAGCTCTGATTGAGCTAATTTTTTTGTTCAAGTCAAAGCCAAGGATGCCTTCAAACTAAGCATAAGCATGCACCCCTAGGTTTTATACAAAAAAATTTGTAATAGGAAAAGTACTACTGTACTGTGCAGTCCAGCACCCTGTCTATACCTGTAGGAGGCATGTTTTGACATGTAAGTATCTTATAGGGTCTAACTAGAGCTCCAAAACTGATCAAGGGCCTTAGTAGGACCTGTGGGTACTTTGCAAGACTTGCACCTCAATTCCTAGGAGTAGCTATACTTCTGTAAATGCAAGCAAATTGCTTATAGCACCCTATGGGGGTCAAGAAAGGGGTTGCAATGGATCAACTTGCCAATGTATGACTAAAGGGTCATCCCACATGGCATAATACATTGTCCAATCATCCAAATTCATTGTTTGCAGCCTTATTCCCCAGAACTGAGCATGTCATAAGCATCTCTTAGCATAATTCTCCATGCATAGGCATCTCCCATACTTCAAGAGGGTACTTGCGCGTGCAAGCAACCTCGGGCTCTGGATCACCGAGGTGGGCAAAGTTCCCCCGGGCCGAGTTGTGCACCTCTTCAAGGTCTTTGATGGAAAGGGGGGTCGCCCTTCTTTTGTCTTGTTACCTCGCATGGCATCAGGCTTTTCCTCACCCAGAATATACATGGTAGACATTTATTAATTAAACACCTAGCATGAGATGCATTCGGAAGTAGGAATTGAACCTTTTCATGAAATGCATGGAATCAAAAATTGGGATCAAGGGTAGGGGCTTACCAAGCAGTAGCTCACTACTGACTTACCCTTATACAATGGATTTTTTTATGATTTAAGTGGCTCAGTTAAGAAACAACAACTCAATTGGTTAAGGTAAGCAGAAGCAATAATCCTGAATGAGTTCAGCATAAATTTACCCAATCCAATGCAACGAGAGTGAAGCAAAATTACTGTGAAGAATTGGACAGCAGACAAGAATTAAATTTATCTCTTAATGCCTACTTGAGCTCTTGCATTCTCCCAAGAAATTGGTTATGGCTCAGCAAGAGGATGAGTTTGAGAGAATAAGAGTTCAAAAACCAAGTACCTTATGATGCTTGATGAATGTCATTTGGAAACTGTGGAGAGTAAAACTGGAAGCATTTGCTACCGTTTGAAGTAGTTATCTGCAATGTGACATCCTCAGAAGCTTCAGCTAATGAGCCGATATTATCTTGATTAGATGTCTGATCTATCTAAAGCTCTCCTTTTCATGCTGATATATTGCATAGATAGTTGACTATAGAAGAGGAAGCCAACAAAATTAGCTCCTCTTAATGGAACATCTGAAAGGGTCTGCAATTACGGATTATCAAACCCTCATGCTTATGGTTCTCCCCTTCATGGTTGCATGATATTTGTGACAATCTAGAGCTGCTAGAGAGCGTGTTTGAATTCAGATTGCTCAGTGAATTTCTCACGTCTGTCATACTGGCAGCGCCTGGAGCTATACTAAAAGAAATTGAGAAGAAGAGCCATGCACTACAAGATTGTGATGAGAATATGAAGAATGAGATTAATTTTATTGAAGATAAAGTCATGGGAGATTCTTTATATGATGTTGTGGTTACATAAAGAATGTAAACAAGCTTGTTGATACATACAAGATAGATTTTCTTATAGTAAGATCCCTATTTCTTTGGTGTCTCTCTTGGGGCTCCATATTTTTGGTGCACATTCGGGGAAAACTGCCATCAAATAAGCACTAACAAAGGTTGAAAATGGAGGAAGTGGCTTTATGAAGAGGAAGAAAAGCAATGGAAGATTGTAGAATCCGTGTTATTATTGAAGAATTGAAGATCTTCATTGGTAAAGCCACTTTTTACAAGAAGTGCATCCCTCAATGGCAGAAGCATGTCACTATCTTGATGAGGGTGTAACGTGCCTGCCTATTGATTGTCCAAGCACGTTTTTAGCGGTCCATCGAGAAACAATTCTAGGCATCTCCGCCCTGCACTCCCATGGAATGTTTCAGGGTTTTTTGCCTAGAGTTTTTCGAGTCCGCCTCACAACAGAACGTTCACGGACAACCCACTAGGATCGACCTGAAATCTGGGTTCCTAGGGTCAAGGTCTCCTGATAACATTCTAGCATCAGGTTTTGGACATCCTACTTTACATAGAGATACTCAATTCAAAGCAGATACATACCACACTTGGTTCAAAGAGAATGGGAAACGAGAGGGATGCACCGCTCAATCTCTCTGCTCGTAGGACATAGTCCCATTTCAATCCCCTAAAACGGCATGAATCGGGTTCTAACTTAACAATACCTAAAGTCATCCGACGATAAATCCTTGTGAGAAGCCTCCCAGTTCTCTAAGACTACCCAGCCATAGGACGGACCCGTCGGGTATTGCGTCCACTTGCTTCCCTTGATAGCTTTAGTTTTCTAATTAAGTCTTACCACATTTATGTGCGACATTTAAAATCAGCTTCATTAATTAAGCCTTTTAGGGCACAAAGTTCGTTCACGTAATTTACAACATATACAAAAAAACAAAACAAGTTGTCCTTTTATCAAACAAGTTCCTTAACTTATCTTTAAGTTAATCTTTGTCTCCTTCCCATACAGGAGAATTATGTATCCCTTCTGTCTAATAGAAGTATCTGGTCCAAATCACATGGCACCGAAATTTTCATCCTTTATCTAGAATAGGATCTTCCAACGTCCCAAATGTGGGGCTCACGACAGTCAATAACTCCGTTCTGGACTCGGCAAGGGGTGTCTAGTGCTCCACTAACCTAGGAGCGAGATGCACTTTTCATGGTTGGCCTTTTCACCACTCAACATTCGGCCTAAGAATCGAGCACTTTCCTCTTGGGGTAATCCATGGTGCAATCTTGGAGATGATCCACCCATGCAAATATCCTTCCTTAATTAACCAATTAGGAAGCAAGCATAATCAATGCAATCAGTCCTAATATCATGTTCTAAGAAAACATTCCTTTATTCCCATGGCAACTTGTCATTATAGACCCCTATCATGCATTTACCATCAACACAAGCCTTGGAATATTTATCCAAATCACAATATAACAATCAATTGATTGAAAGAAAAACATTTAGGGTGTTGTTCAATTACCCAACAAAACTACTTGTATTTTTCCCAAACAATACAAGAATGGACGCAATAATAATTCAATCACAATTTTACTCTCCCCCTTGAGTCCAAAGAGTAAAATTTACTTAACATTCCCTCCTTTCGGCTAAGGCATATGCTAAAGATTCAAATACTATACACGACGTAAGCCCTATCATTCCAATGTGAATTAATCAATCTAACAAGAGCATTTATGCATCTTCTCGAAGTGATTTATCTTTTAGCATTTCTCTACTATGCAACATTTTATCTTGGCTTTATCTTCATTTCTCCTAAGGCAAGGGGTCACATGTCATTGATGTAAACTTCACATAATCTCTCCCATGTATGTACCATCTATGTGCATTTGCGAACGTTAAATAATATTGTCATAGGTAAAGATTAATCAAAGACTCATCGATGCTCAATACTTTAGAGTCCCATATGTTGCTTATGCTATGCATGGATTCATGCTCAATCTCTTGACTCAAGAGATTAAGAAGGTGGAATAGATTCGAGACGGGAGAGCGTAAGAGAAGATGGTTAAATCGAGAATCGAGATAGAGAGAAATTGTGCAGCCTCTCGGGGTAACTCTTCTCTCTCTCTCTCTCTCTCTCTCTCTCTCTCTCTCTCTCTCTCTCTCTCTCTCTCTCTCTCAAGATCTCTCTCACAATCTCTTGGAGAGGTATCTTCTTTCTCTCCCTCTCTCTTGCAGCCTTTTGGAGTCTCCTTATGTTCCCTTGTGCCTCCCCATGCCTCATATTTATAATGAATTTGAGAGGAGGGGATAAGGCTGAGAACAAGAGTGGAGGGGCTCTTAGAAGACTTAGTGATCTGATGCTCAGAGCATAAATCTGATGGTTGCATTGGCTCCAAATGGGGGGTAAAACTTCAAGACACTTGTTAGAAAGCTCTCTGTTCACTCCTTTTTTTCTAGTCGAAGTGCTGTCTACTGCCAGTAGACTATGATCGCAGAGTGCGTGCGATTTCGCTAGTCACTTTTCTTTATTCTTCTTTTTATAAATTCTCTAAAAGTAACTAAAACATCACTTATCTTTTTTTTAAATGACTTTCAGTTCTATCTTTTTAGGATAATATCTAAAATATACTTTTTTTGTCTAAAAAATCTAATATCTTTGGACCATCTAAATTATACACATTAATACTAGTGATTAATAAGGCTCATAAGTCTCGTTCACGCTGTAACTTTCGTGAAGGGTGGCTATGGTCCTTGTCAATCCGAGAAAAATATCAGATTACAACTCTCAATTTATTTTAAAATATATTTTTAATTAAATAAAATTTATTAGTTATTAATGTTAGCTAGTTTTTACCTTAGTTAGTCTTTAGTTAGTAATCTTACTAACTTATTAATTGACTAACTAACTTTCGAACTAACCGACTAACTTTTATTACGTGGAAATATTACAGAGGGCTCTATGTGATAGAATGATCCCATTATCTTTTGAAGCTACATAAAGTTGTATCACAATAGCCAATTATTTTCCACAAAACTAAAAAGTAAAGAAGAAACAGAGAGAATGACTATCCATAGGAGATTTGGCCCTCATTGAAGAATTTCCAAACATCATCAAAAGTGGAGGATTATGAAGAAGCTTTAGGAGTCGTGCTTAGTTAAAGTTCACAAGAACAAGAAGAAAAAGAGTTGGAATTTATTTGTGGATGCTCAATAGCAAGATACGTAGGATACTTGGTGCATTGACAACACTACAAGGATATGAAGGTATAGCGATAGCCATTTGCGATGAGAAATAGCGGCATTGCTATTTGCATCGCTATTAGCGTTGTATTTGCGACGCAAATAGCAATGGTACTTAGACGAAAAAAACGCGGGCCGAAACCCGAGCGCATTATTTTACGCGCATTCACAAAAGAGAGAGTGAAAGGGAGAGTGAGAGGGAGAGCGAACATCTTGCATTTGAGAGGGAGAGAAAGAGAGAAAGAGGGAGAAAGAAGGCTTCTCACTACCGCCACCGCCGCCGTTCGTGAAGAAGAGGAGGAGGTGTACGGAGGGTGAAAAGGAGCCGCCGTCGCAAAGAGGAGCCGTCAAACCCTTCTTTGAGCCTTTATGGTGAGTGCATTGTCCATTCTTGCTTTGCTTTTGTGTTTTCTCTCTCTCTTTTACTTGTTTTTGGTATAATTCGTGTGTATTGAGAGAGGGAGAGGGAGGGAAATGAAATGAGAGAGGGAGAGGGAGAGGGAGAGGGAGGAAATGGGAGAGGGAGGGAGAGGAAGAGGGGGAGGGGGAGGGAGAGGAAGAGGGAAGAAGAGAGAAAGAGAGGGGGAAGAAGAGGAAATGAGAGAGGGAGAGGGAAACATTAAACATAATAGGAAAAAAGAGAAAGAGAGAGAGAGGGAGTGGGAGGGAGAGAGAAAGAGAGGGAAAGAGAGAGAAAATGAGAGAGGGAGAGGAAGAGATAAAAAACATTAAACATAATAGAGAAAGGGAGAAAGAGAGGGAGAGGGAGAGGAAGACGGAGAGGGAGGGAGAGGGAAACATTCAACATAATAGGGAAAGAGAGAAAGGGAGAGAGAAGAAGGAAAAAACATTAAACATACTAGGGAAAGAGAGAAAGAGAGGGAGAGGGAGAGGGAATGAGAGAGGGAGAGGAAGAGAGAAAAGGAAATGAGAGAAGGAGAGGATAGAGGAAAAACATTAAACATAATAGGGAAAGAGAGAAAGAGAGGGTGAGAGTGAGGGAGGGAGAGTAGAGAGAAAAAGAAATGAGAGAGGGGGAGGAAAGAGAAAAAAGAGAGAAAAAACATTAAACATAATAGGGAAAGAGAGAAAGAGAGGGAGAGGAAATGAGAGAGGAAGAGGAAGAGAGAAAAGGAAATGAGAGAGGGAGAGGAGAGAGAAAAAACATTAAACATAATAAGAAAAGAGAGAAAGAGAGGGAAAGGGTGAGGGAGGAAGAGGAAATGAGAGAGGGAGAGGAATAGAGCAAAAGGAAATGAGAGAGGGAGAAGAGAGAGAAAAAATGAGAGAAGGAGAGGAGAGAGAAAAAGAGAGAAAAAACATTAAACATAATAGGGAAAGAGAGAAAGAGAGGGTAAGGGTGAGGGAGGGAGAGGAAGAGAGCAAAAGGAAATGAGAGAGGGAGAGAAGAGAAAAAAAATGAGAGAATGAGAGGAGAGAGAAAAAGAGAGAAAATACATTAAACATAATAGCGAAAGAGACGGAGAGGGTGAGGGTGAGGGAGGGAGAGGAAATGAGAGAGGGAGAGGAAGAGAGAGAAGGAAATGAGAGAGGGAGAGGAGAGAGAGGAAGAGAAAAAGAAATGAGAGAGGGAGAGGAGAGAAAAACAGAGAAAAAACATTAAACCTAATAGGGAAAGAGAGAAAGAGAGGGAGAGGAGAGAGAAAAAATGAGAGAGGGAGAGGAGAGAGAGAAAAAGAGAGAAAAAATATTAAACCTGATAGGGAAAGAGAGAAAGAGAGGGTGAGGATGAGGGAGGGAGAGAAAATGAGAGAGGGAGAGGAAAGAGAAAAAACATTAAACCTGATAGGGGAAGAGAGAAAGAAAGGGAGAGGGTGAGGGAGGGAGAGGAAATGAGAGAGGAAGAGAAAGAGAGAAAAGGAAATGAGAGAGGGAGAGGAGAGAGAAAAAATGAGAGAGAGAGAGAGAGAGAAAAAAAACATTAAACCTAATAGGGAAAGAGAGGGTGAGGGTGAGGGTGAGGAAGGGAGAGGAAACGAGAGAGGGAGAGAAAGAGAGAAAAGGAAATGAGAGAGAGGGAGGAGAGAGAGAAAAATGAGAGAGAGAGAGGAGAGAGAAAAATAGAGAAAAAACATTAAACCTAATAGGAAAAGAGAGAAAGAGAGGGAGAGGGTGAGACAGAGAGAGGAAATGAGAGAGGGAGAGGAAGAGAGAAAAGGAAATGAGAGAGGGAGAGGAGAGAGAAAAAACATTAAACATAAGAGGAAAAGAAAGAAAGAGAGGGTGAGGGTGAGGGTGAGGGAGGGAGAGGAAATGAGAGAGGGAGAGAAAGAGAGAAAAGGAAATGAGAGAGGGAGAGGAGAGAGAAAAAAATGAGAGAGGGAGAGGAAAGAGAAAAATAGAGAAAAAACATTAAACCTGAGGGAAAGAGAGAAAGAGAGGGAGAGAGTGAGGGTGAGGAAACGAGAGAGGGAGAGGAAGAGAGAAAAGAAAATTAATTGTTGTTGTTTGTTGTTGTTGTAGTAGTAGTATTTTTTTTTCTTTTCTTGTTTATTGTTATTTAGTTTTCTTGTTTTTTTTGTAGTAGTAGTCGTAGTTTTTTCTTCTTTTCTTGTTTATTGTTGTTGTACTAGTAGTAGTTGTTTTTTTTTCCTTCCTTTCTTGTTTATTATAGTGGTAGTGGTAGTCATGGTCGTGGTCATGGTCGTTGTTTTTTTTTTCTTTTCAACGCTTTATTATACTGGTAGTGGTAGTGGTAGTGGTAGTGGTAGTAATAGTCCTGGTCGTGGTCGTGATGGTAGTCGTAGTCATAGTCGTGGTTGTGGTCGTCGTTGTCATCGTAGTTGTAGTCGTAGTCGTGGTCGTGATCGTAATCGTAGTCGTAGTCATGGTCGTGATCGTGGTCGTAGTCGTAGTCGTAGTCATTGTTGTCATCGTGGTCGTGGTCGTGGTCGTGGTCATGGTAGTGGTAGTGGTAGTCGTGATTGTGATCGTAGTCGTTGGTTTTTCTTCTTTTCTTGTTTATTATACTGGTAGTGGTAGTGGTAGTGATAGTGGTAGTCGTGGTTGTGGTCATGGTCGTGGTCGTAGTCGTAGTCGTAGTCGTAGTCGTGGTCGTGGTCGTGGTAGTGGTCGTAGTCGTGGTAGTAGTCGTGGTCGTGGTAGTGGTCGTAGTCATGGTCGTAGTCGTGGTCGTGGTAGTGGTAGTCGTGGTCGTGGTCGTGGTCGTGGTCGTGGTCATAGTCGTGGTCGTGGTCGTGGTCGTGGTCGTGGTTGTGGTCGTGGTCATAGTCGTGGTCGTGGTCGTGGTCATGGTCGTGGTCGTGGTTGTGGTCGTAGTTGTGGTCGTGGTCTTTATCGTAGTCGTAGTCATAGTCGTAGTCGTAGTCGTGATCATTAAAGAAAATGAGAGAGGGGGAGGAAAAGAAAAAAGAAGGAACAAGAGAGAGGGAATAAACATGCATCACAATAAAGAAAGAGAAAAAGAGAGAGAGACAGATGGAATGAGAGCAGATAATGAATGGATAAAAAACAAAGAGCTGGCAAGGTCTGGTGCAACACCACGAGACGGGAAACACTTCGACATATATATGTTAATTTGTGGGTGGGTGGGTGAGAATTTACATATGCTAATTTTTACTGAGTTACAAGATAAGAAATCCCTTCTCAAACAATTTAAGAAAGAAAAAAAGAATGATAACAAAAACAAATTGTTTGTTGTAACGTAGACAAAATGGAAAACGATGAAGGTCTTGTTGTTCAAGATCGCGAGGCATATCTTAATTAGCCATTCCCATGTCCTTGCTCTCAATGCAAGGTGGCAATTAGAGGAAAACGTCGATTATCTATAGAACACGTACGACGCTTCAATGAGTTTCAATTTGAGATCATTGATCAGGCGATCTTGGATTTTCAGCAAACGGTAAGAAAAGTTAATATCAATTATGCATTGTACTCGCAAGCTAATTGAATACCATATACAAGAAGATTGGGTATGGCTAGCAAATTTTCTATCCAAGGAGGTGATGTCTTGTCCCAAGGAGGAGTGCACCCTTTACGGCCAATTAGAAGAGTTCGTGGGCATGCGATGGATGGAGTGCCTGAGTCAATCCTCCACTTGGAAAGTACTACCCAATCTATACCGTCAATACCAGAGGAGACAAGCAGCCTTCCAGACCTACCTACAATCTTGAAGCGTGAGATGGAGGCAATGATTGATGCATTGATTTCCATGGATGTTGAGACTTCTGATTTGCTTAGAGAGAAAGCATCCATACCATTATATGATGGGTGCCGAGTATCTCACCTAAAGACACTGCTTGCATTCCTAAGTGTGCAAGCAAAATATGGGTGGAACAATGCGAGTGTGACCGAGTTGTTCAGATACCTTGTACGTACTCTTCGTTGATTTCTTTTTGGCACTATTATTAAAAACATTTGTGCTTTTTCAAGGTCTTTTATGATTTTTTAAAGGTTATTGAAATATCATATATTACCACCTGAAAATACCATGCCTGAATCTCGTGATGATGCACGACATGTTTTATGAAAGCTTGGCATGGACTACAACAGCATCCATGCATGTATTAATGATCGCATATTGTTTCGAGAAGAATACGAGTCTATGGAAACATGTCCAAAGTGTGGTGCTCACAGGTATCGACAGGACTTGCAAGGAAAAACCATCCCTCAAAAAGTTCTTAGACACTTTCCGCTTATCCCCCGCATAAAGGAGTTCATGAACTTAAGTCAGTCCCATTGATACTTTCATGCAGTCTGAGGGCTATCAAAGGAGTCAAGTTGATCATTGCTTGTACATCAAGAAGGCAGTAGATGGCAGCCTGATTATCTTAGTTCTGTATGTAGATGACATGTTGATTGCTGGCACGGATACTCATACTTTGGATTCATTAAAGAAAAATTTACATGGCAGCTTTGATATGAATAATCTTGGTGATGCAAAACACATTCTTGGGATAAGGATACTCAAAGATAGGTCAAAGGGGTTACCTATTTGTCTCAGCATGAGTATGTCTCCAAGATTTTGCAACGTTTCAATATGGAGGGGGGAAGCTATTGGAGTTCCATTGCCTCCATATGGGAAACTCGGTGTAGAGGACAGTCCTACATCTAATGATGAGAAGACTGAAATGGCCAAGATTTCGTATGCTTCATCTGTTGGTAGTCTGATGTATGCCATGGTTGCTACACGTCCTAACATTGCCCTTGCAGTGGGAGTGGTTAGCAGGTACATGGCAAACCGTGGCAAGAAGCATTGGGAATCAATGAAAGGTATTATGAGATACCTCAAGGGCACAAGGGATTTGTGCTCCGCTTTGGTAAGCATAAGGTATCTGTCGTCATTAGCTTTACAGATGCAGACTATGCTGGACATGTGGACTGTAGGAAGTCCACTTCAGCCTATGTGTTTACCTTCACAAGAGGATCTGTTTCTTCAATATCTGGGCTATAGAAGTATGTTGCATTGTCTACTACCGAGACAGAGTATGTGGCTACCACACTAAGGCATGCAAAGAGGCCTTATGGTTTTCATGGTTGGTTGCTAAGCTTGGTATCACTAAGGTTCCTGTCCTCCACTGTGATAGTTAGAGTGCTATCATGTTAGCACAGAAGCGTGTCTTTCATGCAAAGATAAAATACATATAGGTGAAGTATCATTTCATCAGGGAGGTACTTGACAGCAAGAGCATTGAGCTAGTCAAGGTACACATTGATGATAACCCTATAGACCTTCTCATGAAGGATCTTCCCAGTAGAGCGGTTTGCCCATTATAGGCAAATGATGGGTATTGGATAGGTATAATCTCTTTCAGCTTTGTACATACTTAGACTTAGCTTTTTTTTTTCCTCTACCTTTGGGCAATGAGATATTGTTGGGATAAAGGGTATTGCCCAATGCAGTGCATGTGCCCTCCCTAAGGGCTGGGCTTGTATATGACATATATACCTATCTGAAAACTTTATTGGGTACTCTTGAGTACCACAAAACTACTATGTCATTGTCCCTCTCTCTCACCTACATCTGTAGCTTCACTACTTTGATCTCTACATTCAACAAGACCTTGCTATAATTGTTGAAAAACATGATTAAGTTGATCATCGAAAAGATAATCTTCCTATAATTCTTCAATCCAATCCCTATGTAGCTCAGTCCCCCATAGTTGAAACTTTACAGGCCCACATATGAGAAACAGAATTAGCTATCACATTGTCTTGGACTATAAAATGATGATAAGCCAAGAAACCCTCTAAGTGAAGTAGTGATAGTAGGTGTTGGCCAACCTTTAACACGCTGCACCTTCTTAGGGTCAGCTTGTATTCCTTTTTCATTGACAATATGGCCCAATTAATCCACCTTAGTCTACGTGAAAGAGCACTTCTTCTCCTTAGCAAAGAGTCTAGCATGTCTCAATACATCAAGAATATTCCTCATATGTGATAAATGGTCCTATAAAGTAATATGTCATCAAAGAAGGCCATGATAAATTGGAAGATGAAAGTTTGCAAAATCTTGTTCATCAAACTCTAAAATGTAGTTGGAGCATTATAAGCCCAAATGGCATCACTAGAAAATGGTATAGCCCACGATCAGTCCTAAAGGCAGTCTTAATTATATCACTGTCTCACATATGGATCTAGTGATACCCTGACCTCAAATCAATCTTGGTAAAGAATCTATCCCCCATGAGCTCGTCAAGAAAATCATCAACTCTAGGTATTGGATACTTTTTCTTCATTGTGATTTTGTTTAGATGCATGTACTCAATACACCTCCTGAAGGATCCATCTTTCTTCTTCACTAGCAAGATGAAAGATGTGAAAATACATGGATCTAGGACATGGCTATGTAGATTGAAAGAGGAAGAGTGAGCTCATGAAGACATAGATATTAAGACACTATCACACAAGTGAATTAGGATCCAAGATTGAGACTTGGACTCATAAACACAATCTTGTGTGTTGACATTGACACAAACACTTTACTGGAAGGAAAAAAGTACTATGCCATTGCATTAAAAAAGAGAGCAAGTACAATGCTTTATAGGGATAGACTAGCCTGCACTTTCCACCACTGTGCATATGGGATTCTACATCCTAAGCCCACACTGCTCCATACAAAGATGCTAAGATAGGTGTGATAGTCAATATCTCAACACCCCTCCTCAATCACAACTAGAAAAGTACAAAGTGTGTCGAAGCTTTAGCGAGCAATCACCTGCAAGGTGTGGGCACACCACAAACATGGTAAACACTAGAGGATGTCATAGAAAAGGCTAAGTGTGAGTACCAAAGACATGGTGGACATCCCAAGGCTATAGCAGGGGCCTCACAAAGTGTACAGAGGCTGTGGTATAAGGTTACATGAGGAGTTTACAAGCTTAGGCTAAAAAAAGTTATTAGAATAGGAGTAGAAGGATTGATGAGGCTTGTCCTTCTCCTGGTGTTCTTCTTCTTCTTCTTCCTTTGCTCCATGGTCTTCTTCTTCTTTAACAGCAACTAGATAGGCCTTTTGAGACATCTTCCTAGCATGACATAATTTCTCCATGTGCCTGATCCTTTTGCAGAAGTCACATACTAGCTGATCTTTCTTGCCCTTGTGCCTATTACCAACATATAAAATTTGTTCATCTTTAGATATGCTTGGTTTCTCTTTGGATTTTATGTTCTTTTCTTCTTCTAGAAGGGAGGCTTTAATGTCAACCACTTTAGGACTAGGCATGTTGATTAATGTAGTTGACACATTATTATAGTCAAGATGCAGGATTTTTAACAACACACCAATACAAATATCTTCATCCATCTTGAGATTAATTCCTACAAGCTAAGTTAGGAGACTTTCCATGTAGTTTAAATGAGTTGCAAGAGATGTGTTTGATTTCATATCTAACCTAAAAAATTCAATCAGTAATCCATACTTAGATAACTTTAATTGTGCACCAAACAAAGTGTCTAATCTCTTCCATGTATCATTGGAGGTTTCATAGGTATCCACATGGTGGATGTAGTTGTCATCCAATTCCAGCTTAATGATGGCATGTCCTTTGTTGTCATTCTTCTACCACCCTAGACTTCTTCTCTTTGCCATTGGTAATGGCCCAAAGACTCTTCTTCATCAGGATGAGCTTGATGTGAAGCCAAACGACTGGAGAGTCTTTGCCCGTGCTAGAGTGGCAGAGACAGCATCAAATCATCTCCAAAACTCTCAGATTTGAGTAGCAGAAGAGTTGATTGAGATGTGCCAAAAGACATAAGTGTTAAGAGCACTAGATGAGTGTCAATGGACACTATGTTTGTACCTTCTTCCTCAAGTCTTCCAAATCTGTAAAATCCAAATATTTCCCTCCTCCTTGATTTGATCTTGGGACCTTTAGATTTGAGTGACAAGACCTTCATTGTGCTGGAACCAGTGAGTAGATGAAAAGAAAAAGAGATTTAAGTGAACTAGCTATGGAGTTTTAGGGTTTTCAAGAACAAGGGCTAGTTTTTCACTCTGTGTGGGCTGCATACTCAATCATTTTTAGAACTTTTTTTATGGAAATGAAGCTTGGCTAATGGGCTTCCAAAGCCCTATGGTCATGGACCAGATCGCGTTGCGCACAAGGAGCTGGGATATATGAATTGTTGATGGCACAAATTGGACATCAAATAGGAAAAATCATAATGTTGAGCTATACGATGATTAATCTCGAGTTGTGATGGGCCAAGGAGGAGCGGCTTGAGGTCAAAAATAGGTCCCTAGAAGAAAGTTTCAAGAGATATTGCCTAGTTTGGAA
Source organism: Lygodium microphyllum (assembly GCF_053477565.2). Lineage (NCBI taxonomy): Eukaryota > Viridiplantae > Streptophyta > Polypodiopsida > Schizaeales > Lygodiaceae > Lygodium > Lygodium microphyllum. The sequence continues at coordinate 10,279,717 of NC_141157.1, forward strand.
GATCTAGCTCCTCGAGGCTTGCAAGATATTGATTTTGGCTATGGCTGCCACAAGCTTGATTGAAGATACAAGTGAAAATGGAGCTGGAAGTGAAGTCATGAGGTGACCAAAAGTGAAGAGGAGCTAAGAGAGAAGTGAGATAAGCTAGGCCATGCCCGACTGGGCTTTGATACCATGTGAAAATACATGGATCTAGGACATGGCTATGGAGGTTGAAAGAGGAAGAGTGAGCTCATGAAGACATAGACATTAAGACTGATTGTCACACAAGTGAATTAGGTTCCAAGATTGAGACTTGGACTCATAAACACAATCTTGTGTGTTGACAATGACACAGATACTTTACTAGAAGGACAAAAGTACTATGACATTGCATTAAAAAAGAGAGCAAGTATAATACTTTATAGGGATAGACTAGGCTGCACTTTCCACCACTGTGTATATTGGATTTTTCATCCTCAGCCCGCACTGCTCCATACAAACACTAAGCTAGGTTTGATATCCAATATCTCAACAAGAGATACATAAGATGAAGAGCTAGATTCAATGAATCCCATTTCTGAAAGCTCCTTGATTTTCTTGGCTACTTTTTCACGCTCATACTTAGACAATCTATAGGATGCGTTATTGATTGGATTTGAGTTTGGCTTCAAATCGATATAGGGTGATCTATTGCTCTCTTCATATTTCAAATAAATCCATGTACTCATCAAGAAGAGCTCCTAAAGGTGGATGGTCTACTAATTTTTTTAAATAATCTTCAACCTCTTTATTTAGGTGTAAGACAAATAATCTCTAAGCACCTCTTGTACTCCTTGAGTTGTCGAATGGTGATAAGCTTAAAATCAAATTTACTAAAGATTCTTGGATAGGATGTACATAGTAATCTTTCCTATGCTCATAAGCCAATCACATCCAAGTACAACATCTATGGGCCCTATTTCCAAATTAGTTAGGTTTACTTTTGCTTCATAATTTTCAATCAATTGTAAAGAAACATGTGGGTATATTTGCAAGTTACTTTCTTCTTTACCATTTGCTACTTGAACTCTTATGGGCTATTGTAAATTAGTGGAAAGACAATTCAATCTATCTACAATTGATTTATTCACAAAACTGTGTATATTGCTTACTATCTATTAGGATAAACACATCCTTTCCATGAATATGACCCTTCATACAAAGTGTATTAGGGCTCTTAGAACCTGTCGTCCAAGCATCCATGGAGATGGAACAATTAATAACAACATGTGATGCATCAAATATTCCTCCTAAATAAAAAAGAATACTACCACTTGGATCAAAAGGAAAGGTGTCAGCAAGATCATAAACTATTATTGCCCAACTTCTTTATCAACATCCTCATTTTCAATGGTAGTCACAAATGCATTTGCCTCATCATTATTATCCTCTAAGTCTTCAAAGACTAACATACTATGAACCTTGGCTTTTGTATTCTTGTATATACACTTTGTTGCATGATCATCTATATAGTTCTCTCCACATTTGAAACATAAGCATTTTTCCTTCCTTTCTTTGTAGAGGTCCATAGAAATAGACTTTGGATTAACATTGGTGGGGCTGAAGTAGATCTAAAATTATTGTCCCCTTTTTTAAATTCCACTCTTGGACTGTTTGTTGTCGTAAAATTTCCTTAAGGTCTTGAAGCATTGAATAATGAATAAGTTGGCACTTTAGAGCTCCCACTTGGTGCATGATTGCTACATAAATATTTCCAACTAGTCCCTATTTTAAAACAGTCCTTGGCTATCCATAACTAGGTTGAAATGAGGACTCTCTTCTATACTTCCTTCTATAATATTCTGCAAGCTCAATGGACTTGAAAAGAGTGGTGGGATTTTGCACCATAACATCAGTTTTATAAAAAACCATACATATACTTTTGGAGTTTAGCTTCATCACTTATACTCTCTACATACATGGTGAGGTTGAGGAATTGGTTTGTATAATCCTATATACTTAAGCCTCTTTGCTCTAAATTATACAATCTTCATGCCAATTTCTCTTTTTAAAGAGCCGAGATGAAGACTTTAGTCATAAGTGTCTTGATTAATGCATCCCAACTCTCTACTAGTATGTTCTCTTTTTTAGTATATCTCCACCAAGTATGCGCAAACCCTTCCACATATAATGAGACAATGGATCTTCATATCCTTAGTTCTAGGAAATATATCAAAATAGGATTTTAATTTTGAAATCCATTCCTCTAGATTGGATGGTGAAGATGATTGCCCATTGTACTTTGCCAAAATGATTTTGTCTTTTAATTCTCTTTCATGAAAATATTGCTATCCTAAAATATATTGATCATGTTTAGTAGGCATTGGGCCTTCTAAATAAGATGGTTCTCTTCTATAACTTAGTTGGGAATTAGTGTGGAACCTTTCTAATCGTAGAGGACCTCTAGAAACTAGAGGATTTAGCCCATAAGCCTGGGGATTAGCACCACTCATATTACCCAAATAGTCATCATACATTTATGAAGTCTCTCCTACTTCATATTGACTATTGGGAATGTCCCTTCATCCAATGATTCCTTAACTTTGACCATTTTGATTAGATGGCTGAAGTGGGACTAACAAATCATTGTTTGATTATGCTTTCTCCCTAGCATCCCTTGTTCCCATTTGCATTTGCATCCATTGAGAGAATTGAGCCATTATTTAAGCATTTAATTCTACTAATGTGTCAATCAAATCCTTCATTTAGGTAGTGGAATCCACCAACTTCTCAATAAAAGACTTCATTTGATGACTAGATAATATCATCTATTTAACTCTAGATAATATCTTCATATGCCTTTCAGCATGCCTATTCTCATATTCACACATTGTATTATTAAGGCACTAAGTTCTCCTTGTGTTTGAGGCTCTTTAGGGCTCTCTTAAGATATATTTTCTAACAAGGTATCTCTAATTTGTTGAGCATATTCATCATGAGCCTTACTCTTCCCTTTATGGCCTACCATTGTAGTGCAATTTTGCGGTATCCCTTGTTAGAAAATTAGCTATAACTTGAGCTAGAAAACTTTGCTTTTTTTAAAAAAATATTTAAAATTGAGACAATAATTCCCTCTCTAAGATTATCTATAGCACATTCTAATAGGTTTAAGACATGAAATTATGTAACCCAAGCTTTGAGGCTAAACTGTCCATGCTTTCACCCTGTGTCAACCTGTAAGTATCATGTTTCCACCTATGAGAGAAAAATTGTAGTACCTAAGGGATTCCAAACCCTATGTGAAGCTAGATAGGACTTATAGGCACCTTGTAGTATCTGCACCTGCACTCCAATTATAAAAATGGTACCTATATGACCTATTTATACCTAGAATATCGTGTAAAAACCTTGTTTCACTTTGTTTTGATCTTCAAGATACTTGAGTCTTTGAGAGTACTTGAATCTTCAATTTTCCACTTAGAGTATCCATGTGAGGAATAAAATGATAAGGAAAACTCCCTATATGGGCTCCAAATCACTGAGAGGTGGGTAAAGTTTCCCCTAGGTTGGTTTGTTGCACCCCTTTAAGATCTTTAATAGTGGGGAAGGGTCACCTCTCTATTGTCCCACTATCTCCCCTGGCATCTATATTTTTCCTAAGTGAGAATATTGACATGGCATTGATATGCTACACTAATCAATTAGCATGTTATGCATTACTGAAATTTTCATTAAGCTCATTCCATAAAATGCAATAGGATTGGAATTGGCAAAATGAATAGGGAGAGAAAAGGGTCTTACCATACATTGACTCACTGTTGACTTACCCTTTAGAATTGTTTATGATATATTTTTCAATATATAAAAAAATCATTAGAAAATCAATGGATTAGAGTAAGGAATTTAATCAAATAGTTGGGCTTTAACTAATGAGATTTAATATAATGCTAAAAACTCAAGCAAGAGCTTCTATTTCACTGTTTGAATCAAGTAAGCAATACATTCCATGAATAGGCTGATTTAACCAATGATGGGCTAAAGTTTGCTGGAAAATTTTCAATTCTTTAATCTCTCAATCAAATGGATGAAGCTTAGCAATTGGATAAATGAGAGAGATTAAGAATTGAAGATAAATACCTCTTATTAGCTTGATGAAGGCTTCAATGATTCCCAAATGCTTGATGACACCTCTAATTGTTAGATGTTGCTGAAATAACCTTCAATCATTGTTCATTTGATACTTACAAGCAATCTTGAAACCTCAAAAGCTTAAATTTGAAGTGTTGGACCCATTTCCCCCAAATCTTGACTCCATGGAAGCTCTTGAGGTTGAATCTATGGCCAATCTTGCTTAATCCTTGCAATTTCTTCAAGAATTTTTACTAAAATGAATCTCAGGGTTGAAATGATAAAGAATCTTCAAGAAATTGAAGAGAAATTGAAGCTTGGATTGAAGCTCTCATGCTATCCATGGCTAGGGTTTCTCAAAAGTTGGAGAAGAAGAGAATGCCAACTATTTTAGCAATGTAATGGAGACTTTACTTACCAAAGACTTGCAACATAGTCTCAAGCTGAACGATGACCAGCAGTAGGAGTGATCTATCCTAGATTAGCCCAAAAATTGTGTCACAATTTTTGTGGATGTTTTCTACTCCCTACTGCTCAGCACTTGGCCTAATTGGTACTCCTCCTCTACTGAGAATGAAGAATGGAAGATATTCAAGTGTGTAATGATTGGAATAGTTCATGGCCTGAGAGGTAGAAGGGGATCTTGGGTGAAAACTCCATAAAACTTGCAAGAGAGCTTCAAGAAAGGGAAAAGAGAATCCTCTCTTTGAAAAGTAACCACTGTTTATTCCTCTCCTAAGTCCAGTTAACTCCAATTTTACCAAGTTATCTTTAGAATAGCTTATAATGGATGCATGACACTTGCCATTTTAACCATTGTTTGACTAAATCTCTCCAAGATCTTTGTTAGAGCTCCAAGATTAGTCTCTACTCTAAGTAGAACTCCTGCAAGTGCATGTTGTGGCTCTTATACCTATTGTTAAAGATTTATTGGTGGAAATTTGGAAAAAATATGTTTGAAATGAGAAAATCAAATGGATCAAAAGTATATGCTCTGATACCACTTGTCAAGGAGGGAACTAGAGATGAAAGGAAGAAGAGCAGAGAGGAGAGAGAAAAAAGAGTGACAAAAAGAGAGAAACACTAGGTTAGGAAATAGGAGAGAGAATCTATAAAATTTGTAAACAAGAAGGTGAGGTAAGAGACAATAAATGCATTAATGTTCAAAAGATGTGAAAATTTACATGTCTCACCCTTTTATACCTATGTTAGTGTGACAAGGTATTATTAATAATTCAAATCTTTCTTCCTTCTTTCATGTATCTCCTTCTTCAGAGAGAAAATATCATTTGTATGGTTCTTCCTTTAAAAATACAAATAGAGATCAATTATTGTTATATCACTTGACTCAAGATAGAGTAGAGATTCTGTAGCTCAATTTACAAGTAAATTTTTCATATTTTGTGGTGCCAAAATTCCTCCACTTGATTAATTACTTTTATATTTGCTAGGATTGATGTTTCTTTTCTCCATTGTTTGCAATAGGTTTTGATAAGCAATGATTCAATTTTATCTTCAACATATCAACTTATAGGTAAATTCACCCTATTTTGTGTTACTTTTATTTGTGCAACTATCTAGATACTTTTTGTTAAAAGAGATTCATAAATTGAATCATTTATTCATTGTTTTCTCAAATCTATAATTTCAATAAGTCACTTTAATGATCATAAATTTTGAATCAATTTGTCGGGACCTAAAATGGGCCTGGCACTCGCTCTATAGCACTAGCATGGCCTTTACTACAGACCCAAACCACCCCTCATGGCCTCATAGTCCAGGATTGTCTAAGGGGTATACTACCCTAACCTCTAATACATAACTTTGCATTTTTTTGGATTGTAATCCAACTGATAACCCTTCCCACACTCCTCAAAGGGAGTCCCTACACATATTGGTGTAATACACCATGTAAGCACAGACAAAGGGAGATGTTGAGAAATGTGCAATAACATCCACTATAGCCTCTTTGTAAGGAACAAACAAGGCAAAGAAACACATTGTAGATAAAAGCTTTAGATTAGGTCATGTATGCATAGTTTATTAAAACCACTGTTGGTGAATACCACAGTCACTTTCCACTTTTCTTCACCTACCAATACCACCTATTGTAAGCCTATAAAAGGCACTTATCCCCACACTTGTTCCATTAGTCATTCTCATTAGTTGTACTTGCATTATGCTTGGATAATATCAGTTGTTTTGCTTTGTCAATGCTTATGTCTCATTATGATTGTCTATTTTCTCATCAATGATCCTCCTTAGCATGCATTCTCAATATTTTAACATTGTATTAGAGCGAGTTTCAAGGTAATGAGTCATTAGGCCACTGATTGGGTCACTTCAGTTTGAAATTTTGGCTCCCTCCACTTTCCCATGAATCTCTCACCTACCTCCATAGCTACCCACCTTCAGTGAAGGACTTGAATCTCTCTCTCCAAGCCATTTCTGCTCGTGCTTCCTTCTGGGAAAATCTTCCTCAACTCTAGGTGCACCTGTCGATCACCTTGCATGATGACATTAACCTCTCGTCGCTCCAGCATTTGCGTTTTCTTCGGCCCACTGCCTGTTTGCGCCTATGTCTCAGTCATTGCACACAGTCCGTACACCCTACAATGTTGGTAAGAATCGTAGGGCTTTAAAAGCTTACTATGAAAGCTATCTCCCCATCAAATCTTTGGTCATATAATTGCCTTTATGTATTGTAAAAGATGAAAAACCAATCAGGTCTATTAACCCTAATGACAGGCAACCTTAGCTAACTTCCTAAAGTTTCATCTTTCACTTTATTATCTCACTCACTAGAGTTCTTGCCACTCTGATTCAATGGCCTACTTATTCTCCAGCAAGTTCTAATTAGCAAAGAGAGGAAGTTCTTGAAGTTTTTTGAAGTCTTGAGGATCTCAAGTATCAACAACATAGCCATTAACATTCAAGCTTCATTTTCCATGGCTCAATCTTTGTAAACTCAAGTCTTTGCTACTGCGAATTACTCAGTCTTTGGCAAACACAACCTCATTTCAGCCAACATTCAGGTGACATACCAGCAAGGAGGGGAGATCTTGACAGATTTGCAAGCAATTCAAGAAGATACAAGCATAGTGTCCATTGATCATCTAGTGCTTTTAGCACTTATGTCATCTAACACAATCAGCTTTGCCTCTAATTGCCTCTAATCAAATCTAAGTTTTTTGTGCTCTTCTAGCATCAAATCAAGGGAGACTTGAACTTGCAAGTCCTTGAAGATCCCAAGTTCAAAGGGCATACTAGTCACCTAATCACCTAGTATCTATTGATACTAATCACCTAGTGCTTCTTGGCACTTGTGCTCAACTAAAATTTGAAATTTTTGGAGCTAATTTGCTATTGATCTTGCATCTCAACATGGGCAAGGAGTCACCAATAGCTCAATTCAATGGTGTTGGATTTCATACATGGAAAACTAGGATCAAATTGATCCTGATGAAGAAATGCTTGTGGTCAATCACAAGTGGTCAAGAGAAGAAACCGAGGGAAGCTGCACTTTCAGTCATATGGGATAAAAATGATGATAAGGCTCAAGCTATTATTAAGCTCGAACTTCATGATAGCTACATTTATCATGTTGATGATTGTGAAACCTCTCAAGCAACATGGGATCGATTAGAAACCCTGTTTGGAGCTCATTCAAAATCCTCCAAATATGGCTTACTGATTGAATTTTTTAGGCTTGACATGAAAGTAATACCTGACTTGCAACTCATTTGAATTATATGGAAAGCTTGTTGACACAACTTGCAGGGATCAACTTGAAGATGGATCTTCAAAGACATTTGCATTGGAGTGCTTCTCAAGAGTCTTCCACCTGAGTTTGATAATGTGTCTACCACATTAATCAACATGCCAAAGCTAAAGCTTGTGGATATCAAAGTCTCTCTCCTGGAAGAGGAAAAGAAGATCAAGAGCAAAGGAGAAACAAGCATTCCAAGAGGAGACCAACAACTCCTCTATGTGAAAGGAAAGAAGAGCATAGTCTGTGATTTTTGTAAGAAAACTGGGCATATTGAGAAGTTTTGCTATGCTAAGAAAAGGTCTCAAAGAGCATATCTTGCTACAATCAAAGAATATGAAGATATCAATGAAGAAGAAGAAGAAGAAGAGGACACCGTTGGTGAATACCATAGTCACTTTCCACTTTTCCTCACCTACCAATACCACCTATTGTAAGCCTATAAAAGGAACTCATCCCCACACTCATTCCATCAGTCATTCTCATCAGTTGTACTTGCATTATGCTTGGATAATATCAGTTATTCTTCTTTGTCAATGCTTATGTCTCATTATGATTGTTTTTTTTCTCATCAGTGATCCTCCTTAGCATGCATCCTCAATATTTTAATAGGAGTGTCCCCCCTCGGCTGATTTTCGCGGCCCCATTATGACTCTCCTACACATTGAGGATTGGCCCCAAGATATGCAGTGAACACATAAAGCATGTAGTATGACACATAATCTAGTCTTTTAATCAACCAATCTAGAGATAATAAATGGTCCTTACTAAGTATTCTTCAAAGAACAAACCACTAACCCTACAGCTTAGGGTGCCTCACCTCCTCAATGTAGGTCATTGTTCATGAAAACAATTGCTACGCATCCAAAGATGATACCATATGTTATGTCCAACGCAATTGTATATGGTTCTTAGTGCTCAAACAATTGCTTATTGACAACCAACATTGTGAAGTTGCAAAAACATATCTTTTCATGCCTTTACTCTGAATTGAGATTGCTGCATTGCTTGGGGCTAGCATCGAGCATGCTTATGTTACTGGACCCTCTTAATTTTAAACCACACGTCTTATATGCCGTGCATCATAAAAACATGAGAATTCAATGTATTATAAGCTCTCAATACCCCTCTTCTCCCTATTGCTTAAGGTTGTGCATATGGTGATAGGTTTAGAGCGTATTTTATGTATTTTTCTTTTATGAAAGCAATAAAAACCCACTTTAACATAGAGATAGATCTAAAATTTAGGCGCTAAACCTCATGCATCAGCCTTGTTATACATTCATAAACATAAATATTATTTTGTCCTATTTTTCGGACACAAAAATCCTATTTTTTATTTTTAACTATTTATTTATGAATAAATACCAATATTTACCGATATACTAATTTAGACAGTTTGGTATTACTAAGAATTATTTTCCTATCATATTCCATCCCATACGAACAATATATGCACAACAAAACCCCAAAACTTCATGATTTTCCTCAAAACTGCAATGTTGTGGGTTTTGCGTGTTTATAAACAAAGGCTCTCGTGTACTCTTTGACAAAGGTATATAACACTTGCCAAATTTGTATAAGCTATCCCAAGACTTGTCCCAAGACCTGAGTCATGGAAATATTTTTCTCATGTTCATCTAAAAATCTATCACAGAATTCCTCAAATGATTTGATTGATCCTCTTGGGAGGCTCCAATACCATTTCCTAGCCTCTCCCTTTAGGATACTCAAGAAAACAAGCATTCGATGTAGATCATCGAACCCACTTGCAAGGAAAGTTAGGACATATTCTTTCAAGTGTAGCATTAGATCCTTATCCAACAACCCATAACACACTAGGAGATTCCTATAAAGAGGAGGGCATTTAGTCCTCTTCTTTGGGATCAACACTAGGTCATCAAAGTCTTCATATCCATCTTGACCTAATTCCAACATCTCAAGGCCCCTAATATCTTTCGTTTTCACCTTTATCGATGTAGGAAGGTTACTTGCTCATGGAATTCTGTGTCTGCCAATTCACAAAGTGGTCTAGGGAGTCCTATGACTTTATATCATTTCAATCCTTCCTCAGAGGATCTTTCATACCTTGGCCATTCAAAGGCCATTCCATAATGGATTTATGTAGGAGATTTTTCCCTTCATCTAAAGCAGATATATCAACATTATTTAAAGCTTGAGGGTTGGGTATTTTGAGCAATGGCTTTCCCTTATAACAACTAAGGCTTCCAATGTTCTTGTGAGGTCTAATATTTTATCATGGTGACCCACCACATGGGACGTTTTAGCCATAACTAAATTCCATTGTATGTTGTTACTTTTCCATGGTGTTACGGCTTTAGCATGATCATTGGTCAATGCCATGACTACCACGGATTCCAACATGTTTGTTGCATATCCTCTAGGTTGATGGATGGTTGCACGCTGTGGTTCTTGAATAGAGACTGTACCAAGGTGCACCTCAACCCATGCCATCTTACTAGAGGATGGATTGACAACTAGGTGCTTACTATTCATGCCACAGAGATAATCTCTCATAGAGTATTCAATCTCTACATAATTTGATTATGTCCATTAGGAGATTTTGTATTGGGCAAGCCAAGTGTTTGAAACCCTAGACAAACCCCATTTTACAAATACTTTACCGTATCTCTAATGAACAAGGTTATAAAATTTAAATCCCTTTTCAGCCAAGGTTTAAAAACCGCCACTTATTAGCAGCTCCTAGAAAAAATGCATGGCACTAGCCGGCAGGAATCTACTACACACCCAAACCACCCCTCACCGCCACGGCTAGGAGCATCTAAGGGGTATACTACCCTAACCTCTAATATAGAACTTTGTTTTTATATGGACTATAATCCAACGAATAACCCTTTCCACACTCCTCAAAGGGAGTCCCTACACATATTGGTGTAATATACCATGTAAGCATAGACAAAGGGAGAGCCCTTCAGCTAATTGCTACGGCCCCACTACGACTCTCATACACCTCAAGGATTGGCCCAAGATACATCGTGAACATATAAAGCACGTACAACACATAATCCACTCTTCTAATCACCTGATCCAAAGATAATAAATGGTCCTCATTGAGTATTCCCCAAAGAACGAACCACTAATCCTACAGCTTAGGGTACCTCACCTCCTGAATGTAGGTCATTGTTCATGAAAACAATTGCTATACATCCAAGATGATACCATATGTTGCATGCAATGCAATTGTGTATGGTTCTTAGTGCTCAAACAATTCCTTATTGACAAGTAGTATTATGAAGGCGTAAAAACATGTCTTTTCATGCCTTTACTCTGAACCGAGATTGTTGCGTTGCTCGGTGCTAGCACCGAGCAAGCTCGTGCTACTAAACTCTCTTAATTTTAAACCACACTTCCTATACGCCATGCTGCATCAAAAAAACATCAAAAATCAACATAATATAGGCCATTAACACCCCCCTTCTCCCTACTGCCTAAGGTTGTGCATATAATGGTAGGTTTAGAGCATATTTTATATATTTTTCCTTCATAAAAACACTAGAAACCCACTTTAACATAGAGATAGGGTTGAACTGAGGCTAAAACTCATGCCTCAACCTAATTATACATTCACAAATACAAATATTATTTTTTCCTATTTTTCAAACATAAAAACTTTATTTTTTTCATTTTCACTATTTTTTATGAATAAATATCAATATTTTTTAATTTACTAATTTAGATTGACTGATATTTTTGAGAATTATTTTTCTATTATATTCCATCCCATACAAACACTATACGCACAAGAAAATCCCAAAATCGCATGATTTCTCTTAAAACTGCAATATTGTAGGTTTTGCATGTTTATAAAGAAATTATTGGATGATTGATTTCCCTTGATTTCTTTAAAATTTTTGGATATATCAGAGTATTGGCAACCAAATGCAACCATTTCTAACCAAAATTTATCATAAAATAATAAAATCTACGTCTTGCTCATAAAATCGCGCCTTATGACGTATGTGTCTCATGATCGAAGGCCCGTTGATGCTTTCCAACAACCACTGATGATATTTTCAACCTCAATCTATGCTCCTTTATGCTCCAGCATCATCCCACGATCAAAATCTCTCATCTCAACCCACCCCCTTCTCTCATAGAATCAACCATGGAAACACACAACAAGAGGAAAGAGGAGAGAAAAAGACTAAAAATTGATCTCTTTATAGGTTGCATCATTTTTTGCATGTATTCTTGTGATGGGAGGTGAAGAAAATCTCCATCTTGCTGCTTTCTTCCCTCATCCTGATGCCAAGGGTTGCAAAAATCATTTTTTTAATCAAGGAGGAGGCGTCGAAAAAAACGGTGCCCCCCCTCTTAGAATTCATGTTTTGTGTTTTTTGCCTCTTAAGTAAGGCTTAAGGCTTAAAGCCTTAAAATAACTAGTTCAAGTTTTGTATTTTCAGTGGATTTTTGTAGTTTGGAAGAGCAAACAAACTCGAATTTGAGATTTGTCTAGACATGCGGCTTCATGGCATCGAAATCTATAAATTTAGCTTCCATCATGAACTTTTTGGGTCCCAGATCCCATAGCTGCTTTATAATGCAAAACCTTATGGTGGGGATTAAAGGGGGGGTCAAACGACCTTCGATCGACAAATCGAGACTTGTATTGCATTCTTAGCATTAAACTCTATCTAGGAAAACTCTAGCTCATCGATCTGCAAGAGTTTAATTTTTCATGAAAATTTAGTATTTTACGCCTCTTGGATCACCTTCGATCGACGAACCAAGACTTGCAATGTGTTCCTGGCATCGAACCCTATTAAGGAAAACTCTAGCTCATCAATCTGCAATCGTTTCATTTTGCATTAAAAAATGGTCTTTTACACCTCTGAGATCACTTTTCTCCTTCAAAAACAGGCTCTAAAAAGCCGCTCTCACATTTGTTGTTATTGCAATCAACAGAGTAGTGTAGATATTCTACCTTATAGGTAAATTTTCTCTTGTATATTGTAAAAACTCATCAATATTTAGTTATTGTTAATGTGTCATGTTTCTATGATATGTAGGTATCGTGCAAGGTTTAGATGAAGCACAAACTCCTTATTTTGTTGTGGTGGTGGCTGATTTCCTTTTGTTGGTTGATATGGATCTGCTTGAAATCAAGGTTAAAAAGTCCTTGAATTTGTTGGTCCTACGTGTCCATTTAGATCTCCATATGCCAATTGGCTATGATCCATAAAACTCTTGTATCATATCATCCATATAACACACAATGTATTGAGTCATAGAATATCTCAAGAATCAATCTAATGTACCTATTCAAATTTCATGCCATGTAGCTACTATCCTTGTAAAAACTACTCTATAATACCCACATTTTCATACAATGTGTTGAGTCACATCGAACTCGTTTTTATTATGATGCAATTTCTTTTTGTACAATTTTCTGAGTATTCATGTACTACTCTTTCCATTCTATTTAACGTAAATGGCATGATTAAAGTGATACCCTGAAATTGAATGTATACTTTGTGTTGATATACATACCCACATGCATTTTGATATCAATGCTTGTATTTGTTTACAAAATTGTAGGCATCTCTTTATAATGCCATGTTGATTTATATGGCATATCAATGATTACTGGTTTGACTTAAAATGCTTACTATTTAGGATTTATCACATACTTCTTTACATTTATTGCCTAGGTTATAATGCCTAGGAGAAGAATAAGCTTTCTCTCGATAGAAGTATGTAACATGAAAGATGAAGAAGGAAATTGGATCGCTAATACATATCATTCCTCATCTTGGGTGCATATGCATCCAAGTATGAAGGGAGCTTTCAAGATGAAAGCATCTGCAATTACAAACATATCAAAGTATTGGGAGGGTAAGATTTTATCTTTTAGACATAGGAGGGTTGATTCTCACCTTGTAATAGAGGTGTTGGTACAACATGTATTCATGAAAAAACAAATACCTATTATATCCACCATTGTAATAATTCAACCAAACATTGTGAATAGTAAGTCTTTATAGCGCATTGAAAATGAGAAATTTTATGATAACTTTGTAACTAATTATCTCATATTTATAAAAGTTTCCTTCAAGTTGCTGTGATTGGAAAAATGTTAAGAGTTTCATAGATTCTTTTAAGTGTTACCACCTCAAAATTGGTAGACTGCTCTTTGAGGGTGATACAACCAGGCAACTCGTAGAGGACCTTGTAATTTTCTCCAAGTGCATATTTTCCAAAGGGATTGAGAATATGAACCCTTGAGTCTATGCATGTATTCAATCTCAATGGTAGTAGTAATATTTTTCACATGTGTAGCGCAAAACTTTCGACGAATATATTGAACTCTATGAAGCTAACCATTGGAATGTACACCTAAGTTTGTTCATACCAATTGCAATTTTTGTGCATATGTTCAAGGAATGTGAGGATTTGAAATGTACCAAAAGCAAGTACATCATAAAAAGTGCATCGAATGATTATGTAACAAGGATTCTAGGTAAAACTTGAATATCAAAAATCACTCACAATCTCGAGATGGTAGAGTATTCAATCACAATAAGGGATATCATTTTCATGTAAAGTTTTATTCTCTTAGTTAAGTATTTTTTTAATTTGGGATTGATCAGCTAACTTTCCTTTCGAATTGCAAGTACTTTGGATAGACTTTATGCCTAATATTCAAGTATCGTAGATGTAGGATGCTCAAGGGTGAATGATTGTGCCTTGATCAAGACATGTGTGAAAGTACAGTTGTGGATGTTACCATCATCTATGAGGGCCAAAGCCCCAATTATTGCAGATGGAGCATGATTGTCCCTGGAGTATAATGTGCCAAGAAATCACAATGTTAAGCCATAACTAAATATCATATGCAAACATTCCTTTAATAGTATAAAACTTAGTATTTTTTAGGTGGAACTACTTTAGTTCTTACTTCATTATTTCATTTCGCACATTCTCTTTTTATCTCTTTACATCCATCACATTCCTCCTACTTGCTCTGATGGATTCTTGTGTATACTTTAATGAGTAGATTTATGAGACTCTCTTTGCCAGCCAGGGTGATGAGATCTTTGAGGTTTTCTCAAAGAAGTTCAACCTTGAACGCATGCTCTCACCATTGAATCCCCACCTTTAGGTCTTGGAAGACTTTGTTAGTACCATCACCACTTATACATACTCCATCAAGGGATCTGATATGATTTGGGTGCCTCTGAAATAGCTCATGGCATTTTAAGTAGGAAAGAACTACCAAAAAAAGGGTGAATAGGTGTCTCTTTCATGTGGATCCTTTGCACAAATTATGCACTATTCCTATGGGTATTCCACTAGGTACAAAACCTTTAGAGCTCATGAATCATCATTGTGCATTGGTGATTGACCTCCTTTGTATTGGATACACCCATAGAGGAGCATTGCAATAAAGATACAACTCCACAGGTTGTTACTGTTACATATAAGGGACAAGAGACAATTGAAGAGCCTATAAATATTTAGAGTAATGTTGGGTGGTGATAGAGTAAGGGTTGGCTCTCATCATTTTTAAAAGAACCACAAGTGGACAAACCCAACCACGTTTCCTTGATACCCATTGAAGTAGATGGTGCGTAGTACTTGCTTCTTTCAAATGTGATACAATACTTGGAAATGGAAGAAGAAGAGTTATTCATTGTCTTGGTCAAGGATATGATGGTAGACCTAATCAATTATGATTACATGGATGTGTATTTGATGATGGCAGAGGTTAGACGATATGATGGCACAAGCTTAGATACAGTGAGTGCCATCATAGTAGCACAGGAGAAGATTACCTTGTACTAGATGCTAAATTTGAAGCACTACATCACAATCTATTCAAACCAAGGCCCTAGCTTCCTACCAAGGAGTTTGTGGATCCCTCTTCCCAAAGAGGTGCCTCATTGACACACAAGGAAGCATATATATAAGATGATATGGAATATGTGAGTTTTCTAACTACCATACATTTTAATGCAAAAACAAAACTTAACTATAGGGTGTATTGGGTCCCAGTAATCCACCAGTGAGATCTTGGCAAAAAATTATGCATGTATCTACCCTATCCAAAGTCTCATGTCTGGGGTCACTTTCTTACTAGACTTCAAGGGACTCTAGAGGACTCGATGCACCCTACAATCAAGTTTGGTCACATTCTGATAACTCTCGGTCAATTATTAATCATATTGTTTGATTTGACCATGCCATTCATGATGTATTGTATATAGATGAGCTTGCATTGAGGCAAGGAGAATGTTGACATGTTGATAGACAAAAGAATTCAACTCTAAAGGAGTATATTGGCAACCTTGTTGTCAACTTGGTGGTCTTCTATAAGAAGTACTCACTACAAGGGAAGGAAACAATCATGAAAATTCAAGCCCTCTGACCAAGTTTGGACCTTTTTGAGTGATACCTCCAATATCTATCTTAGAGATTATGGTGCTAGTGAAGTAGTCAAAGCTTCTCTACTTATTTGATCAAGCATGTGGTGGAGCAATACGTGTACTCTCTACATTAGGTGAACTTGTAAAAGTATCAAATCTGCTTCTCCTAGAGAAAGAGTTAAAGAGGAAGTGTATCATTTTTTAAGTAAAGAATAAACTTCTATTTTCATTGGAAGGTAGCTCCTCCTCTCCACCAATAAAAAAACTAAGGAATGAATGAGAGACTTGTTGGCTATGGGCTCTTTATATTTATCATCATTATCAACCATCACAAGTATTTTTCTTGATGAATATAAGACCATTTACTTTGTCCCTATAAATAAATATTCATTGAATAAATATGTGTCTTATGTAAGTGTGATGATAATGTATCGTATGTTAATGACGCATTCATATATGTTAATATGATCCAATTTAATTACATCAACATGTAGTACGTAAACTAGCGAACATGTATAGGTGATAACTTAACTCATATCCATACATATTACTGCTTTTGATGTGAGATAACATTACAAAATATATTCATTCCATTAGAATGAATTCCTCCTTCACTACTTGAAGATTTCTTATAAGTTGAAAGTCCTTAGGAGTTATAGTGATGCACTTTGTATATATTGCACAACGCTAAGCATCAATTATCAAGTCTACCAAAAAGGATTTTGCAACGCATGAAATCTTTTTTTGTGAAGCAATTAGATCTATCATGACCCTGTGCTAAAAACCACCTCTTACTTTCTATGCGGTAGAGGTATTGTACAATCTCTTGGACACAACTTGAGAAACTTGCCTTCAAAAATGATGAGATCAAAAGAGCATTCATACTTCTTGATTTCTCCTGGAACCACTGCACTTGGCTTCCACTTATGTTTCTTGTGGGGATGTTGAGAACCCCCTCTCAGAGTGGCTTGAGAAAGTTAGGTTAGGTTGAGAAGGGGATGACCCATTCGTAGACTATGAAGTGTTGTTATTTAAGACTGCATCTGAACTAGTAGATGCTCCATGGACCTGAACACAATATGGGGCTCTAAGGGAAAACTTGTTCATAGTTGGCCTAGTCATATTTCCTACATAGTAAGATATTTGAAAAATTAATGAATAAGATAGAAAGTAAACCCCTGTTATATAGTGTTTAAACTTTAAGACTCATTCACATAGATGCACACACTCTCTTTTTCTCTTAAATAATAAATTGTGTTCACATTGAATATATTCTTCATCTTATTATCTTAGCTCTATTTTAGCCCATTTTTTACCTTCGTGAAGCCTTTTTTTTTAAAAGTGACATTATGTGATTCAATCACTTCTGCAGTCGATTCATTAGCACTTTCATTTTCTCTCTTCTACAAGAGTTAAGCTTCATCTACTACTATGACCTTGTAGCACCAAGATAGCAATTGGATCATTGGATTACTACCATTTAACCCTCCACCATGATTGATTTTTCTGTTGTATTCATCACACGCTATCCAATGTGAATTTTACATCCCTTGTGTGGACCAAACTTTAATGCTTTTCTTTTTTGCAAAGTATGGGCCATGCGCGTCAAGGATATACTATACAAAGACATATTACACATGAGTAAAAATATACTCAATAATTTATACAATCCATATACTTTTAAAATATTGACTTAGTACACACCATGTAATGTGTTATAGAACTTTTGTCCCATATGTTCACCATGTTTTGTAAAAGCTCTGCAAAGCACAACATCAATAAAATCTTGCTTATCTCTATCATCAAACACCATCTTTTGAATCAAGGAGCCAATTTATTGAGACTTATCCAAACCTTGGTTTTAGTTAACCTTAATTTACCTCCATTACTTTGATTAGGAGCCGCAAATGTAATTTTTTTCACCAATCGTATTATTTGACTTGTGGACTACATGACATTTCATTCCTCATTGATGGGTGCTGAAAGAAACTTCCTTGTCAAGAAGAGGGCTGAGAGATGAGAGAAATGAGAATAGAGGAGAGAGAAAAGAGAAAAGAGAAAAGAGAAAAGAGAAGAGAGAATGAGTGATAAGGAGAGAAAATACTAGAAAGATAACAAGAAGAGAGAGAAGCCATGGAAGCTATGAGCAAGGAGGTGACATGAGAGACAATGATTGTATTATTATCAAAAGGTATTGCAAATTATATGTCTCATACCTTTTATACCTATGTCAATGTGACAAAGTATAATCAACAAGCTCTCACTAAAACATATATATTCCAAGCTTCTTATAATCCATTACTTTCCAAATGTTTTTTTTTGTCTATTAAAATAAACTTATAATGGCTAAAAAGGATGGAAGAAACAAATTCCTACTCTAATTTTAACTATATAAATGATGAGAAATAAATAAAAATTTTAAGATTTTAGATCCCCAAGAGAAACATCAAGAAAATGGAGAACCTAATATAAGAAAATATACCTTATATCATCAACAAACATGTTCTTCATAGTTTAATATCATCAACAAGCATGTTCTTCATAGTTTAATCAACCACAAGAAAAAAACCAATATTAATCTTCACAAATCTTCAAGCAACATCATATAGTAATTGTCCCATGGATTTATCACAACAGAACTTCAATATATTCTTCATAGAAACCATCAAAAGAACAAGAGAACACAAAATAATGCTCCACTTTGAATGGAATTTCATCACATAGATTTTATCTTTAATGTCTTCGTAGTATTCATAGTCTCTCTCATGTAGATACAATGTTTCTCATAGAAAATTGGCTATCCCTCATACTCTTTCTCTTTCACATGCTCTCTCTCAATAGTACATTAAAATCCCTCTTTGGTCATGGATACCCCTCCCAAGAGGTATGTCTAATATGAGGGTTCACTAGAGCCACTATAGTGTCCTTTCATAGCTCAACCATGTCATTATTACTTCACTCTTCACTTGAGTCTTCAAGCAACTACTTCTTCCATTTCTTTGAGCTATTTTGAACTTGTATTATTCTCTTTCCAAGACTAGAACACTTTCCCAAGCTATACATACATTCATCCCACAAAACACTTATAGAGACATAAAAAACAAAAACAGAACAGAGTCAAAGGCTCTACAAAAGCTCAACAATACCATATAGAAGATCATTAGAAAGCATTCAACTCAATTAAAACCATTCAAAACCATCAATCATCATTCCATCCTCTCATTCAGAAAAAAATCAGAATAAAACAGAAGCTGAACAAAACCAATTAGAACTCATTGGGCACTCAACAAAACCTTTCAACACATCATATCTCCACTGAAAACATCATGAGCTTCTCAAGCCCATTCAACCTTATCCAAGACTCTCTCAAACACTTCCAAATCAACCAATCATCATTCAAATCATACAAAAGCACCCAAAAATACAACAAAAAACAAGCAAAAATACAATCATGTCAACCCCCAACATATCCCTACACTTAATCAAGAAGCATCCTCGCGACCTTGGAAAAAGTAATAAAATTTCAAAGTAATACCTCATCAATTTATCTTCAAATATCCAATCAGCAAACCAAGAAGGGCTCTAGCTTCATCTCCGAAAAAGAAAACATATATCTAATCCATTATTCAAGAAAAAATCCCAAAATAAGATATAAAAAATAATACTTAATCAAGCCAAGTAAATTTTTTAAAAAACTTAAAGGATATGAGAGTTTCTTCATCTACATCCATCCATCTATCATCACCATGAATCTCTAAAAATGTATCTTCTCAAATAGTTTGAATATCTAATCACAACCCCATCATACAAATAATACACACAATACAAACACTAAATACAAAACAACCATTTGAATGGCACCTCCAAAAGAGAAATATCACATTATAAATTATCAAAATACATCCAAGGATATCAATGAAGGTGATCCCTCTTAAAAGCTTAATGGTTTCAAAAATGATCCATGGACAAAGATTCATCTACAAAAGTCTTGGGAGGATTTTGAAAAAATTACGAGCAACACATCCTCTCCACCAATGCAAGATACTAGCTAAGCAAGCAAAGGGCATGAAAGTATAAAATAATGGATTGGTGGAGATCAATATCCACATTCATATTCATACCCAACTTTGGGATTGACTTCTTATCATTGTGCGAATGTTGGTGTATGTAGGCAAGATACCAAGCAAAGTGAGTAGGAGATACAAATAAGCACAAGGAGACCTCAAGAGGCTGTGAGAGAGAGAGAGAGAGAGCTAGAGGGATATCCCTCCAAGAGATTGTGAGAAGGAGCTTGAGAGAGAGAGAGAGAGAGAGAGAGAGAGAGAGAGAGAGAGAGAGAGAGAGAGAGAGAGAGAGAGGAATTACCTCGAGAGGTTGCAAGGGAGAGAGTTAGCTCAAATTCACCCTATCTCGGTCTTCGACTAAGCCATCTTCACTTATGCTCTCCCATCTCAAATTCAATCTCCATTCCTTCTTTATCTCTCGAATCTACTTGTGGACGATGGCCCCCAAGCAAAGAATGTCACCTGTGGATGGCAATCCTACAATCGGCAACGAAGCTTCGGGGGAAGGCATCACTATCAATCCAACTACGATACCAGTTGTAAGTAATGCATTTCCAAATTGATAGATGCTTGCTTTGATTCTCGTATGAGATATGTTAGGCCCCATACTATGATGCATGAGAATAGGTCATCGAAAAGGATAAATTTCATCTCACATATTTGAAAGATAGAGCTTGCAAAGTGCATGTATCAAGGGAAGTTAATTACACCTAGTTGCATATGGTTTATTCATTGATAGAGAAATTACAAGGAAGAATCGGTCAGGGGTTATAAATGGCATAATCGTAAAAAGAATGACATTAAAAATTATGCATACAGGTGTTAAGTAAATTTTGCATAGAATTACTCTTTGATCCCAAGGGGGGGGAGAGCGAATATGCAATGGAATTGTTATCACATCTATTCTTGCATTGTTTGAAAAAAATGCAATTGGTTTTTTGGGTTGATCAAACAACACCCTAATTGCTTTTACAATCAACTGTGCTTGTGATTGATGGTAAATTCATGGCAGGGGTTTGTAATGACAAGTTGCCATGGGAATAAAGGAATGTTTTCTAAAAGATGATATTAGGGTTGAATTCCTTGTTTGTGCTTGACTCCTAAATGATTTAGTTAAGGAAAGGTTCTTTGTTGGGTGGATCGTCTCCAAGATCGTACCATGGATTAACCCAAGAAGGCCACTGCTCAATTCATGGACCGAAGGTCGAGTGGTAAAAAGGCCAACCATGGAAATGATGTTTCACTCCTAGACAGCTTGTGGGTCAGGTGGAGCTCTAGACACCCCTTGCCAAGTATGGAATGGAGTTGAAAACTATCATGGCCCCAATATCTATGGTGTTAGAAGATCCTATTCTAGATAAAGGATGGAAATTATGGCACCATGTGATTTGGACCGGGTACTTCTGCAGGGCAGAAGGGATATATAATTTCTCATGTATGGGCAAGAGACAAAGATTAACTTGAAGATAAGTTAAGGAACTTTTTTGTCAAAAGGACTACTTGCTCTGGTTTCATGTCTGTGCTATAAATTATGCAAACAAACCCTGTCCCTAAAAGGTTTAATCAAGGAAGTTGATTTTAAATGTCACACATAAATGTGATAGGACCTAATTAGATAACTAAAGAACATCCATTGAGGGAAGCAGGTGGGCAGAACCCCAAATGGGTTTGACCTACGGTAGGGTGGTCCGAGAGAACTAGGAGGGTTCTTACATGATCTTTAGGTATTGTTAGGTTAGAACCCGATTCATGCAGTTTTAGGGGACCAAAACGGGACTATACCCTATGGGTAGAGAGGTTGAGCAGTGCATCCCTCTCATTTTCCATTCTCTTTGAACCAAGTGTGGCATGGGTCTGCTTCAGTTTGGGTATCTCTGCGTAAAGTAGGATTTTCATGACCCGATACTAGAATGTTGTTAGGAGACCTTGACCACTAGGAACCCAAATTTTAGGTCGATTCTAGTGGGTTCGAGCCATGAACATTCCATTGCGAGGCGGACTCGAGAAACCCTAGGTGACAAATCGTGTAACATTCCATAGGAGTGCCAAGTAGCAACACTTAGATTCATCTCTCGATGGACCACTAAAACGTGCTTGGAGGAGAGGGGCACATTACAGTTGGTATCTAAGCAAAACATTGGAATGATATGCAATTGATTAATGTATGGTTCGTAGACATATCCTAAACAGAATAACCTAAGTGGTATGTTGGGCACCTTCTGCACCTACGGATACGGACATGCAAGAGAATAATTTTCTTCTCAAGCAATTTAAGGCACCTGAGTTTGGTGGAAAAGGAATAGACATCGTGGCAGAGGTATAGATATGGATTAAGTCAATGGATGACTATTTTTCTACCACAAGAATTGCCTCTGTCAATCAAGCAATGGTAGGAAAACTTAAGTTAGTTGGCCATGCTCAGATATGGTGGAAGTAATGGTTCAAAGATCAAGGTATTTTCGAAGTTGTTGTCACTTGGGCTTAGTTGAAAGATGTTGTACACAGATGATACCTTCCACCAACCTACCTAACTTTGAGAATGAATGAATTTTTCAAGCTCAAGCAACTAAAATTAACCTTGAAAGCCTACTACTCAAAGTTTGTAACCCTACTAAAATACGCACTGCCTATGGATATTGCGCAGCAAGTATCCAAGTTTTTCCATGGCATGAACACTCCTCTGAATCACTATCTTGAGAAAATGCATCCAACAGACTTGCAATGTGCATTCCCTCAAGACTTAAATCGGACAATTGTGACAAAGATTATTCTCAAGATCAAGACAAGAGATGCCACACGTGTGGCTCGATAGAGCACATCTGTAGGAGATGTCCCTACCATCGATGCTTCCATTGCAATGAGCTAGGGCACATCCAAGCAGACTGCCCTAACTTAAGCCCAGAAGATATTGAGCCTCCAAGAAAACAAAGCTACACAAGTGCAATCTTTGAATATATAGAGAAATCAGATGAAGACGAAGACCTAGAACCCACTACACCTCTTCAGAATTATTAGAAATCCTAGAAATTTTATCGACATGTAGTACAACTTGTATTGGGCTAAACCTTACTCTTGTAACTATAGTTAACATGAGTAATATGAGCTGCATCAATTTTGAGCCTAGAACATACAAGTGACTAGAGATACTTTAGCAAGAATGATATTTACAGCTTGCAATGAATTTCTCTTAAGTGCTCTTCTCAACTAATATAGATTGGGTCTTGCTAGAATGTCGAAGCTTGGAAGTATTCTTTAGTATTACAAGCAAAGCCGAAACTTTGGTCTACAAAAAGGATCCTAGGGCAATTTGTTCTAAAGAAAAAAATCATGCCAAACAAAGACAACCAAGAATCTTGTGACCACAAGTGATAAAGTTCTGTGATGTTTCTATTGCAAGGAGCTAGGTCATTTCAAAAGGGAATGTCCAAAGCACCCTAAACACCGATACTCCTAATGCCACAACATTAGACATATCCACATCAATTGTCCCAACAAGACTCAAAGAGAACTTGAACTTAAAAGAAATGAAGCTATACAAGCTTCAATGATCCAAAACCTACCAGAAAATTATCAGATACTTAGGAAAAACCGAGAAGATATTCATGAGATGTAACTACAATAAATTTTCTCTTGTAATCCTCCAAACTCGAATATATAAAATACAATAAGTTGTTGTTTTAAAGACCGCATGCTTATGAGTAGTCAAAGTGTCTTAACGAATGTGTGATGGGTCTTACCCCACAGGTTCTAGAATGAAACCACCAGTTGTCTCAAGATGAGGACATCTTGATTTCTCTAAGGGGAGGAGGATGTAATATTTCCACACAATTAAAAATTAGTTGGTTAGTTCGAAAGTTAGTTAGTCAATTAATAAGTTAGTAAGATTACTAACTAAAAAGTAAATAAAGTAAAAACTAACTAACATTAATAATTAGTAATTTTTATTAAATTTAAAAAAAATATATATATATATTTTAACCAAGAGTCATAATCTAATATTTTTCTCAGATTGGCAAGGACTGTAGTCACCCTTCAGGAAAGTTACAACGTGAACGAGAGTTATGAGCCATATTAATCACTAGTGTTAATGTGTATAGTATGGATGGTCCAAAAATATTAAATTTTGGGCAAAACTAGCATATTTTAGATATTATCCTAAAAAGATATAGAGATTTCTAGAATTTTATGTCTTATTTTTAAAAAAGTAAGTGATGTTTTAGCTACTTTTGGAGATTTTATTAAAAAGAAAAAAAAGAGAGATTGGAAAAATTACACACGCTGTGATCGAAGTTTACAGGCAATGAACAACACTTCAAACAAGAAGAAGAAAAACGAGTGATTTGAAAGAATTCTAAGCAAGTGTCTTGGAGTTTTACCTACCTTTTGGAGCCAATGGAACCATTAGATTTATGATTTGAGCATCACATCACTGATTTTTCTAAGATCCTCTCCACAAAAAGCTCTTCTTCTCAGGCATAACCCCTCTTCTCTTGTTTAGCTATAAATATAAGGCATGGGAGATACAAAGAAGCATAAGGAGACCCCGAGAGACTGTGAGAGAGAGAGCTAGAGGGATTTCCCTCCAAGAGATTGCGAGAGAGAGAGAGAGAGAGAGAGAGAGAGAGAGAGAGAGAGAGAGAGAGAGAGAGAGAGAGAGAGAGAGAGAGAGAGTAGTTACCCCGAGAGGGTGCAAGGGAGAGAGTTAGCTCAAATTTCCCCTATCTTAACAAAAGGGAAAAGATGAATTTTTGCACAAAAGATAGAGAAGAGAGGAGAGAGAACAAATTTTTGGCACCACCAAAAAGGAGAGTATGCGATTGGACAAGAGAGGAAAGGAAAATAGGCACATAACCACTCGTGCACTCCACCCCATCTCTTCTCCAAAAAGCACATCCCTTTGTACTTTTATTATTTCTTTGAAACTTTGATACATTTGATATTATAAGGCCTTTAGCCTTTAATTTTTGAGTATTCCTACAATTTACAAATGCATGCATGTAACACTTTTGTGTATACCATTTATTTATGATGGATGGGGATGTGGCCCCCTCATGTCTCTATTTCTTTTTGGTGATTTTGTAACAATGTAGTATTATTCTCTTGACAAAAAATAAAAATATGATGTATGGTTGGATTCTTTTGTGCCTTGTTTTTATGCTTCTTTTGGTGTCATCAAAAAGTTCTATAGTTTTACTGAAGGTCATTAGAAAAAGCATTCATCTCAACTAAAACCATTCAAAGCCATCAAGAATCATTTGCAATAAGCTTCCAAACATCCTCAAACTCCATCAATTATCATTCCATCCTCTCATACAAAAAGAAATCAGAACAAAATAGAAGCTAAACAAAACTAATTAGAACCTATCAAACACTCAACATAATATTTTAACACATCATATCTCCATTTAAAAACATCATGATCTTCTCAAACCTATTCAACCTCATCCCAAACTCTCTCAAACACTTCCAAAACTATCCATCATCATTTAGATCATACAAAAATCACCCAAATCCAACAAAAAATAGCCAAAAACACATAGCCATTTTAACTCTCAACACATGTGTGCCATCTTCAAGGACATGCTAAAAAAATGGTTAGAAGTATTTGTCGATGACTTGTGCATCCATACCAACTAGGAAGAGCACTTGGAAAAGCTATGAATAGAACGGTGTTAATAATATGATCTCTCATTGAACCCCTTAAAGTGCTAGTTTTGGGTGAAGTGTGAGTGTATTTTAGGGCATGTTGTGTCAAGGAATGGGATAGACATAGATTCCTCGAAAGTCAGGGTAATTGTAGATCTTTCCCCTCCAATCAACTTCAAGGGATTTCAAAGCTTCTTAGGCCACACACGATACTACGAGCATTTTTTGTGCTGAACTATGCATTGATCGCAAGACCTTTTACAAGCTGTCAATAGTATTTGAGTGGACCAAAGAATGTCAATAAGCCTATGAAAGGCTTAAATAGGTTCTAATCTCAACCCCTATCTTAAGAGCCCTAGATTGGTCCATTACCTTCCATGTGCACATTGACGCATCAAAATTTTCCGTGGGGAAAAAGTTGTGCCAACCTGATGAGCATAACCTTGAGTATCTAGTGAACTTTGCTAGCAGACAAGTCATTGATACAAAAATAAACTATTCCACAATAGACATTATCTTCTAGCAATGTCCTTTACCTTCTTTATGGATCATCAAGCATTGCTTTGACTTGTGAATAAACCCTACACAACATGATGAATTGCTCAACGGTTACTTCTGCTATTGGAATTTGACTTCTCTATGATAGTATGCAAAGGCAAACAACACTATATGTCAAATCACATGTCTCGCATACCCACAAAGTGAAGCAGCAGATAGGGCATCATTGATGACCTACCAGATTATACATCTTTTTAGAATGCCTAGCAAACGAGATTTATTTAGAGCAGACCTCACACCATATTGGGTGGATGATATAGCCCACATCCTAGAGAATGGATTGCTTGAATGACCTATAAAAAAAGCTAGGTTAAAAAGACTGATCTTGAACATACAATCCTATAAGTTAATTGAGTACTAGTCAATTGTATCGGTTCAGATAGGATGGACTCTTAAGGAGATGTACCTACAAACATGAAAGACATGATGTGCTCAGGGAAGCACATGGCGAGATTATTAGAGGAGATTTCAATGGAGACACCATAGCATGCAAGGTGCTCCAGTCTCAGTTGTGGTGGCTAATGCTATTCCATGAGATGCACATAAGTTTGTGGAGCATTGTCATGAGTGCCAACATACCAAAGTCCCTATTTGTAACGACAAAATGGAGTTGACCCTGGTGATCAAGCACCAATTTTTTGAAAACTAGGGAATTGACTTCATTGGTCCAATCAACCCTGTAGCACAGTACTCACATCATATTGTTTAGAGTAGACCTCACATCATATTGGGTGGATGATATAGTCCACATCCTAGAGAATGGATTGCTTAAACGACCCGAGAAAAAGCCAAGTTAAAAAGACTGAACTTGAACATCCAACCCTATCACACTTGATCAATTGTTGGTCAATTGTATCAGTTAGGATAGGATGGGCTCTAAGGAGATGTGTCTACAAACATGAAATACATGATGAGCTCATGGAAGCACATGGTGGGATTATTGGAGGACATTTTAGTGGAGACACCAGAGCACACAAAGTGCTCTAGTCTCAATTGTGGTGGCAATGCTATTCTGTGATGCAGGTAAGTTTATGAAGCACTATGATGAGTACTAACAGACCAAAGTCCCTATTCATAAGGACAAAATGGAGTTGACCCCAGGGATGGCATGCCAACCATTTGAGAAATGGGGAATTGATTTCATTGGTCTAATCAGCCTTGCGGCACAGTACTCACAAGCCAATACATCATTGTTGCTACCATTGACTATCTCACCAAGAGGGTAGAAGCTCGAGTAACTCGCAAAAATGATGTTATGGCCACAACCAAGTTCTATTGGGAGTAAGTAATCTCACGGCTTGGTTGTCCCATAAAGTTGGTCAATGACCAAGGCACACACTTTATCAATGAAGTGATTGCTCACTTGTTATCCACCTTCTTGATAATACACAAGAAGCTCTCACTGTATTATTCTCAAGCTAACGGTCTGACTAAATCCATGAAAAAGATCTTGGTGAATGTCCTATCAAAGGTAGTCTCTGCTTCATGCAGTGACTAGGACAACAAGCTCATGGTAGCTTTATAGGCATATAGGATGTCCTGCAAAATAGCCATAGGATAAACCCCATTCAAATTGACCTATGAAACTGAAACAATTCTATCAGTAGAATTCTTTGTTCCAAGCTTGAGAGTAGCAAGGAGAGATGGAAGGGCAAGAAAGCATGGACAAATCGGTTGGTAGAGCTAGAATGTTTATCTAAGATGTGTCTCATTGTAACCCATGCTCTCATATGTGAAAAGATGCAATGCAAGAGTTGGTTTGACAAACATGTCAAGCAACCAGACTTCGAGCAAGGAGACCTAGTCTTGATGTACTCTAGTAAGGGACACAAGTAGAAGATGAAATTCAAGGGATTAGGATCTTTCAAGGTTCACAACATCAATAGAATAGGCCATGTGAAACTTGAAATCCTAGAGTGAGATGACATAAACTTTTTTACGAAAGTCACATAAAAAAGTATTACCCTTTCTCACATCCACTTCATGAACCTCCGATGATAGAACCACCAATGAATGTGAGAGTTGCAACCATCACTGAACTAGAGGAAGGGGATGAGGAAGTAATAGCACTAGTCTACCTATAAATAATCGTGACCACTCAAAAGGCATACACTTTTGACGTGCTAATTGATGAGGTAGCTGACTCAAATATCTTAATGTATGATCACTAGACGTGCATGGATTAACCCCAATTGTAACCAACCAATACAGAACTTTGCCTATTTGAGGTGTAGTCCTATCCACTCTTGGAAAAATTCAAATTTATAGTTTCTATTAAGACTAAGAGCCTATCCATCATCCTTTATGTACTACCTAACAAGCAAAGTGTTGGTAAGGAATCATTGTTGGGTCTCAAATTCAAAAAACAAGCTTACTGTAATGTTGAATATGACTCACGACACATCCATCTTACCATCGGCAATGTAAAAATAGCAATGGCTTTCAACAAGGGCACCACAATCACCCACAGGCCTAGAGTGCCACTGGTAGTTAAACCTAGTGTCAGCCCTAAGGAAGGGGCGGTGTACTACAATATACCCCCATGGTAAAGTCCCACCAACATCTAGAGACCACAACCAAAGCTAGGATCCAAACATTCAAGTGGATCCCCAAGCACAGATCATAGACTCACAAACGCGAATCATTTGGAATTCATAGTTTCCATGCCTCACACTCTAGACCTAAACGAAGGAGTTGGCAATTCTATAATTCATAGGTGACACAACTGTGTTGGGTTCCCAAAACCCTATTGCAAGCCCAAGGCTACTATGAAGGTAACAACTCGGTGTGGCTACCTAAACTCACAAGTGTTGTGTATGATCCTCAATCTCATGCTCAAAAAACTAAGGCCCAAAAACGTAAATCAAAATAGGGAAAGAGAAAAACCAAAAGGAAGGGTGCTCAATCCATGAGTACTCCAATGGTCTATCGGCCCAAAGCTCAACCAACAAGCGTCAATGAGCAACCACTCATCATGAATGAGCTCCTATCTAATGACTCTAATGTGATCACCACTATAGAAACTGACAATAAAGCATAAATCGAACTTCAAACTCCTCAAACCAAGCTCACCAAACCCAATGAGAATCCCAAGGTGGAACTACCACAAGTACCAACTTGTCCAACCCAACTAAACTAAAGCCATTAGCAAGCCTTAAGCCGTTGTAGCAATGAAAATCCATTCTTGAAGTGGCTTCCAATCTGGCCATGGATACAAGGGATAACTTAGTAATGTGTATTCGGTGATTGTACTCAACTTTCACGTTGTTTGCTAGAAGTCACGAACGTTTGGACCTAGGCCTACTTGATGAAACCATAGTAAACGAGGTATGTTCCTTGCCGTGTTCTTAGGAAGAATATGAGTTCATCTTCATTAAGGCCTCCACCATTGTAGAAGAGATGATTGCCAATGAAATCTCATGAGAAAAGGCCTTAATCCAATACTTAATCACCTCCTAGAACAAGAGCAAATTCCCATATCACCACAATAACTTGTTGAGCTCCAATGATTAGTTGAGTCTAAGTCTACTTTCTTATGCAAGTTGTATACTCTGTGCATCTCATGGGCTCAAGAGGGTTATCAAATCATGACCAATGCAGAGTAACAATATGCCATTAAGACTTCATTCAGGGTATTAGCCATGACAAGAAATCAGCCATTAGATGACAGTATCATGCTACATCCATACTTGGATAGAACCCTAACCGAGGAGGAACTCCATATTGCAAGCCGAATCAACTCAGGTGACCTCTTGACTGATGCATTAACTTACATCACATAAGTGGACATTCATCCATAGGATATGGAATATCATGAAACACTAGAGTATAACCCAACGTTTTACGACTGGCTCTTGAAAAAGTAAGGCACACCACTAACACACTAAAGACCCTTATACCTTTACTTCCATAATCCTAGGAAGGAGTTTCATCATTTCCAAGGGGAAGGGGATAAAGCAAAAGAGGGGTAAGATGAGAGGTGAATGAAAAAATTTGAAATAAGAGTTGAACTTCAAAGAAAAGGATGAATGAAATTTTCCTCTTTGTTTAGTAAAAATGCTTCATAAAATTCTTGTGTGAAATGTATGGATCAATTGATGTGGAAATTCTCATTTCGTGAGTTATACATTTCATAATCTGATAGTGTTTTTTCTAATGTGCAAGAAATTTCCTTTAAGGAAAATTAATTATGGGCTGTCATATGGTGATAAGAACCCAAATGGCAAGGTAGTAGGACAAAACCAACAGGCTCCCATTCTATGAGGGAGGAACATAGGAAATACGGCTTAGCCATGGAGATGTGCGCATTCAAGCAACTAAAATATTGCACAATCCACAACCTGGGGGGTCTAGTGACATCTAAAGGTATAGACTTTCTTCTTGTCCATTCCTAGCATCTCATAGACATCTCTCTTGGGCCTTTTCTCTGGTTTGTCAACTAGTCCTAGGGCATTTTCCAACATTTATGGGATAAGTTCAACTTCCACCCTTCTGGTGGCACCTCCTTGCCTGACTGTTACTGCACCATTGTTCTTTTGGGCATCAAAGGTCTTCATGAACTTAGTGCATTTGCTATGGTCGATGTCTTGCCCCACCTTCTCCATGTACTTGGCAAAATTACATTATTCTATTATCCACCTAACTACCCCTTTTGGCAAATGACATAATCATCTTGGTTGATATCCTCAATCCCACCATCAGACTACACAGAAAGATGGTTCACACCCTCTTCTCAAGCCAAAGATACAACACCCTCATGAATAGAATAGAAGTGACATTGCTTGGGAGCCTTATAGCAAATGCATTGGATGAGGTGAATCGAAATTCCTATGTTTGAAAAACCATCCAAGCATCAGCAAAGGTGCTAGCAACAATGCCAAGGGTAGCAAGGGGAGAGTCTTAGGCTACCATAGTGGAGTTAGAAAGGAAAAAACAGCTTCCAAGGCATCAACCCTAGGGTTTGGAGGGATCCTAAATAGCTATAATCTAGGAAGCCTTGGGGGAGGTGGAAAGAGAATAAGTAGTAGAGGAAACATTGGAACCATCACTGATCCAAGAGGTGGAAAGAGAAGTAGTAGAGGAAACATTGGAACCATCACTGATCCAAGAGAATCATCATTTTCCCACTCCAATAAGCCCTCCTGTTTTCGTTCTCAGTAGCAGAAGAGTAGGGGGAGGGAGAATTCAACAAAGATCACCAGAAGAAAGTAGAACAAATTGCTAAGGAGAAAGAAGCCAACCACACCACTCAGTAGTAGCAACAACAAAGCAGCACAGCAGGGAACCTCAAGTGAAAGGATAGTCAATGAATAGCAAGGCTTAGAGCTGTCAAGTCAAGGAGAAAGAAGAAAGATCATGCTGAAAATCCCTATCAGGAGAACCCAATTCACCACATAAGAAAATAGAGAATTGTAGAGGGTAGAATAAGAATTTAGGAGGCTTGGAGAGGAGCAGAAGAAGAAAGAAGAGGAAGAGGAAGAAAGATTGAGACAAGAGGAGGAGGAGCATATAGCCTTGGATATTAGAATATTAGTGGAGCAACCCTCTCGATCTCAGGAGTTGGCTATGATGAGCCCCACATAGGAGGATATGCCAAGCACAAGTATAGTGGAAAAAGAGGCAGGACAAAGTCCGGTGGCAAAAGGCAAGGAAAAGGCCCGTCTACATGCAATCCCACCAATCATGGTCACCTAAACAATCACCCCAATGCAAAGAAACACCAAAAGGGTAGTCAATGAAAGCAATGTCATGGCTTGGGTGTGGTATCTAGTGAGAAAAGTGCATGAACTTGCACTTGCACCAAGCGAAGGAGCCCCCCTTGTAGGACCTAAAAGGCCACTAGAAGCCAATGTCAAATCATGCCAATGGCCGAAGGTACCTCGCTTGGAAGTATCAACTACTTTGGTGCCCTCAACCATGTGCAATTATAGAAGAATACGATGAGTTGGTAAAAGAACTTTAGAGCCAAGTTGACAGAATGATTGAAGAGAAAAAGGCCGCACTTTTGTAGAACTGGAAGAATAAAAGAATGCCTTTGCAACCTACATGCTAGAGAAAATGAGGATGATGACCATCATAAACAGGGAAATGATTGCATTAAAAGAGGACCTAAAGGCAAGGCAAGGCAAAGAAAGCCTCAAAGCCTTGTATGATGTGAGGAAAGAGACAGTTGTATGGCTCTAAAGGAAATGTGTGCCTTCAATTCTAGGGAAAATAAACACCCAGAGCTGGAAAAAGAGGTGTTGAAGAGGTAAAGAGAGGAGACAAGAAAAGAGCTACATGCATCAAAAACACAAAAATAAAATACCATGAAGTTAATGGATTTGCATAACCAACTTCAAGCAACTCTCCATGAATAGGCAATCCTAAAGGAGCAAGTAGAGTGCTAGAACCAAGAAAAAGAACAAATGAATGCATTATGATGGGAGCAAGAGCAGGTAATTGCCATTCTAGCCAAAATACCAGAATCAAGGTTTGGAGTAGATGAAAGAGAAGGTAGAAGAATGGACAACCAAAAATGAGGGTAGAATCAAAGACTTAGCTTATCGACTAGCCCATTCAAAGAGTGAATGCATCATGGAAGAGAGCAAAACTGCAATTGTAGAGACAGGGATGCTCAAGCAACAAAGAGCCTTTTTAAACACAATGATAAATAAAACACAGTCAAGAGTAGAAGAGACCCTTGAGGAAGTCAAAAGGAAGTTAGCACTGGCAAGGAGAATGTTTCAATATGGCCTTCATGTCAAGGCACCCCCATCTTAACGAGTAGAGGAGCAAAGAACCCATTTGATTACACAGTCGAATTAACCTTGCAAGGACTCAAATTGCTAGGGTTTAGGAAGCCAAAGTAATGAACATAGCCTCTTCCACAAGATTCGATACAACCAATCCATGAAGAGATTAGATAGAACTAGCATGGACAAAATTCCAAGCCAAGTCGCCACTTGTGGCCATCCCTTAAGGAGAGGAGTGCGACCCTATAAATTGGGGCCAAAAACTTGTAGTGTGGGAGCAGTGGGAAAATTGCAGCTTCTCTTTCAAATTTTCCTTCACCTTCCCTCGAATGTTGGATAGGATACTATCTCCAAGGGTGGCAGAGGATGTAATAAAGCTCTTGGCGAGGCTAGGGAGGAGATGGTTGGAGGAAAGAATGAGACACCCCACAAGGTGGCAATAGGAACATGCAGATTATTGGGAAGACAAAGGCGATGGAGGTATCGAGGAGAGTAGAAGGGTATGAGGCTCAATCTAAGTGGAACAGAAACATATGGGACTCTAAATTAGATGCATGGATGGCTTTTTGTAGCATCCTACCACACAAGAGGGATGATTCGATCTACACATCCTGCCCACGGAGGATTGGAATTGATTTCAACTAGGAGGTGCACGGTAGGTATGACTTCCCTATGATCTACAATGTGAATGTTGTGTCTCCTCAAGAATACCTAACCTTTACTAAAAGGGACACGTGCCCACATCAATAGCAGGCTTCCTTATAGATTACTCCTCTTGCCCAAATCTAGGTTTCATTACCACCTGTAATTATCTTTGTCTTTTGTGAATACTACTGAAAAAAAGCCTATTATAGAGGAAGAGTGGTTATCGTCCCTCTTTTTTTATATTAATGCAATAATAGATAGTTGTGCAATGCCTCATTATGAGAGCCAACCCCTCTTGCCAGTGAGCCTATTAGAGGATATGAGTGGCAACACGTTCATTAGGTGTAACCTCGCATTTTTGGTCATCTACGCCTCTCAATGTAAGAGTTAACTTGAAGGGCTAGAGCCTTTCTAAGCAAATCCCTTAAACCTCCACGTAGCTTAGCCCTTGCCCATGAACGAGATACCACTTAATGTGCTCCCTTTGTAATGTTTTAAAATAAAAGAAATAATAAGAAGAAAAAAAAAGAGGAGAAAAAAATAAAAGAAAAGAAAAGAAAAAAAGAGAAAGAAGTGGAAAAGGAAAGAAATACAAAAATGAAATCTGTCCATATGTACTCTATGAGCATCACAATCACTACACTTAGGACACATCAAAGATAGGACATTTTGATAGACCTGTCACCCTAAGTCACTCATTGCACCCACATGCATTGGGTCCTCAAGTGGGGACAACACCTTAGGCTTGTGCCTATGGTTCGCGACCCATCTCCCACTTCCACTATCACTTGCATAGTGCAATATATGGTAAGGTAGACACAATCCCCTAGGAAGTGCACTCTTTTTCTTTTTAGGTACATTGTACAATGGCATAGCAATCCAATAACTACAAAGGCCTTCTTCACCCAATCATTTATCTCCAATATCGGCAACCTCCACACAGCGTCCCCAACATGATCTACCTCTCCAAAGATACCATGAATTATTCCACACCGACCCTCAACATTTCATCCCATACAATCACGTGCCATGGGACTGGCACTCAGATAGAAGGGGGGTAATGTTAACTCTTTGAAGACCAAGACGGGAAATCCGAGGAATCAGAAGCAAAAGATAGTCCCAAGGTAAGAGGAAGACGGAGTACAAAAACACAATAAGGAAAATGGGAAGACACAAAGTTTAAGAAAACACTAATTGTAAGAGAGAGACATACATGAATAAGTGCACTTTAATATTTTTGCGAAGAGAGTACCAAGTGCCTTGTAATTCATTTTGTAAAAGAGTGCTAGGCTCACTCCCATACAAGCTTTAAAGAATGAGAGGCACAAGTTAACGACAATGCTAATAGAAAGAATGAGAAAAGAGAGTAGAGGAATGGACAAATGCCACACCAAAAAGGGGATGCCCGCCCAAGGAGGGGATGCGGCATGTACAGAAGTCAATAAGTGAATGAAGAAGCTCATTCTTAGTGTGTAGCCAAACTTTTTCTCTTCTTGCTTCTTGCTCTTGCTTCCTTGTTATGTATGAGAGAGAGGGAGGGAGTGTGAGAGAGGGAGAGAGTGTGTGTGTGTGTGTGAGTGAGGGACCATGGAGAAGCTCTTCTTCTCCTCTCTTCATTATCATCTTCATTTTTTCTCCTTTCTCGTACACATGGTTATAGAGGTCGAAGCTTAAAGCTTGGAGATTGAGCTTGATTGAGATTGTATCTTGGAGCTACCGATAGATTTGTGGGAGGATGTAACTCGATCGGATCCAAAGGTATGTTCACTACATTTGTGTGTGTAAGAGTGTGCACAGCTATGTGAGAGGTAGCCATAGCTCTCAACTTGAAACACTTTAAGCAATAATAACCAATCCACGGGTCTTGGTGGTTTACTTGCGAGAAGAATGACGACACACTTGTATGTATGCATTCACTTCATTGCAATTCTTATACATTAAAAAACTGAATATTTTTAAAAAAAAATCATACAAACCCCCAAACAATACCTATGTAATGCTAGAAAGCATTGTAATATTTTTTTTGTATGGGGAGTGAGCAAAGTTGTCACTAACAAGTCCATAATCGATAAGTGGTAAAGCTTAAAGTCAAAATTTCAAAATTTCAAAATTTTAGTTCTCTTGAACTCAATTGTACGTACTCTCACTTTTATTATGTGAATGCAAACAAAAACAAGTGACAAGTAATATTCTTGAGCCTAAAGAGGACACTAAGGATGCAACAAGTTAACAATTTCTGAAGGATTTCAGGAACACAAGAAGGCTAAAGACACGGATACACAAGATCCTAAATGAACCTCAAGGGCACATGAGAAGAAATCTGACATCAAGGAGCTAGCTTTGTCAGGCAAGTCTCACTTTGACTGCTACCTCAAGTTCTTTGCTACCCTGATAGAAAGCACAATTGCCTTCAGAAATCTCAATCATATCTCAAACTAGGGCTCCTTATCTATAAGAAATTATCCAATATCGAGGCTTCTGGATCAATCATTTTTTAAGCAATATTTTTTCAATATATATAAAAGGTAAATCAAATATTCTAGTCTCTTTTGTAAGGTTGCAAGCCTTGTTGTATGACACATTATGTTGAATGTTGAAATGACTTTTTTTTGGTTAATTTTTGTTGTTTTTGAGGGCTGAATGGTTGATTTTGTAAAATATTACACGGCGCAGCGAACAGAATCTGAGAAAGAGATAGAGAGTACACAATAGATAAGAGAAGAATTAGTAAATTCTTTAACTCCAAACAACTGATACAAAGATGGCTCTGTCCACCCGTGGGCTTCCACTGTGTAAAGCTTAGATGGCGATCTAGATAGAAGATAGGTGAAGAGCTTAAGGCTAGCTGGAACAACAACTCTGACTGGGGCCCCTTTTAACTCCCTCACACTGCAACTCGATGCAATGCGCCTCGAGTTGCTACCAGCTTAAGCACTCTGTCTAACCCAAAGATTAGACCCACAATGGTCACCTTTTTGCCATCCGGTCACATAGACCTCATCTGATATACAAGTCAGGACTCAACCAATGTCCGGGCTCACATTTGGCTTCTCCTCATAATGGGGGCCTTACAACTTTGAGCACCATGGATCATTGGTAGCACCTAATGAGGGTGGGGCATTGATCATATCTAACACCCCCCCTCAATGTCCACCCATAAGTGAACTATCTCCTCGGCCCAATGCCGAGTCTCTGAAGATGAACTTGAAGCAGATCCTTTGTAAGTGCTTTGGTGAAGATATCTGCTCCATTCTCCTCTGTTGGACAGTAGACTAGTTCCACTATCCCATCCTCTATCAAATCACACACATAGTGATACTGGATCTCTATATGTTTGGTGTGTGCATGAAACACTGGATTTTTGGCAATGGCGATGCAACTCTGATTGTCACATCTCAGCACAGTTGGTTCTTCATCCTGCACTCCCATATGCCATAGAATCCTTCTCAACCATACTGCTTCACATGCAGCAAAACAAGCTGCCTTGTACTCTGCTTCGGTAGAAGATAATGCCACTGTTGGCTGCTTCTTACTAATCCAAGAGAAATTCCTGAACCCAAAGAAAAACAATAACCAGAAACTGACTTCCTGCAATCACTGTCTCCTGCCCAATCTGAGTCACAGTTCCCCACAAGAGAAGTTTCGAAACTGTATGTGATACCATAGTCAAGAGTTTCCTTCAAGTATCTAAGCACCCGCATCCCAGCCTTCCAATGACTCTCATGAGGTTTGTTTGAGAACCTGCTCAAAATACCAACATCAAAACTCATATCTGGTCTGGTGTTACACAAGTAGATCAGACTGCCGACCAATCTCCTATACCTCCCAATGTTTGCTAGTGATGATGTATCCTCGACGGATAACTTTGCATTCACCTCCATAGGTGTAGCTATCTCCTTGCACTCGGTCATGCCAAATGCCTTCAAGATCTCCTATGCATACTTCTTCTGAGAGATGAAGATCTTTCCTGGCTCTTGCCTGACTTCAATCCCCAAACAATAGTGCAGCAAGCCCAAGTCTGTCATTTCAAACTCAAAACTCAAAGCCTTTCGAGTCTGGTTGATCATACCTTCATAGTCACCTATAATAAGAAGGTCTTCCACATATAGGACAATCACTACAGACTTTTTACCATCCCTGTAAACATACAAGTTAGCATCTGAGGCACATCTTTTGAAGTTTAGGTTTAAAAAGAACTTATCTATCCGCTGGTACCATGCTCTGGGGGCTTGTTTCAGCCCATATAATGCCTTCTTCAGCTTACACACTTTGTCTCAGAATGGGGGGCCTCAAACCCTGGTGGCTGAGCCACGTACACCTCCTCCTTGAGGTCACCATTTAAGAACGTTGATTTAACATCCATTTGGTACACTGGCCACTTCTTGTGGGCAGCCACTGCAAGTACCGTGCGAATAGTGGTCATTCTGGCAGTGGGGAAAAATGACTCACTTGTGAAAATCCTTGGGCAACCAGTCTAGCTTTGTACTTTTCTAAGGTACCATCAGCCTTGTACTTGACCTTCTAGATCCACTTGGTGCCAATAATCTTCCAATTGCTGGTCAATCCACTAGCTCCCAAGTGTCATTCTTCATTATGCTGTCATACTCCGCTTGCATAGCAGCCTTCCATGATGGATCTGCAAGTGCTTCTTCTAAGTCAGTTGGCTCCTTTACTTCTCTCATAATCTCAACCATCAAGGCCATATTGACTATGTGAGCAGAAGCCCTCCTTTGCTCCTCTATTCTCTGAGACCTCCTTGGTCCGTCTGCCTTCTCCTCAACAGATGCAGGCATAGGATTATTGTGGTCATAGAGCTGCTTCACCCAGCACAGCAATGGCTTTTTTGGTGGGGTGATGTCAGGTTGGTGAACTTTTTCCTCATCATTTGAAGATGATGCTTCCTCCTCCTTAAGGATAGGGACAGCTCTCGAGACAGGTTCATAGTGGACTACTTCTTCGCTTGATGATAAAGTGGAAGAACTTGCCTTCTCCTCCTCCATTGTATGTAGTTCCTCCTTGAACACCACATCACGGCTCGTGATGATCTTCTTTGCCTCTTGGTCATATAATTTGTAAGCCTTCTACTCATCACTATAACCCAAGAAGATACATTTTTTGATTTTTTGTTTTAACTTGTTTTTCTTCTCATCTGAAACATGTGCATAACATTCACATCCAAAAATTCAAAAATGTGAGACAGATGGTTTCTTACCAGTGTAAGCCTCGTGAGGTGTTTTCCCCTTGAGAGCCTTTGTGTAGCTCCGATTTAGAATGTAGACTGCAGTATTAACAGCTTCAGTCCAAAAATGGTTAGGCAATCCCTTACCCTTTAGCATGCATCTTGCCATCTCCACAATGGTGCGATTCCTGCGTTCCAGTACACCGTTCTGCTGAGGTGTGTGAGGCGTCGCCAATTGACACTTGATCCCTTTGCTCTTGCAAAATCTTTCAAACTCCTTTGAGTTGAACTCACCACCACCATCTATTCTAAATTTCTTCACACTTTTCCCTGTTTCATTCTCAACAAGTTTTAGCCATTCTTTAAACTTACCAAAAGCTTGAGCCTTATCACGAAGGAAGTACACCCACATCTTCCTACTGTAGTCGTCGACAATCAACATAAAATAAGAAGATCCCCCCAAGGCCTGTGTAGGCATCTTACCACACAAGTCAACATGCACCAACTCTAGAGGAGCCTGTGCTCTATTCTTGCTTTCTTGTGGAAATGCCTTTCTCTGTTGCTTGCCCATCATACAAGCTTCACATGGTTCCTTCAATTCAGTTATTGTAGGTAGGTGAGCAACCATACCTTGCTTTTGCATCTCCTTCAACACTGCAAATCCAATGTGTCCAAATCTTTTATGCCAAAGCTTACTTGTGCCCACTCCAGCGGTGGCTGTAAGAGCACTTAGCTCATACAGGTTGTTCCTTCTTTCTCCTTTGCCAACAATTGTGCCATCACTATCAAGAATTTCTGCACCTGTCTTCTTGAACCTCACTTCATGACCAAGATCAGTTATGGCAGCAATTGATAACAGATTTCTCCTGATTTCAAGAACATACAACACATTTGAAAGCTTTTTGACTTCGCCATTTGCAGCAACAAAAGAAATAGTACATGTGTCCACAGTAGGGCATTTAGCATCATTTCCAACTGTCACAGTGATGGATTCTTGTAGAAGCTGCATAGAACTGTATAGACCTTTCTTGTTGGTCATGTGACGGGAGGCCCCACTATCCAACACCCATGAGTCAGTGGTAGATTCTTCTTGCGCCAAGGAGCACACTTCCTCAATGGTCGCCATGAATAATTCCAACTCTGCTTCAGCCGTATTGGCTGTCTCTTTCCCTTTACTTTTAAGGGTACCATTCTTTTCATCTGCCTTCTTGACACGACAATCTGCAATTGCATGTTCTTTTTTCTTGCAGTAGAAGCACTCTCCTTGAAACTTCTTCTTGCCACCCTTCTTCTTTTTGTCACCATCATTTTTGGTGGAGGAAACACCTTTGCCTTTTGCATTGGTAGAGTATGCAGCATCTCCATTGTTGCTTCCTTCTCGGGCTTTTAGCCTCAACTTCTCCTCCATTAATAATGCACAAAACTCCTTAAAAGTCAAAGCTTGAGGTCTCACCTGAGTATTAAGGGCAGTTACTAGTCCATCAAACTTTTGTGGACAAATCCGAAGACACCTCCGAGCTAGCTCTTCGCTAGTCTTTTGTATCCCAGCGCCAGCCATCTGGTCGCGTAGATCCTTAATCCGAGTGATGAATGCTTCAACCATCTCTTCTTTAGCAAACTTCTCCGCTGCTAGTTGATTCTCCAAGTTTTGAATCCTTGTTTGGTTTCGTGTTTCATACTGACTCCTTAGTATATTCCAAGCCTCTGATGCTTTGGTTGTATGTTGAATCAAAGTCAAAACACTGTCAGAACAGCTTGTAACTAAGGCACACAATGCATCTACATTCCTTCATTCCCAAGCTCGTAGAAGATCTGCATTCGGAGGAATCATCACACTAGGATTTGATGGGTCAGGGGTAGGCTATGGTTCTGCGTAAGTCCCCAGCACAGTCTCTAGAAGCTCATAAGAATCAAGGATAGTTGTAATTTTGAACTTCCTCAAGGTGTAGTTTGTACCATCTAACTTGCCTTCGCTGAAGGTTGGTCGACGAATCCTCAGTGTTTGAATAGCCGATACAGCAACACCACCTCCTGCACCGCTTCCTGATGTGCCAGAACCGCTTCTGAAAGTCGACATGGTTTCTCTTTGCTATTGAAGCCTTTGCCTC
Organism: Lygodium microphyllum; assembly: GCF_053477565.2. NCBI lineage: Eukaryota > Viridiplantae > Streptophyta > Polypodiopsida > Schizaeales > Lygodiaceae > Lygodium > Lygodium microphyllum. The sequence goes on from NC_141157.1 coordinate 10,320,917, forward strand.
TTGCACACTCTCCAATCTCTAGAGCCCCATGGGCTCTGATACCATGTAAAATATTACACGGCGCAGCGAACAGAATCTGAGAAAGAGATAGAGAGTACACAATAGATAAGAGAAGAATCAGTAGATTCTTTAACTCCAAACAACTAATACAAAGATGGCTCTGTTTACCCGTCCGCTTCCACTGTGTGAAGCTTAGATGGCGATCTAGTCAGAAGATAGGTGAAGAGCTTAAGGCTAGCTGAAACAACAACTCTGACTGGGTGAAAGATGAGTGATCGACGGCTGTGAAGGAGTTTAGCTTTTATAGCCCGCGAAGGCTATTAGGTCAGCCTGACCTACCTACCATATGAGCCTCCATTAGTCGGCCACGGAATATTCCAGGGAATATTCCCTTTACCATAGGGCTGGGGGCACTGCCCCCGGACCCCCGCCAGGGGGCCACTAATCTCCCCTGGGACCCCCCAGCCAGGGGCCGCTTCCGCGGCCCCCAAACCCCACAATAGGGGCCCCTTTTAACTCCCTTACACCGCAACTCGATGCAATGCGCCTTGAGTTGCTACCAGCTTAACCACTCTGTCTAATCCAAAGATTAGACCCACAATGGTCACCTTTTTGCCATCCGATCACATAGACCTCATCTGATATACAAGTCAAGACTCAACCAATGTTTAGGCTCACATTTGGCTTCTTCTCATAATGGGGGCCTTACAACTTTGAGCACCATGGATCATTGATAGCACCTAATGAGGGTGGGGCATTGATCATATCTAACAGATTTTACATGATGATTGATTGGTTTAAAAGTGGTTTGAGAGTGTTTTAGATAGGGTGTAATGGTTTTAATAAGTTCATGATGTTTTCAGTAGAGATATGAGGTTTTGTGATGTTCTGTTGATGTCTTGATAGCATTTGATTGGGTCTGATAGCTTCTGTTTTGCTTTTGTTTTATTCTATTTTTCTTCTGTATGGAAGGAGGGAGTGATGATTGATGAATTTTGAGGTGGTTTGAAAGCTCATTGATTGGTTTAGTTGAGATGGATGCTTTTTGTTGACCTTCTGTAACCCTCTATTAAGCTTCTATACAGCTGCTGTAAATCCTCTATATGCCTTTGTATGTGTTCTGTTGGATGAGGTTGTAGTTTGGGAAAGTTTTGTAGCCTTGAAAAGAGATGAATAAAAGTTCAAAAGAGCTTGAAGAAGTGGAAGAAGTAGTTGTTAAAGACTCAAGTCAATACTGGAGTAAAGTGACCGTGATGAGCTATGAAGAGTCATTGTAGTGGCTCGGGTGACCTTTCATATGAGACATACCTCTTGGGAGGGGTATTCATGACCAAAGAAGGGTTATTGTGAGTGATTATTGAGTATTTTAGTGAGAATATGATGCACTATTAAGAGAGTGAGTGAGTGAGTGAGAGTGAGAGATAGCCAATTATATGCAAGATAATGTATCGACATATGAGAGATTGTGAGAGAAAGCTATGAAATATTTGAAGATGAATAATGTGTGATATCTTTTCATTCAAAGTGGTGTATTATCTTTTTTTTTGTGGTCTATCAAAGAATTCTATGAAGAATATGAAGAGCATGATGGATTTTGTTAAAGTTAAAGCCGTGGGAGAATTGTTTTTATGATGTTGCGTGAAGATTTCTTGTTCCTTGGTGTTATTTTCTTTGTTGTGGTCATACCAAATATAAAAAATATGGTTGTTGACAAGATGGATTTTCTTGTAGTAGAATCTCTATTTCCTTGGTGTCTCTCTTGGGGCTCCATGTTTTTGGTGCGCAACTGGGGAATATTGCCATTAACAAGCATCATAAGATGCTCAAAATGAAGGAAATGACATTGTGAAGAGGAGAATAATTCAAAGGATGCTTGCAAAGTTTCTTCTAACAGTGAAGAATTGGAGATTCTCATTGTCAAAGTCACTTTTTACAAGAAGTTCATCCCACAATAACAGAAACATATTACCATTTATAAGGCAAGCTTTAGGTGGTGAACTATTTCCTCTCCCTGTTGAGGCAACAGAGGCGTGTATCTTGGTGACAAATTGTTTGGGAGCAAACAAAAATGTGAAAATAGGGAGAATTATTATCCATGGGAGATTTGGCATTCATTGAGAAGTTTCCAAACATCAAGTGGGAGATTGTGAAGAAGCTTTAGGAGTCCTAGTCAGTGGAGATTTACAAAAACAAGAAAAAATAGAGTTGAAATTTGTTTGCGGATGCTCAACAGTAAGACACGTGGGACACATGGTGCATTGACAATCTCCTGTTTGTCCAATTAGCAACCCACTGCAAGTTGGTAGACAAAGTGTTCTTCACAACATACATTATTGAACCCATCAGAAGTTGGCATTACTATGATGATGGCACCACAACGATTTTCAAATGGAATAGAGAAGACCAGTCAATCTACAAGCTACAGTGGAAGGTGCAAGATTGTATGATAAAGTTAAAGCAAGGTTGTTGATGACCTCAGGAAGAGGAGTCCTAGCTTATCCCATACCAAGAATGGCATACCCACCAAATGTAGTCCTCGGGACAGTTTCCTACTCCTAGCCCCAGATGCAAAAAGTACCATAGTACAATGTGTCGAATCCACAGTGGCCACAGACGGCAATGCCTCAAATGATGGTTCAACCACAACAACAGTGGCCTTAAATAGTTCCCCAATGGTAACTCCACAACAGTGGAATCCTACCAATTGGAATCAATAACCCCTAGTCTCAACAAGAGCTCTAAATCAAAACCAGAAAAGAGGACCCTCTAGATCAACCCAACCAATGTATGCAGTAATTACATAGGCTTCCCAAAATCCTATAGTAAGTCCTTCAGGAGGTGAAAATTTGAAGGACTACCTATCCAATTCAGTTGCAAGTATTAAGAAGGAGCTTATGGATTTGATTACAGAACATCCACAAATGTTGAAGGTGAATACCACCAATATATCCACTCATGCGGGAGGTGGAAGAGATGTGATACGTTCTAATACATGGTGTGGAAAGTGCCATCAAGCGGGACATTTAGCCACTAAATGTACCAAAAAACCCAACCATTCCTGGAGCTTTTTGTTCGTATTGTTTAAAGAAGAACCATACAAAGGATATATGCTCTCTAAAGGAGATGCACGAAAGAAGAATTTCTACGTGGACCATGAAGCCTTGTCCTTTCTGATAAACAAGGCCGATGTGAAGGGAAGAATGATGAGATGGCTCCTCCTATTTCAGGAGTTTGACTTTGAAGTGGTCACCAAACCTGGTTGCTCTGATCATCTCTCATGAATCCCTCAAAGCGATAACGAAGAGCAAGATGATCCAGACCTTCCTGATGCTTTTCTTTTTCTAATTGAAATTGTTACCCCATGATACACATACATAGCCAACCTCTTGGCAACTCAACAGTATTCCCCTGGTATCTCAAGTCGTGAGAAGAAGAAGCTTCAGTTGGAATCGATTCCCTTGCACCCTGTTAGGTGGTGCTCTATATACAAGACATACAAGGGTGAAGTATTGCGAAGATGTGTTGTAGGAGAAGAGATTGGAATAGTGTTGAAAGCATGCTACGACCAGCCCTATGGGTAGACACTTTGCAAGAGAAGTGACAGCTAGGAAGGCTTTACTCGTAGGATATTGTTGGTCGACCCTCCATAAGGATGCTTATGACTACTGCAAATGTTATGATGCTTGTCAGAGAATGGGAAAGCCTATCAAATCCAACGCCATACTACTGCAACCAATCCTTCCCTTAAAGTCATCCGAGAAATGGAAAATTGACTTCGTGGGTCCTATTGATCCGCCAACAAGAAGGAAATAGAGCAGATACATCTTGGTTTGTACGGACTACATGACAAAATGGTGTGAAGCCAAAAATCTGAAGCAGGATGATGGCAATAATGTGGCCTTATTCCTATACAAGAATATCATTACCCATTTTGGCAGTCTCCTCGAGCTCATTAATGATAGAGGTACGCACTTTCTTAATAGGATTATGGAAGAATTGATAGAGATTTACAAGATCTGCCATCGAAATTCCACACCCTATTACCCCAGAGCCAACAACCAAGTTAAAGTTATCAATTGCATCCTCTACTCGATCCTGACAAGAACGATTGCCGCACATCGTCATGATTGGGATGATCGACTTACAGAGGCCCTTTGGACATACAAAACCTCCCATAAGGCTGCTACAAAACAAGTCCCTTTCCAATTGGTGTATGGAACAGAAGCCGTATTTCCTATTGAACTTGAGCTACCCTCCCTGTGTCTGGCTATCAAAGAACGCTTGACAAGTCACTGCAACGCCATCTCTTGCACTTGGAATGTCTAGATGAGACTTGCAGGATGGTCCTACAGTGCATGAAAGCCATGCAAGCTCGTAGAAAGGCCTATCATGACAGCTTCATCAAGCAGAAGGAGTTCAAGGAAGGTGACTTAATCTTGGCTTATGATTCGCGATTTGGCAAGTTTCCAGGCAAGCTTCAACAAGATGGACGGGCCCCTATAAGGTACTTACCATCAACCCTAATGGCTCTATCCAAGTCCAGACAGTCGATACTTTGGATGATTCCTTCCTGATTAATGGCTATTGCCTTAAGACATATTACCCTCCTTGGGGATCCTAACAATCACCATAGATAGCTTTCTCATTTTTTGCACAATGGTCGATACGGCTTTACCTAATGCTCCTAGTGGTCGTCCTCTTGCTGATCCTGATGATGCGACTTCGTTCCATTAGCTCCTCACAGCCACCTTTCCCCCCTCCTTGGCTTCCTTTCCGTTTAATGCAGTAGAGGTGGCGAGGATGGTTTTGATACATGGCGCTCCTACCATTCTCCTCTTTCAAAAGAAGAAATAAAATAAAATAAATATATATATATATCGATCATGGAAAAAAATGACTTAGGTCCATGTCATGCAGACCTATTCTTCGAGAAAATGTGGAAACTCCCTTGGGAGTAGGGAAAAAGAAAAGAAAAGTAAAAAAAACTTTTAAAAAATTATTATGGGAGAAAATGAAGAAATTCCCTATTATAACATGTCTCATTCCAAGAAATGGTGGCACACACTCTCCTTGGATGAGAAGCTGACTGTGGAAAATGTGGTAACACCCCGCAATCCAAGACATCTAGCTCTCTAGCAGAACTCTTGCACCAGAAGTTTCCAAGCCATCTCCCTTGGTGCATTGAATCCTGTAAGCCCATTGGTGCTTCCAACTCTTAGAATAGACAAAATTTCTCATATACAATCCAAGAACCGGACTTGTTGACTACCTCTTTGGATATGCCTCTTCATCAATCAATCCACGTTGACATTATCAACCATATGAAGCCGATCTTCATCAACCCACCTAGAGTGATGTAAGTTTTCATCCTAACAAGATGGGGATGTGAGTATGGGCAGCCCTCTGTATTCATCAATAGAGCATAAGACAAAGTGTGGGGTGAATGACTAGCCCTTGCTCTTTATACAACAGAGAGGTAAGCATGGGCCTGGCCTCGCCATCTTCTAAACGAAAGAAAAATAGCCACTAAACCCGCTTTAAAGTCACCATTAAAATTACTCATACAGACAAATGCTTCATTCTACATTATTATATCCTTGAATATACTTGGATCGTTGTGTATATTCAGGTCCAACTAGAGAAAATTTAGAAATTTTTAAAGAAAAGAGATCTAAATGACCTTCAAAATCCATTGGATCCAATTTAATTTTTAAATTTAAGAAATGAGTAGAAGAGATGAGCTACAATATATCATTATGCAAAGACAATATTGCATAGATTATAAACTCTAGCCTACAATTTAATTATGATTTTAACCAACATGATTGACTAATTATAGTATGTATTATCACACGCTTGGGTCACAATAAACTAAGGTTATCTAAATTGAAAGTACTGAGAAGTTTAAAAAAAGTTTATATTTGATCTTTATTAAAAAAATTACAAGGATTCCAATATATCAAGGATATGTGGAGAAGCACATTGTTTACATGTCATGGATTGCTCACTATGAATCCTGACTTTTGTATTATCTAGCTTGAAATAGAGGTTGCAGAGGGGCTCATCGGACATTAATTGGATTTCTTGTCTCAGAAAATAAATGGGCCAATGGCTCTCTACGCTGACCACAAAATGATTATGACCATTCCACAAGATAACCACATCTATAAGAGTTGTTGTATGTGTCTCATCTCAGGTATCTTGATTCAAACTTATCAACTCACATCGCAAAAGTCACCATCTTCTATATCGAAAGCGAATGCACAGAGTTTGTCTAGTGATGAAATACATGTAATAAAAACCAAAAAAATGGTAAGTAAATGCAATTAACACAACAATTCATCTAAGCAAGATCTATGCCAATTAAATCAAGGCACTCATAGTAGTAAAAAGATTTACCTAAATGTGAATTCAGATTAGTTGATCCTGCACTCAATCGTCTCATCAAAATGTGTTCTTTTGACTTGCCAAGACTCACCCAATAGCTAACTCGGATGGACACTTGCATTGATAAGTAAACTTTATTTTCTTCAGAACATCACATAAACCAAACAAATGTGCAAACAATGAGAATGAAATAAACCAACTAAGATGCATATCTTTGGAGCATGTGGTGGGTTTCATAGCACTATTGATGTCAAATTTTATCTTGGACTTACATGCTCCTGACAACTCCAAGCTACCAATCAACCATTCACCACCACTAGATAGTGGCGGCAATGAGACATGTTGCAATCTCTGGCTTTCTACTACATACAACAAATTATAAAAAAAGATATTTTGAGTTGCAAGTTGACTTGCAGAGTTATTTTCATAGATCAAAGAACCTATGTCTTCATGCCAAACATGTATCTTGCCACTCAAACATTCCACATTTTGCTAGTCATGCAAAGTTGATGAATATAGAGCTGCCAGTAAAACAAGATTGAATTAGAACACTGTAAATATTTTTAAAAATAACTATGATGTAAAAGGATAAACAATGATAAAATTTAAAGATTGTAATATTTTCACGCAATAAAAGTTAGTTTATTAGTTCGAAAGTTAGTTAGTCAAGTAATAAGTTAGTAAGATTACTAACTAAAGACTAACTAAGGTAAAAACTAACTAACGTTAATAGCTAACAATTTTTATTTAATTAAAAATATATATTTAAAAAATTAAGAGTTGTAATTTGATATTTTTCTTAGATTAACAAGGACCATAGCCACCCTTCCGAAAGTTACAATGTGAATGAGAGTTATGAGCTATATTAATCACTAGTGTTAATATATATAGTATGGATGGTCTAAAAATATTAGATTTTTGGGCAAAAAAACTAGCATATTTTAGATATTATCCTAAAAATATAGAAGTGGATGTCATTTAAAAGAAAAGACAAGTGATGTTTTAGTTAGTTTTGGAGATTTTATAAAAATAAAAAAAGATAAAGAGAGTGATTGTGGTGAAATCATGCGCGCCGCGATCGCAGTCTTCAGGCAGTAGACAACACTTTGAAGAGGGAAAGAAAGAAGGAGTGATCTGAAAGCTTTTCAACCAAGTGTCTTAAACACAATATTAGTGAGTTTGGGAATCTCCCAATTGCCATTTTTTCAATACTAAAAAGGTGGCACCCGGATAACATGCCCATAAGCTCCAAATCATATGATGTGACCTATCATTGGAAAGCGCTTGAAAAAATAAATTTATTGAGCTATAGAGCACTTGATTTGGAGTTATAGTGTTCAAGTTATGACAAATCCAAAGATTTGACCACATATCCCAAACTTATGGAAAATTCCTATATTCCTCAATATGGTGTTCTTAGAGTTTTATGTCCCTTTTGGAGCCAATGGAACCATCAAATTTATGAGTTAAACATCAGATCACTAAGTTTTCCAAGAGTCCCTCCACCAAGAACTCTTGTTCTCAGCCTCATCCCCTCTTCTCTAATTCATTATAAATATGAGGCATGGGGAGGCACAAGGGAGTATAAGGAGACCTTGAGAGGTTGCAAGAGAGAGGTAGAGAGAAGGATATCCCTCTAAGAGATTGTGAGAGAAAGCTTGAGAGAGAGAGAGAGAGAGAGAGAGAGAGAGAGAGAGAGAGAAAAAAGTTACCCCGAGAGGCTACAAGGGAGAGAGCTAGCTCAATTCCCTCTATATCGATCCTTGACTTAGCCATCTTCTCTCACACCTCGAATCTATTCCGCCTTCTTAATCTCTTGAGTCTACTTGCAGACGATGGCCTCCAAGCGAAGAATGTCGCGTGCAGATGGCAATCTCACAACTAGCAATGAAGCTTTAGGCAAAGGCATCACTGTCAATCCAACTGCGGTTCCGGTCGTAAGTAATGTATTTCTAGATTGATATATGCTTGCTTTGATTCTCGCATGTGATACATTAGGCTCCATGCTATAATGTATGAGAATAATTCATATGAAGGGATAAGCCTCTTCTCACATATTCGAAAGATGGAGTTTGCAAAATGCATGTATCAAGGGAAGTAAATTGCACTTAGTTGCATATGGCTTATTTATTGATAGAGCAATCAGTCAAGGGTTATGAATAGCATAATCATAAAAAGAATGTCATTAAGAATTGTGCATACAAGTATTAAGAAAGTTTTGCATAGAATCACTCTTTGATCCCAAGTGGCAGAGCGAATATGCGATGGAATTATTATCGCGTCTATTCTTGTATTGTTTGGAAAAAATACAATTAGTTTTGTTGGTTGATTGAACAACGCCTTAAATGTTTTTTTTACAATCAACTAATTGTTGCATTGTGATTTGGATAAATATTCCAAGTGCTTGTGTTTGATAGTAAAAGCATGGCAAGGGTTAGTAATGACAAGTAGCCATGGGGAATATAGGAATGTGTTTCTTGGAAAATGATATTAGGTTGATTGCCTTGATTGTGCTTGATTCTTAATTGGATTAATTAAGGAATGATATTTTGCATAGGTGAATCATCTCCAAGATTGCACAGCGGATTACCTCGAGAGGGCACTGCTCGATTCACAGGCCGAATGTCGAGTGGTGAAAAGGCCAACCACGAAAGTTCTGTCTCACTCTTAGGTCGCTCAGGGTCAGCAAAGCTCTGGACACCCCTTGCCGAGTTCAAAACGGAGTTGTAAATTGCAATGAGCCCAATGTCTAGGGCGTTGGAAGATCCTATTCTAGATAAAGGATGGAAATTTTGGTGCCATGTGATTGGGACTAGGTACTTCTGTTGGACAGAAGGGATACATAAATCTCTTGTATGGGTAGGAGACAAAGATTAACTTGAAAATAAGTTAAGAAACTTATTTGACAAAAGGACTGCTTGTTTTGTTTTCGTGTCTGTACTGTAAATTACGGAATGAACCCTGTGCCTTAAAAGGCTTAATTAATGAAGCTGATTTTAAATGTCGCACATAAATGTGGTAGGAGCTAATTAGAAAACTAAAGCTATCAAGGGAAGTGGGTGGATGGAATCACCAATGGGTCTGTCCTACGACAGGGTGGTCCCAGAAAACTAGGATGCTTCTCACAAGGATTTATCGACGTTCGACTTTAGGTATTGTTAAGTTAGAACCTAATTCATGCCATTTTAGGAAACCGGAATGGGACTATGCCCTACGGGCAGAGAGGTTGAGCAGCGCATCCCTCTCATTTTCCATTCTCTTTGAACCAAGTGCGGTATGGATCTACTTTGAAGGATTGGATATCTTTGCGTAAAGTAGGATATCCAAAACCCGATGCTAGAATGTTGTTAGGAGACCTTGGCCCTAACAACCCATATCTCAAGTTGATCCTAGTGTGTTGACCGTGGGCATTCTGTTGCGAGGCGGACTCAAAAAACCCTAGGCAACAAACCCTGTGACATTCCATGGGAGTGCCGGGCGGTATTGCTTAGACTCGTCTCTTGATGGACTGCTAAAAGTGTGCTTGGACAGCCGATAAGCGGGCACATTACAAAAATTTACTGTTTTGTTTATAATTTGCAATGTAGTTCTTGTCGTGTACAGAGATTTGTTTGTGCGTATAAACATGTTGGATCAACAGTTTTGTTACTGTACTTGTTTCATTAAACACTTTTCTGAACTCCAAAATTCTACCTTTCCAATGTTTGCTAGGATTTGCAACATCCTTATGCCTGACCTTGAAACTCCCTCGAGTACTTGGGTGCATCAAAATCCAATTCAACTTATAGTACTTATCACAAATCCAATTACTGCCACTATCTTTCCTATTGAAGACCTCCACTGCAAGTATGTTACTGATATTTTTCCTCCGTGAAGACATCTATAATAACCAAATAGAAAAGTTACCTATTACCATGTGTATAGTTTGTAAATGTTCTCTCCAAATGAAATGAAATTTAAATGGAGCAATAAAAAAAAACATTGTACTTGTAATTCTTTTCACAAAGAAGTCAAGAGATGTTGAATAAGAAGTTGACTTATAACAAGACCATTGTTCCTTTACTGACAAATTCCTAGAGTACAAAAATAGAAGAAATCTTAGGTCAAAGCATATATATAACTTACATAGGCTTTGTCCAAATGAGTTGAAACATAATCATGGAGTAATAGAAAAAAGTGGCAATAGACTTGTGGCTCTCTTTGCAAAGAAGCCCAAAGATGTTGAAGAAGTTGAGTTTTTAAAAAATCATTGCTCTCCACCCCTCGGATACTCTTTGAGTAAAAAACAAAGGAAAGATTAGTATACATATAGCTTGCATACATTTTGTCCAAAAAGATAAAATTTAATTATGGAGCAGTAAAAAAACAAGACAACATACCTGTAACTTTGTTTGCAAAGAAACCGTAAGATGTTGAAGAAGAAGTTGAGTGTTCAAAAGATCATTGTTCTTGACTGTAATAAACTCCTAGAGTACTAAAAAAAAAGAAATTACATGTGAGAGAATGCACATAACTTGCACAAGTTTTGTTCAAACGAGATAAAACTTTACCATAGAACATCAATGGAAGAGAATAATATACTTGTAAAGTTTTGTGAAGAAAATCTTAGGGCTTTGGTAGAACAAGCTTTGCTCTCATAAAACATGTGAAACTCACTCTGTGTTTGTGTAGAGGAAATGAAATTTCACAAGGTTAGAGATAGGGCAAGCAACAATGAGGCTGTCAGCTTTCGTCAGGAAAGAAGAAACGGGGAAAGAGATTATAAATTTTAGTTCCGCCCAAGAAAGAGGAGAAAACTGAAAAGGGGAGAAATGAAAATTCAAACATAAAAAAAGTAAGAAAATGAAAATTCAAGTCACAAACTTCTAGGAAGTGTCAACATTGTATTCCCCAGATTTCTCCTTATTTTATTGTTGAGGGAAGATTTGGGCCAAGATATGGCTAGAAGATTCATGTTACATGAATCTCGAATCCCAGCTCTCTCGTTGGTTAGGCCTATATTTGTTTATTCACTCCTTAAGGGGTAAAAAAGAGAGCCCATATTTCTCCTAATGGTACTAAAGATATAGCGCATGTTTTGAGTTTGTCAAAACTTTTGTATATGCCTATGCTTGCATATTCAATATTATTAAGTTTCATTTTAATTTCTAAGGAATGGCAAGTGATAAGTCTACCATTTCTAATATAGAGAGAAGATGCATCAATGAAGCTGTATCTCAATACCCTTATAATGACAATAAGAGCTCATACAAGCAATTTACTCTCAACTTGGTAGCCCATATGCAAAGATGTCTTCAAGTTAACTTTTAGGACAAGAAATTTGGCATAACAATCTACTCATTCAAGGCATTGTTCTTAAAGATTAGATGTGTAATGGGTCAGATAACAGTGTGGAAGCACAAGCAAAGGGCACAATGCACGAATATGTATGAACGATGGAGCAAAGAATTGATTGCACATGACCCGAAGAACACATAGTCATCTATGATGCTTCCACATCACATATCTTGCGGTCCTCCAACATTACCTTTTTGTCAAGGCATGTTTGAGAACAAAAATCAAGATCAATGAAAAAGCATTCCCATATGAAGTTTATGTAGGTCAAGGCATCAAGATAAAGAAACATGAGATGTTTGTAGAAATAAAAACACTAAAAAAGCCACTTGTATTTCATATAAATACTTGGGTATCATTGCTCACACTGAGTTGGTTCGTAGTGTTGAAAAACCATTGTTTGTATTCAAATATAGAATGGGAATCATTGGCAACAGGGGCTCGATTTTCTCAAAGAAGATACAAGCAAATCAATGGTGAAGGATTTTGTGATTGTGACATTCAACCTTTAACTAGTGTAAGAAAACATTTGGGGAATCATTTATGGCTTTTTGTGAACATTACAATTCATGCATAGCAACAAGTTTATGTAGCACAATTACTTAAATATAAGGAACAAATTGCTATATTTTAGTATTCACGGCAATGTATATCTCAAAATAGTGGATTGGGGATGTGCCACAATGCAACAATTGAAAGTTTTCCAAAGCTCCTAAATCTAAATGCTTCTATTAGGAGAGACTAGAGTATAAAGTTTCAGTATGTATCTCTACAACCCCCCCCCCCCCCCCCCCCCCCCCCCCCCTTTTAAAAAAAGAAAAAAGATTTGATCAGTTATTTGTGCAAGTTTTTATTATTGCGGCTCTATCTAATGAATATCAAATAAATATTTAGCACTATTTAATATCAAATAAATATAATTTGAGATATCTTTTGATTGGTTTGCCATGTCTAATCATTTTTAAGTGTGAGATGTTCTCCAACACAATAAAGTAATCAAATATTCTAACTTTTCTATGAGTTTATTTTGAAGTATGAGAGTTTCTAATACACTAAATTTAATGAACTTTTAAGTATCACACATTCTAAAGTGTGAGAAATTCTCTAATACAACCATGTAACTTTATTTTTTTTTCAAATATATAAAATTAACTAATTTATATTTGATATTTTATTGATATAATTATTTTTATATCTTAACATCTTTATAAAATTTACATATGTAATATATATATGTAATATATATATATATATATATATATATATATATATATATATTCACATATGATTACTTAATTAAAATAAAGTAGTTTAAAAATAATTAATAATTATATATAAATTTCTAATATCATCATTAAGGATAAGAAAAACTCAAATACAATTACAATATCACAATTATTCTAATGTGCTAGATAAAATTTAATACAACTTTATGATAATACTATTAATTCAATTTCAATTTACATGTAAGCTTTATATTAGTTTAAGCTAGATATTAGAATAGAAGTGCTTGTAGTTTGGTAAATTTTCTTGTGACAACATGAGGTTTCTTATGTGTATAAATAAAGCTTTTATATCAAAAGATTTTTTATCATAATATGTTTTGCTCAAAATACATTCCAATCAAAAAGCTTTTGATCAAAATGTAAGCACTATTTGGTCATATAAAAAAAGAGTTATGCATCACCAAATTATCCACCTAAATTTTGATGGCTAACATAAAAATTAGTCACTATTCATGGGGAAAAAAAAATCTAAATCATGTAAGGCACAACCTAAATAACTTCCTTATCAAACCTTAAAGATATTTTTTCTTCTACATATTGTAATAAAAGACATGCCACATACTTGATCTAAGTCCAAAGAAGAGTCCAAAATCGAACATCTTACTCATGCACACACTCTTATTCATATATGAAATAATTAGATATATAGACAATCAATACGTCTTGGATAACCAAAAAATTTAAGAAGAGAAGAAAACAACACATAGTAAATCTACATAACCTACATTGTCAAATTATAATTCTCTTTCCCTCACTCTTTTCTCTTTCAAGAGAAGAAACTCACAAGAGATTCATATATCAAGAGACAATTCTCTTGCAAGGAAAGCCAGATGCAACACTCAACATCAATCATATCTTAATAGCTTCAAGCACAAGCCAGTTTCTACTTGTAGTCATACTATATCAAACCTTGAAATAGCCTTCACCATATTTTCTCAAACAATACAATTATCTCTTTATATACGCATATCTTGTTGGGTTTTTTCGCTCGTTAGGTACTTTAGAAATCCAAAATATGCATCTCTCTCAACTCTCAACTCTGTACTTTGTACTCTATTCTCTATACTCTGTACCCTCAACTCTTTAAGAAATTGGCATTCCATCGAGGTGGCAAAATCATTATAGAGGAGTTAAGAAAGACTTACTAAGTTACTTTTGGCACAAATGGGCAATTTATCAAGGTAGGAAAGTCTCTCCTCTTAGGCTTTTCTCTACCGTTTTTTTACTCTTTTCTCCTCTCTCTATACATTCTCTCTCCCCTCTCTATCTCCTCTCTCTCTCTATCCTTATTGTATCCTCTCTCCTTTGTAATGTACATGCTTGATTACATGACGAGTAACGTTTTAGTAGTCGCCTAGAGTTTACCATCCCGTCGTTGCTATCCGTACTCTAATCAGAATGATCGGATTTTGTTCATTGGCTAGTTAACCCTAGGTCTACCCCGCAAGGGAAGCGTCCTGCCATTACCCACTGAGGACCAACCTAAAGGTTCCTAATTGACCTAATAGTCACCTATCAACAACTAGCTCACATCCGGAGGTGTCCTTCAAGAGGCTTCTTGTCCCGAAGGAGTGATTGCCATAACCCTTAGTTCATGGAGTACAATGCTTTTTTCCAGTAGCAGACTAAGGATTTATGAAATCCCTCGTAGTACTCTGGCACAGCCGCCATACTTTTCCCCTAAGATAATTTACAGTTCGGTTCTAAGACCAAACCCTAGGTAAGTCAGTGAATCAACCCTTCATAGAGTTTCTTCCCAGTGTTTGTTTTTGGGAAAACCTCTCGGCTAACTGAGACCACCCTACCATAGGACTGGATTCATCGGGAATCCATCCACCCAGTTTCCTTCATGGAAGTTCTTTGTTATCTAATTACCTACCACATTACGTGAAACATATAAAAACAACTTCATTAATTAAAAATCCCTTTATGCACAATTGATCATTTACGTAATTTTCTCACGAACATACAATCAGAATAAAACAAATTCATCGATTATGTTCTATAATGTGTGTTCTCCCATCCATACATGAGAAAAATTACAATTTCACATGTTGCCACATCCGACGCATCTGCACGTCACCAAGATCAATCCACCTATAGCTAGTGTTTACCCAAGTAGAACTCGAGCCATATAGGGGACCAAGTAGTTCCTAGGTGCATCTTTGATTTACTAGCCATAGCCCCTTTGACACCTTAACTACCTCCGACTTAATACGATCCTTGTTGGGAGACCTCTCACCATCGGAGCCAGTCCATTCTACCACAGCGATAAAGACATCCCCTCTTGGTATGGGGATTTAGCACCTATCCTTGGGGGAGCTATAGGGCTCCTCAATTTTTATGTGTTCCAATACTTAATTCAATGAGGATCTAATCTAGAAAATCAGAAACAAGATTGATATCTTCAAGCAGTTATAACTTCAATCAATCATGCAACTTTCAAGTAATGATTAATCTAGTAGCAATTGATACTTGAGTTTAACATAATGAACTCTTCCCCTTGGAATTTAACTAAGGGTATCTAGATTTTGGAGTCTCTAACTTTCTAGTTCTTGTAACCAAGTTTCTTGGCCTTAAGTCTGTTTCTTCAACTTAGAGATATTTTCTGTCTTTAAAATATTTTATTAGAGCTTCTAGATTAAAACTATATCCTTGGCTAGTTTCTTCGGGGTTTTGTTCTTAGTAAATTCATCTTGAATTCACTAGTCTTATTTTCTATAGGGTTAACCTTAAAAATCCTCATGGTTTCTCTTGATTTCTAGGTTTTCATAGTTTCCCTAATAGTTTCCAGCCTATAAGATGTTCTTATCTTATTCCTATTGAATTTGAATAGAAAAACCTATGGTGTTGCGATTGGTAAAGGGTTGTTATCCCTGCCCATCACTCCGTTAGTAACTCATGTGCTCGCAACTCCAACTATTGCTTCCACGTTAGTAGGGTCATTAGCGATTTCCACTTTTGAATTCTTTTTCATCGGGGCCATGATGGAATTATGATTCGTAGAAGAAGAAGAACATGACAGTAATACTAGCTAGCAAAGGTGTAAGACTCACAATGATGATGATGGTTATTGTGGGATTCGATGATGTAGGCGCCTCATAGATGGTTCTTCTTGCTTTGTGGAGAGCAATACTTCTCTCTCTCTCTCTACTCTACAAGCAAGGGTAAGAACAAGGGTAGCTCTTTCTCTAGTATAGAGCAAGAGCAAGAGAATAGGTATGATCTCTCTCTCTCTAGCTTGGGTAAGTTACTCATGAATGTATGTGTGCATCACGCGGGTTCAAAAAAATGTATTTTTAAAATACTATTTGTATACATTTTTTACATACAAAGTGGTGTAATATAAAGGGTTTATTTACAGATTGAATGGAAACGAGTTATGTTTTATTCAAGAAAAATTCACAGATAAGGATATTTATAAATAGGCATTGAATGCACGTGATGTAGAGGATATACATATAGTAACTTCCCCGAGCTCTCTAGTAGACAAAATAGGAACAAGAGTAGAGGTATAACTTCTAATCGGATTGATAGAATAGGATAAGGTTCTGCAATGTCTTCTCTTCTCGAATTAGAGTAGAAGAGGATGAGACTTCAATGTATCCTCTTCCTTGGGTTGAATGGAATGATGTCTCTTCGTCTCGCAGAATAGAATCTCCTCCTTCCCAATCGATATCTCGTCCTCGTCAAGATTTCTCTTGTCCCTCTCTCTTGGTATGGAGCCAGATGTCGCATGGAATTCATGTGGGGGTTCATGAAGTTGCTCGTCGCGGGGACGGGAATTTGTTATTACCGATCTTAAAAAATAGGCGAGAAGCTTTAAGCTGAACTCAAGCCAATCTCCATAGACTCGTGATGTTGGAACTTTGATGTAGGTGAGGGGCTTAAAGCACGTCCTCAAACCTTCTCTTCGGAATTCAATGGCAAGATCAAAGAAGGTGAGGGATAAAACCTCAACCTCAAGCCTTACACACACATGATTTTTGATGGCCTTTCTCCCCTCCTTGTCCTCTCTTTTATAGTTCTTCTTCACTCCCTCTCATGTGTGTTTTTTCTTTGTTTTTTTATAAAAGCTCAAGGCATTTAGCTTTAAAGCTTGTGCTTTTTTCACTACTTTCGTTTTTTCTGCCCTATGCATGTCTGTAACTTGTTTGGATCATAACTTTGTCATATGAACTCTCAATAGAGTTGTTCGGGTACTCAAAATGATCGGAATATATTTGATCAAGAAGTTAGCATGGATAGAATCATGAAAATCTATCAAAAATAGATTAAAATAACAATTTTCGTAAATCACGTCATTTTTCTCCATCTTTTATCTTGGATGACTTATTCCCTTCAAAATAAGTCACAGAATATGTTTGGATCCATCTAAAGTAGGAATTAAGTCATCTCAAGATGATACTAGAGATTTCAAACTATTCTTGTAAACCAGTCCTGCTTCCTGTAAATCTTGTAGTGAGTTTGCAGTTTTTCCAAGTGTGGATGTGCAACACCACATATACGCACATTAAAATAAACTAAGGAATAGGGACATTACACCTTTCTTTCACCCTTCCTCTCTCTATCCCCTACTCTCTTTTCTCTATAATATACTCTCTCTCCTCTCTTTACCTCATCTCTCTCCTCTCTCTATCCCCGCTCTTTTTTCTCTCCTAGACTCTCTCTCTACTATTTTCTCTCTTCTACCCTTTCTCTCTCTCTACTGTCTACCTCCTCTCTCTCTCTCTCTATCCTCAACTCTCTTCTCTCTCCTTTCTCTCTACTCTCTCTCTACACACTCTCTCTCTTTCCTCTTTTCTCTCTCCACTCTCTCTTTGTCTCCCTTTCTCTCTCTACCCTCTACTCTCTCCTCTGTCTACCTTTCCTCCTTTCTCTACCATCTACCTCCTCTCTCTCTCTCTACCTTTAACTCTCTTTTTTCTCTCCTTCCTCTCTACTCTCTCTACACACACACACATACTCTCTCTCTCATGTTTTCTCTCTCCACTCTCTTTGTCTCCCCACTATTTTCTCTCTCCTCTCCCTCTATGATCTCTCTACTCTTTTCTCTCTACCACCTATTCCTTTCTCTCTTCTCTTTATCCTTTTCTCTCTCCTCTCTCCTCTATCTTCTCTCTCTAACCCTACTCTCCTACTCTCTTTCTCCTCTCTCTATCATCATTTCTCTACCCTTTACTCTATTCTCTCTACTTTACTCCACCTTGCCACACACACACACACACACACACTCTCTCTCTCTCTCTCTCTCTCTCTCTCTCTCTCTCTCTCTCTCTCTCTCTCTACACAAATATAGTTAAAATTTTGTATATTTAGAACCTCTATTATCCTTACATTTGTTTTTCTACTTGAAAAATGGCGACAAGGAAAGGGAAAAACAGGGGATGTGGTTTTGTGGGCATACTTATAAGCTTGAGGGCAGCAAAATGAGGAAGGCGCAAAACTCTTGGCTTAAGTATTTTTTATGGCGTCAATGTATACATTGGTATAAGCATCAGAAATGTGTTGGAAAGGACATTGCTAGTTTCATAAGTTATTTACGTCAATTATATAATTGTTTATACTGACAATTATACCGTCGGTCATGTCATTGCCAAATTTTTTTTTAGAAAGCACGTTAGAAATAATCATTGGTACACTCCTCATCTCTTCTAGTGGGTGTCGCATATGGGTGAGTTAATTCAAGACTAGTACATTTCGAATCTCTTAATTGTGTGTGCCCAGCTTTACACCTTTGGATCAGGGTTCGAGAAATAATTTTTGAGGAAGAGGAAGTAAATCCTTTTTATTATCATCTGAAAAGGAAGTATCCCCCATTGAGACGATATCTTATACATATATTTAACAAATATAACTATATTTTGAAAAATTTGAAGATGATTTATTTCCTTCTTCCAAAGAATTGAGAAGGATTTTTGTCAAGGTGAACAAGTTCTAGGTTGAATCGAACCCGTCATTTCCCAAACCCTGCTTTGGATGCCATTCTTGTAGTTAACATATGAACATGCTGTTACCCAATCTTCAAAGTTGAAGGGAGGATGACCAGGTTCCAACTTCCAATGAGAGGACTAGTGGCTGCTTGTTTGAGATGGGTCAGAGTTTTGACCCGCTGGATGGAAGATGTCTCCGTCATTTGTGGAGTACCCATTCGCTTTGGATCGACGTGGAAAATTCGTGACATCCTGATTCCCAATCGTCCGAAGGAAGTTGTCCGTTTTGACCGGAGTTTTATGCTCATGTGTAGCTTTTCTAAGCTCACTCTATTACAATTTCACGATTGATTGCCGTGCCAATTAAATTAAAGATCATAATAATCGGCACACAAAGCTTGTGATAACGAAAAGCGTTTGCAGAGAAGACGGAACTTGGAACAGATGGGGATAATAACAATTAGCAGAGACATGGTTGTTCAATAGTCTTATAATCTTAATAATAAGAAAAGATATATTGGGATTATTTTGGTTTGGGGTGGGTCCATATCGGGGAGGATGCTGGCTAGACAAAAGGTGACGGCAAACATCGGCTGGCATGCCGGTCGGATGGCACATTTCGTTTGCAGCATTCGTATGCGCTCTTTTCTGTTTGGAGAAAGCGCGGGAGGTAGGCAAGAGATGCCCTTTGCCATTCCATGCTCTCAGCAAGCCTCCAAAGCCCCCCTCCCCCCCAAATCCCCAAAACATCTTTGGTACAACAGGACGCGGAGGCGAACCTGCCCTGCCGCCCCTGCTCCATTTTCAATCTTTCTTCTGCAGCTCTCGCCTCTCCTTGCCCCCAATAATAATAATAGGGCCTCCCAATCTTTCTTCTGCAGCTCTCGCCTCTCCTTGCCCAATAATAAAAATAGGGTCTCCCAAGCCACATTTCTTCTCACCTCGATCACACTACCTACCTACGTCCTCCTCAATGTTCTTCCCACACCCAAGTCACTCTGCCTCCGATGTGATTAAATCCCACACCACCTTATAACCGCTATCTAATGGCTAATCTCTGAACTAAAATCCGCAAATGTTCCAGGCTACTACTGTTTTATTAGCCAGAAAGCGCTATCGTCTCCTCAGGCACTTGCACCATACCCCCTTCCACAGAGGACAAAAGAAGAAGCAAGCACGCGTGGTAGCTATTGCCTAGGCTACTTGGAGCTCCCGTGTGGTGGACTTTGCTCGAGCTTAATGCATTTTTGCATGTTTCGGGTGATTAATCGGTGCGCCGCGTAAGAAGGAATCCGCTGCTACGTGTACTGTTTGATGCTGAGATCGTGTACAAACGTCTGGCTAAGCATTATATTTAGTTTATCTGCATCTTGAATCATTCTACACAGCAAGAGGGGCCGGGGAAGAATCCATAGCCAGCGAAATGGATGCTTTTAATGTCCTTCCAGATGTTCCGGCTCGGCCACATCGTGCTTGTATCTTCCTGCAGTACCACCCTCAACACGTCAACAAATGAGTGCTTCATACTTGAACTCACCACCACTACTTACGGTTTCTAAGGCTAGCATGGCTACATTTTTTCCAAGACCAAGCAACCCGACTGCCACATCAGTATGTTGCATGAAGCGAGACACCTCATCAGAGCCCAAGTCAGTTCTGGACTTGTTGACCATCAGCCCAGCCTCAAGCCCTGGAACCAGCCCCAACCGACTAATCGACGTGGGTATGGGCAGCGCAGCTTCAGCTAGTCTGCAGAAATCGGCGAGTATTCAGAAGACCTTGGAGACGGCACATAACTCTATGCAGCAGCGCATTGACGCTTCTCCTACCTTGATTGATGGTACTACACCTACCTTCTGTGCGTGCCGCTTTCATGAGGTAACTATAATCATAGCGTCGGATATATAGCAGTAATGTTCATGCTGATTTGTGCCAGTGCAGGCGGCCGTGGCGGGAAAGCTGATCATGTTCTGGAGGTCATGGGGGGCCTGGATCTCGACCTTGATTTCATCATGAAGACGCAGAGCACGCAGTCTGGCCTCAACGACGTGTTCGCCACCAACAGCCCAAGCTTGACTGCTGATCAAAACTTGTGGGATCATCAGGATGAAACTGTCCTAATTCATGTTCTTAGCCCAGCTGAAGAGAGATTTGTGGATTCTGATGACTTGTTATTAGGGAGTGCTAGCATGTATAGCTGCGCCGAGACGTTCCATGAATTTGGAGACAATAGAACACTCTCTCTCATTAACGACTCTTTAGAGACCTCCCCCCTTATCCAGGAATCTACACCACTGCTGCACTTTGGTACTAGTAGGAAAAGGCCTTACAGTGAGTTTTATGACGAGGAGGAGCAACTCCTCCCCTCAGCTCAATTCTTAGGTCAAAAAGAAGAAACTTTTCCTGATCTACTTTCCCCTTCTACACATCCACTACCTGCTGGTAGCGTGACGGCCAACCCATACGGTTGTGAAACAAGTAAAAGACGCCTGCTTGAGGAGCAGCCTATAAATAGAGCTTTTCATATCAATATCTCACAAGCGATGATAGGAAACACAGCAGCTAGTGCCATTTTGAATTATTCAGCTTTGCAGGCATGTAGTACTGAATCCGCCAGTCCTACTATCAATGAGTCCACTGATCCAAGTATCATGGACGTTCAATCCTTTGAAACAAATATTACCACTTGTGTGGTAGAAGAGATTCCTTCCCCTGGTATTGCAGACGTTGATGAGCAGGCGGCGTTCCCATTGGACATGCAACAACATCAAGAAGAGCAAGGTCTGCAGCTTGTTCACCTCCTCCTCCGCTGTGCTGAGATGGTTGGAGAAAAGCAATATGGCGTTGCTCAGCCTCTTCTAAGCAGGCTGCAACACATGTCGTCTCCGGATGGAGATCCAATGGAGCGCATTGCCTACTACTTCTCTGAGACTCTGTTGAAGGGAGTCCATGCCCCGAATTTCTGCAGTTCTAAACCCGCGCAGGACTACTTCTCCATGGGGTTAATGCGTACACATTATGATGACGATGAGTTGAATGGTTCTTGTGATGGTTCTGTTTCGCAAGTGGAGATTGATAGATCATATCTTGCGCTTTATCAGGCGCTGCCTTACACCAAGTGCATGCATTTTACCGCAAATCAGGCCATCTTAGAAGCCATGGCTGACTCCTCTCAGCTCCATGTGGTGGACTTTGACATTCAGCAAGGCATCCAGTGGCCGAACTTCCTTCAGTCACTAGCGGTGCGGCCGGGCGGGCCACCACAGTCCATCAAAATCTCAGCTGTGGGCTCTTGCCTTGGCAGGCTGAGGCAGACGGGGCGGATGCTGGCTGATTTCGCAAGCGCTCTGAAGCTCAAGTTCTGTTTTAACCCAGTGGTGGTGAACAGCTTCAGGGATCTGCATGTGGGCATGTTTAATGTCAATCAGATGGTTGATCAAGATCAGGCCGGGTATAGTCCAGCTGCATTAAGTGATCAGGAGGCCATCGCCGTTAATTTTCCGGCTATTCTCCACAGCCGACTGTGGGAAGGCATGGGAGTGGAGCAATTTCTAGGCTTTGTGAGGAGGCTGCAGCCAAGGGTGTTAACAGTGATTAAGGCCGAGAGGCACAACGACTCTCCTTCGTTCGTGCATCGTTTCATAGAGGTCCTCTTCTACTACAGTGCTCTGTTTGACTCGCTGGAAGTGGCTTTGGACAGGAGCAGCCCGGACAGAGCAAGGATCGAGAGGGTGTTGCTGAGCTCAGGTCTGAAGAACATCATAGTATCGGCCTCCAGCTGTGTGGACTCCCTGGAGGAAATGGCCATGCACGCGGGCACGGACAAATGGCATTGCCTTCTCAGCAAAGCAGGTTTCCACATCACTCCGCTGAGTGAGCATGCCTTGTACCAAGCTAAGCTGCTCCTTCGCCTCTACGCTTCCGAAGCTTTTAAGCTGGGCGATCATCATGACCATGGCTCCTCTGATTCTCGTGCTCTAACCATTGGTTGGAAGGAAACACCCTTGTTTGCAATCATGGCGGCCATGTCATGCGGAGACAATATTTACAAGGATGACAGTCCCGGCAACATGTAGGTACTAGGTACGTGGGTACTAGGCGGCCTGGCCTGAAAGACCGTGACAGCAACCGCATAGTAGTTAGTACACGTAGGTGGTACTAGGTGCAGTGAGAGTAGGTGACCAGTAACTAAGCTTATATTAGTATGCCACGGCCCACGGCCCACGGCCCACACCTCTGAAGAAGAAGGTTCCAAGGACTTCTCAAGGTGTTGCCTAGCTACTTTAGGGCGCCTTCCTAGGGTCTAGCGTCCAGGGTACAACTGTCTAGGTCAACAAATTGAACCCCATCAATGCAAACACTCGGAAGCTTTGACAATCTTTGCAATACGGATGGAGCAACCTCACAAATTCACAATGGCCACATCAATCGCACATGCTTTCAAAGCATGCCTTGACCTTTACTACATTCGTTAGTATGTTAAGCTCAGGATAGTAGTGGGACGGCTGCACAACCTAAGGATGATAGCAAAGGCTATTTTGGTTGTGGTCCCCCACATTATTCATTAAATGTTTATTTTTTATAAGTCAATTGTATACTCTACGAATAGAGCTCCTAGGCTTATATATATGAAGAAATATCAATAATTATTGTTCCTTCATATGCTAGGGTCGATTGTGTTATTACGGAGAACAATTTGGCTTGTTCTTTCTTGTGTGCTTGGTTGCAAATAAGCTAAAAGAGCACCCTCGAATTCTAAAGGCCTAGTTTGCAAGGTAATGGTGTGTCCTATGAAGCGATGCTTAATCGAATTGTTTTACGGCTACCATGTTGGACACAAATGCATCTAATAATAATTGAAGGAAGGAAACCTCGAGTGGAAGCTCGTGAGTGGAAGCAAGAGTTATGGTGGACGAAGCAAGAGAGCAAGAGTAAGACAAGATGTGAGTTTCAATACTCACAATGTGTGACTAGCTTTCCCTTATTCAAATGTCACTGAAAGAATAAACAATGAAGTAACAATGATAGGTACCGACAACCTATAGTGTACATGTGTGCAAGTACTATCAATGTAATGAATACACCAACGATTCGGTACATGTGCCTTTACCCCTAACATACAGTTCTCTCTCTCTCTCTCTCTCTCTCATCAATTTTTCCAATCTTTCTTCTCTCCCTCCCTCTCTGTCCCCATTTTTTAATCTCACTTATATATTTACGTGTGTATGGGTATGTGGGCATATATAATACATAAAGTGTATATATTCGTGTATAATGATGTCGCAAACTTATCTAGTCCCTACTTGCATGCCAACATCGCTCACAAATGAAGCTTATATCCATGGCTATTGGGCTACAAAGAAGTAAAGAAAGGAATCATGGAACCTTTGTGAGATCACCACAAACCAAGTCAAGGAAGAACATTTTCTCAGTATTAGGCGGTCTTGACACAAGCAAACTCAAGGTCTCCCAAAAGTGAGAAAAAGGAATCATTCCAGCAACTAATGCACCATTAGACATTTTAGAAGTTGTAAAGCAAATATACAATTTAGTCTTATCTCTCACATCTACAACACATTAACATAGCTCAAGGTCCCTTACTCGATAAGTGAGCTTCTATGAGAGGAAAAGCTCTTTTAGTATGGGCTTGAATACTATGGTGGCACAACAACAATGAATTGATCTAAAATTGCTAGTATCTTAAGTGTTCATTGAAGGGATATAATGGCAGTAACTTCTTGGTTATCCATGAAAGATGAGGATGAAGTGTTGCCATTGATGCTATCTTTGAGGATGGTCTTTCTCTAGCATTGGAAAATGTCAACCATTTATTATTTTTGTAAAAAAGTGTCTTTAGAGATAGAAAAATGTTTATATTTTGAGCTCTAATGTAATGACCAAAGTGAAGGATATTACATATTCATATAACCTAGAATTTTTGAGATATTATGGTTATGTAAGGTCTTTAGCAAGAATAAAAAAACTTGGTCAATATACTTCAATAGTCATGATAACAACTTCTTGAAGCAATGGATAAGTGGGAAAGATAAATCCATAGTTTAGCTCAAAGTTAAATCATACTCTGAAGAGGTAATAAATCAGGTGGTTTGTAAAGACTATGGATAGCTAGATAAAATTGGATCCCTAAGGTTCTTTGCATGTTTTGGGCAAAAGTCTAAAATACACTTGAAAAGCTACTTGTTCTTTCATTATCAATGTCCTATGGTAAATAATGGTTGCAAGAATTCCACCCATGAAAGAAAGAGAGCAAGAGAGAGAGACTCAAGATGTGGAAACTCCAATAGTCACAATGTGTGACCGACCTTCCCTTTATTCAAATGTCACTAAGAGAATAAAGAATGAAGTGGCAATGATGGGTGTTCACTGCCTGCAGTGTGTAGATGCGGATAGTATTGTTAGTGTAGTAATACATGAGTGGCTAGGCATAGGTGCCTTTATCCCCAACAACCTCATACTTGAAGGCAAATGTGCTTCGAGTGAAGAGGGAACAAGAAAAAAGAAGAAGAGAAAGTACAATGTGTACATAGATTACAACATGATGAGGAGTAGAGGTCATCTCATCCAATGCCCATCAACTTGTCCTCAATGATGTTACATAGAATTTTTGTGAGCAGATTTGTAGGATTTTGGTTAGTTAAGATCTTGATAAGGTCAACATACTTATCATCAATGATGTTAAACCTTATGCAAGATGGAAAAAAGAAAATTCAAATATATGTAATAATGCAAAAAAAGGCAGCCATGCAAACAAATAAGAGAAAATTTGTCAAAAGCGCAAGGGCAACCTCAAAGGCCAAGTCGAAGACAAAGGTGCATCTTAAAATGCAAAGGCACCACTAAAATTTTGTAAAAGAGCACCAGGCTCTCTCCTATGCAAATTATAAAGTGTAAACGAGCATAGGTGAAGGGATAAGGCAACTAGAAGGGAATGGGAAAAGAGGACCTTGGCAAGATGCCCAATCATGTAAAAAAGGGGATGGGTGCCCAAGGGATTGAGGGCTTGTTTATAAACTCAAAAAGTGAATGAGAAGCTCATTCTTTGGTGTGTAACTAAAGTAGTCTCTTTTTTTTCTCTTCTTCTCTCTTTCTTGCTTGCTTGTGTGTGTTTGAGAGAGGGAGTGAGTGTGTGAGGGAGTGACTTGAGTAAGTTACTCATGAAGATATGTGTGTATCATGTGGGTTCAAAATAAGGTATTTTTAAATTACCATTTTTGTACATTTTTTATATACAGAAGGGTGTAATATAAAGGGGTTATTTACAAATTGAATAGAAAATGGTTATATTTTTTCTAGAAAATTTCACAGATAAGGATATTTATAAATAGACCTTGAACTCATGTGATGTGGAGGATATACATATAGCAACTTCTCCGAGGGGAGTAAGTGTGCGTGTTTGAGAGAGTGAGTGTGCAAGAAGCTCTCCATCATCTCCTCTCTTCTTCTTCTCTTCTCTTCTCTTCTCTTCTCTTGTGCGTGGCTATGGAGGATGGAGCTTGGAGGTGGAGACTTGAGGTTGCTTGAGCTCATATCTCGAATCATGGAGCTACTAGTTTACTTGAGGGAAGAGGCTACTCATTTGGACATCAAGGTAAGCTCACTACACCCCCATGGGATTGAAGGCACATCGGCTAGGTGAGAGATAGACATTTTGTGCTCGTTTGAAATGCTTGAAGCAATAAGCGGTCCATGGGTATTGGCGGATGAGCGTGAGCTCCCACTATATTTTGGTTCCATTACTGGGACCAACGTATTCAAGCTTGAGCACTTGCATGCCTCAAATCGAGCGTCGAAGTAAGGTTTTATCCTGGAACCGATGCTTGATATAGGTAGGAGATTTGGGGTTTTTAATCTTCAAAACAAGCAAGTATTTTGGGTTTTTGATGAGTAGAAAAGTAGGATAAATCATTTCAATATTCAGGTTTTGTTTTTTATTGCATTTAGAGCAGGATAGGATCGAGAGATCAAAGTGAAACACTTTAGGGTTGCTGCTATAAAACTAGCCCAAATAGGGCACAAACAAGGGAAAAATAGGAAAAAAGAGCGCTTAAATGTGTTAATACCACCACAAGGGGAGTAATAGGTGAGATCAAAGTTGAGCAGAACAAGGGTTTAAGACCCTAGAGAGCAAAAGGGAAGCTCATTTTCACCTTGAGCAGTGGGGGAGAGAGCTTGAGAGCTTGAGAGAGAGAGAGAGAGAGAGAGAGAGAGAGAGAGAGAGAGAGAGAGAGAGAGAGAGAGAGAGAGAGAGAGAGAGAGAGAGAGAGAGAGAGAGAGAGAGAGAGAGAGACCCCGAGAGCTTTGGGTGGATCGATTGTCTTCCACACGCATTTTTTATGCATACTAGGTATATAGAAACCTTCCTTTATGTCCATCCTTTTATTTTGGAGTTCATTGCATGCTTTCGTGGCCAAAATCATTACTTCGATTCGAATTTTTGTCGTTACTGCCTTCATGCCACCAGAATCGGATGGGGCTCATAGCGTTCGATTCCCTGAATCGAACACTCAGATATTTGATTTTGGGCAATTGGACGCTTGAACTACCTCGGCCTGTTTGATCGGACGCTACTCGTCCAATTTCAAAAATCGGACCAACTAGGATCAAATAATGAGAAGACCTTTTGTCTATCCGATCGGATATTCATCCTGTCCAATTTGAACAATCGGACGGCCTACACCTCCAAAATCAGATTCAGATGCTCGGCCATCAACCACTCAAACCACTCTTAGAATCAAACACTCAGATCACAAAAATTAGACAGATGATAATCGGATGGACACATCACAATCGGACAAGTTTGGATCAGACACTACAGAATCAACCCAAAAATTTGATAAGAAAAAAAAAACTGACAAGTTTAGCGCATCCCAGACGAAGCAAAACACCTCCCGCACAACAGGGGAAGACTCCGAAAGCCTTACAGGTACGATTGACCTTAGAAATCGCAAGTGGATGGCTAGACACAATCGTTGACCATCATGTTAGCCTTTAGCCCCTCTTAGAGCCATAAACTATCCTACAAGCTCTAATTGACCTTGATTGAGCTGAAAAATGGAGAAAAAGAGTGCTTAAATGTGTTAATGCCACAAGGGGAGTGATCAGAGAGGTCAAGGCTAAGCAGCACAAGGGTTTAAGACCCTAGAGAGCAAGGGGGAAGCTCACTTTCACCTTTAGGAGTTAGAGAGAGAGAGGGACCTTGAGCTGTGGGTGGATGGATCATCTTCCATAGGCATTTTTTGCACATACCAGGTATATAGAAACATTCATTTGTGTCCATCCTTGTATTCTAGAGCTCATTGCATGTTTGTGTGGCCAAAATCGTTGCTTTGATTCAAATTTTCATCGTCGGCCTTCATGTCACCGAAATCGGATAGAACTTGCAGGGTATGATTCCCAAATTCAGACACTCGAATGTCCAATTTCGGGCAATCAGACGCTCGGACTACCTCAGCTTGTCCGATCAAATGATACCCATCCAATTTTGGAAATCGTACCAACTAGAATCGGACAATCTGACTGCCTTTTTTCTGTCTGATTGGATATTCTCATTTTATGATTCGAATGATCGGATTGTCTATAATCGAACACCCCCAAAATCAAATTCGAACACTCGACCATCAGCCACTTGGACCATTTACAATCGGACCATTCTTAGAATCAAGCACTCGGATCACGAAATTTAGACAGACGATAATCAGATCAGTCAAAATTGGACACATCACAATTAGACACCAAAATTAGACAAGGACATTGCAGAATTGGACCAAAAATCTGACATGAAAAAAAAACTAACAAATTTAGCACATCTCGGATGAACCAGAACACCTTCTGCAATAGGGAAAGACTCTAAAAGCCTTACAGGCACGATTAACCTTAGAAATCATAGGGCCGGATGGCTAGACACTGCTACCAACAGTCACTCAGCCTTTAGCCCCTCTTAGAGCCATAAACTGACCTGCATGCTCCAATTGACCTTGAGACCGCTAATAGTCATGTCACCCTTTAGCCCCTCTCTTAAAGCCCTATTTGACTAAAAACATAGATCGGAGTGTGAAATTTGCATTTATCATCTCGTGTTTGCACCCACATTGTTGTCAACACTTGAAGTGCACTTGAAAAAATTGAAAGCATGATTTCACACAACACACGAAAATAACACCATGCACACGTTCAGTGAACGTAAATTGAGGATTGCTTGTAAATAAGAAGGAACACACTCAGACTTAATGAACAGAATGAACCCACCAATAGGAGACGGCCCTCAAACCTAGACGGGAGATCAAGAACCCCAATTGGTAGGACCAAGTCAGAGACGCAACACGCGAAGCTAGACACATAGAAGGATCGACACCATTAGGAGTGCGACACTACCCGACTTGATCAACCTCATCGACAAGTTGGTGGAGCAAGAGTCTATAGATATGGCAGAAACCAGTACAAACCACATAAATAAAGAGCTCGACTTGGGGGATTCCCAGTCGAAATCCAGCAGATGGTGAATAAATATGATGTGCAAACCAGACTAGATCATCGTGGTAGACAGTCAAAAGATATTGTAGTGGACCTCAAGGAAGAAAGAAAACTAGCACAGAAAGTTTTGCAAAGCATAACAGCATACAACTAGTAATAGTAGACTAGGATATTGCAACATGACATAGAAATGCAGGAAATCCAACACGTGCTATCCCTAGCAAATAGAAATCGAACAAGACTAAACATAGAGAGGGAAAGAGCACTAGAGACAGATTTAACATTGAGCGAGCTTCTCATGAAGCGACTAGCACAGAAAGTTTTGCAAAGCATAACGACATACAACTAGTAATAGTAGACTAGGATATTGCAACATGACATAGAAATGCAGGAAATCCAACACGTGCTATCCCTAGCAAATAGAAATCAAACAGGACTAAACATAGAGAGGGAAAGAGCACTAGAGACAGATTTAACGTTGAGCGAGCTTCTCACGAAGCGACTAATAGACAACACATCTATAAAACAAAGGGCAACAACATTAGTAATGTCATTGCTTGCAGGATTAAGAGTTGCCCAGGGCTCCAAGAGCCAATAAAAAATCCCTGCAGTTGCAAAATAGCTAGACAAATACCAGTCAAGTAATGACCCATATAGTTTTGTAGAGTAGTTCAAGCATATCTACTAGGCTAATGGCCTCGTGGATCTCGCTCATTTAGCGTTGCTCGCAAGCCTTCAGTCTATACTTGGGTGATAAGGGTAGGACATGGTACACCAGCTTAGGCGTCGTGAAGCGTAACAATTGCAATAACCTCAAGAGTCTCTTCATTAAGAAATTCTTGGAGGCTGGGTACTCAGATAAAATTAGAGTGAGGCTGATGAATGTCAAGCAGAGGGACAAAGAGGACATCAGGGACTACGTTACTTACATGTGGAGTCTCTATAAGAGAATCTCAACTAATGAATGATCCACTGAGAGAGCGGTGTCCATTGTGTTTATCAACGGAATACATAGTGAGAAACTCTACAAGGCCTTGGTTGGCAACTTAAGCTTGCAGAGAAACATACTAGCTAGGGCCTTTGAAGAGGCCATACAAGTGGATGACTAGCTCAAGGAGAGAAACACCACGAGCTTGAATCGAGATGAAGCTAACTCTAGAACCTCAAAAAGAGCAACAACATCTAGCAAACGATCAGGCCCAAGTAACCAAGACAAAGAGAAGAGTGCTAACCCTAGTCAAGAGCTATCAGAGATGAAAATAGAGCTAGCCAGACTACAAGAGATGAGGAGAAGACCTACATGCCCACATGTCCAATGCGTGTATTGTGGTGAAAACCACCTTCCAACTGAGTATCTAAACCCTAGATCCCGACCTTGCGCCAATTGCGGTAGCTTCAGCCACAATGCCATGCAACACTACAGACTGCCGAGGAGACTCCCATACTCACAACCTTACAACTAGCGTTATCTAGGGAATAGGCCTCTGAATTTCTTTGAGAGAGGAGTCCCATTGGCTCTTCCAGCATCAAACGATATGAAATTAGCCATTCCTAGGATGGAGATCAACCCCACAGACATACCTAGGCCACTTGGAGATATCGTAACCCATCCACCAAGCGATGCTCTAGTACGTGGAGGAGTCGAATGATGATGAGCCTTATGTAAATCCTTACGTCTTGTATGACAAAGAGGAAAATCTAGTTCTCATGGATCGATGCCAGTGATGGTGTTAGGAAGAGGAAAAGGCAGAGGCTTAGGAGGGCAGACCCAAGAGCTGATTTTGTGTTGGACTTGCGGTCATTCAGGACACATCTCTTCGCACTATTCTGAGAGGGAGCAAGCCAACCAAGATAAGGCTAACGTCAGATGTGCAAAGTGTGGAATCACTCACCTCATTTTTGATTGCCCTAGATGGACACCACCCTTTAGTTTGGCAATCGTACCTTTAGTACCATTGGGGATGTTCAAAGTCGAGAGACTCAACGAAGAGGCTACACCCATCCCACTCCATGTTATGACCCAAATGAAGCAAGTTGGAATATCACTATACCAAGGCCCAGTAACCTAAACACAGCCTCGATAGGGAAGAAGAGCCGCAGGTGAAGGAATAAGAAAACAGATGTAAAGGTCACACTTAATAGCGCAACGACACTATCTATTGGGAAGAAAGTCACGGACGTAGAGGCAGAAATATCCACTCCAACGACTTCTGAAAAAAGGGAGTGTTAAGTTGGGGGAGTACCCCAATCCGAAGCGCCAATCGAAGCCATAGAAAAGGTCAAGGAGGAGTGGGTGAGAGAAGTCTAGGAAGACCTAAAGGATAATGTGCCCGTCTTGGAGGATGAGATCAATGATCTCTCTAGCATAAACATGCCAGTCTCTCCCACACAACCGAGAGACGCATCTGCACCTCAAATTGTGCTGCTAAACAGAGCTTGAACTCCACGGGCCAGCAAACTAGTCAAGGCCATTGGTCAAAGAGCGCAAATTTAGGAGAGAAGCAAGCAGCCAATAAACTTCTCACAATGCTAGTGACCACCTCTGTAACTCTAAGCCTAGGAGATTTGCTTAGGCAGCATCTGGTGTTATGGCAGGAGCTAAAGCAATGGATGGAAGTATCCACAAAGCAAGAGGCCGCTAACTTGCATGAGCATGATGTAGTGACACAAATACTGAGTCCTGACGTTGCACTCAATACCCAAATCCTTACACATTAATGCTTTTTGGGAAGGCACTGAAATGCATGTAGGCTTGCCGGTCTTAGCTTTAGGAGATACCACAAGGAAAGGGATTGTGGACACAAGGGCAAGAGTCAATGTACTTAGCCATACAGTGCTCCAGGCTTGGGGTAACTTGTTTGTTGACAATGCAAGGTTCAATATCACACTAGCTAACAAAATGAAAGTAAAGCCATTCTGAGTGTTGAAGAATTAGATTGTAGGATTCCACTTCTCCGTAGACTTCATAGTCATGAAGGGAGTGGACAATGACATCTTGTTAGGCCGACCCTGGATACGCAATGCACAAGTCATAGAAGACTAGAGGAATTGAATGGAAGCAATGAGAGTAGAGATAAATACTTGGAAGACTCTGCCACCCAACCCAGACACCATCTCGGCCATCATGCTGAAGGGTGATGTGCAAGTTAGAAAATCTTACACGCCATTGACTAAGTATATCCCTTGTCTTGAGGATGAGCGAGATTGGATGCATGTGCTAGTCATAATCGATCTGCCATTCATAGATAACGAGGAATATTAGCAAGGTGCTAAGGTAGTCAATAAGACCAGAGACACGCCCTTAGTACCAGTTTGCATGATGGCTAGAAGCTTGCATGGGCAACCCACCTCTGTCACATTCCATGTCCCAAACAACAAATGAGACCTCCAGGAAATCTTAGAGTACCTAACGGACGAGTAAGCTGGTAACCTAGCTGCAAATCTTAAACCACTCAAGGATCTCTTGGTTGAACCCAAGTGGTCATGGACCAAGGTGCATGATCTAAACTTGATGTATAATTGGGCCTTAGCCACCAATGACAAGGAAACACAGTATCAAGACCTAAGGGATGATGAGCAATTAGATGATGATGACTCATACAATGAGTACAAGGCCTGTTGTTCCTTCAGTGTTGATGAGAGCAAAGGAGAAATCGACACAATAGAGTACGACACTGAGAAATACATGATTGAATAAATATGGGAAGACTCCAAACTACAGAAGAATAACATCTTCATAATTGAGAAAGGAGTCATGCGAATGGATTGTGATTGCACCTGTTGGAGCACATAGGAGTGATTGGTCATGAACAAACGAGTCTTGCCCAACCAAGTGCCATACCAGTATTTAGAATTGAATCACCATATGAGCTATGACCTCCAAGAGAGACTCCCTCTTCTAGCGAAGACATAGAGTTTGAGTTAGAGTCAGAAGTAAGCTTAAATAGTGATCATGAGATACCCTAACCACCTAAGGCCAAACACACCAACGGGGACCTACCAGTCCACTTAAGGCACCAAAGGTTGAAGGAGGAAAGAAAGAAACAACCTAGGGATCCGCAAGCTAAGAATCTGAGGAAGCCACAAGACCTGCCAAAATGATTCACAAGATTTAAGAAAGGCGATAGGATAGTGATCTTGCTAGGAGCCAAAAGACAAGGGCAAGCAAGTGAGCTTATAGAAGGACCCGCCAAAGTCAAGGAGGTCAATCTAGCTAAGGAAGGGGAGATGCCCCATAGCCGACAACTTGATCGAGGAAGAGGAGGCAAGTCTTATTGCTACCTTGCAAGAGTCCATAGACGTCTTTGCTTGGTCCCTCAATGATCTAAGTGTAGTGACTCATAACATCTCGATGACACCTGATGCAACGCCCGACCATATCTGATGAATCCAAAACATGCTCACACTATCAAAGAGGAAATCAATAATGTGTTAAGAGAATGATTCATTTATGAAATCAAGCACACAGATTGGGTCTCATCCATAGTGATTGTAATGAAAGAGAATGAAAAGATCAGAGTGTGCATCAATTACAAGAAAGTCAATGCTACTACGAAAAGAGAATTATCCGCTGTTATAAACCGAGCATATGCTCAAGAGGGTAGCTGATAAAGAGGCCTACAATTTCCTAAATGGCTTCTCCGGATATAATCAGGTGCAAGTGCATCCTGATGATAGGCAAAAGACCGCGTTTGCTACCAAGTGGGGTATCTTTGCCTACATAGTCACGCCCTTCGGGTTGATGAACGCACCATGCACATTCTAGATGCTCATGTATGCCATTTCCAAAGACATGCTTAGGCGAGAGTTAGAAGTGTTTGTTGATGATTTATGTGTTCACTCTAATTTGAAGGAATACCTAGACAAGCTTCAAGCAATCTTTGAAAGATATCGACTGTATTGAACCCCTTGAAGTGCGAGTTCTAGGTAAAGCATGCATGTATCCTAGGGCACGTTGTCAAAGAATGGCATGTCCACCAACTTCTCGAAAGTTAGGGTTATTGTCGATCTTCCACCACCAACCGATTACAAGGGAGTTCAATGCTTCCTAGGCCATGCCGAGTACTATCAATGATTTGTGTTGAACTATGAATTAATTGCTAGACCTCTATACAAATTGCTAATAATATTTGAATGGACTGAGGAATGCCAATGCACATATGAAGAATTGAAGAAGGCTCTAACCATAGCACCAATCCTAAGAGTCCTAGACTGGACCATAACCTTCCATGTTCACATTGACACCTCCAAGTTTGCCATGGGAGCTATGTTGGGAGCTGTGTTGTGCCAGCCTGATGAACACAATTTAGACTATCTAGTGAGCTTTGCTAGTAGACAACTCACGGATATTAAAACAAACTACTCCACTACGGAGAGGGTAGGGTTAGCCATGGTGTTTGCTGTAAGAAAATTTTGGAATTACATTTTGGCTACACCTTTTATCTTCTTTGTTGACCATCCGGCCCTGCTTTATCTTGTTAACAAACCCTATGCTACGGGACACATTGCTTGATAGCTACTTTTGCTTCTCGAGTTTGACTTCTCTGTGGTTGTATGAAAAGGGAAGTAGTAATACTTGTCTAACCATATATCTCACATACCCACAGGCCAAGCCACTAGACAAGGCATCATAGACAACTTGCATGGCACACATCTATTTAACTTGTCTAGTGAAAGGGACTTGTTTAGAGCTAACTTGATGCCATACTGGGTAGACGAAATAGTCCAAGTGCTTGAGCATGGACTACGTGAAAGACCCATCGAGAAGGCCCAACTTAGGTAACTCATCCTTAAAATACAACCTTAAAATACAACCATATCAGTTGATAGCAGGAAAACTCTATAGGTTAGGGCAAGACGGCTTGCTGCATAGATGCATGCGCAAACATGAGATGCATGATGTAATTGTAGAAGCACACAACAGAATTGCAGGAGGGCACTTCGAAGACATGACGACTTGCAAGGTGCTGCAGTCTCAATTGTGGTGGCCTACTCTTTTTCGAGATGCAGCACAATTTGTAAAGCACTGCGATGAGTGCCAACGGACCAAGGTACCCGTTCGCAAGGACAAAATGAAGCTAAGTCCAATCATTGCAAGAAAACCATTTGAGAAATGGAGAATTGACTTCATTGGTCCGATTAGTCTTGCGTCACAGTACTCACAGGCCAAGTACTTCATCGTTGCTATAGACTATCTCACAAAGTTGGTAGAAGCATGAGCCACAAGAAAAAACAATGCTAAAACCACTGCTAAGTTCCTTTGGGAGCAAGTGATCTCACGATTCGACTACCCCATTGAACTAGTTAGTGATCAAGCCACGCACTACATTAATGAAGTGCTTGCTCACCTCTTGTTGACCTTTCTTATCATCTATCAAAGATCCTCACCCTACTACCCTTAAGCGAATGGTCAGGCTGAGTCTACTGATAAGATCTTAGTGAATGTCCTGACCAAAGTAGTCTCTGCCTTGCATAGTGACCAGGAAAAAAAACCGATGGCAGCCTTATGGGCCTATTGAATAGCCTATAAAATAGCGGTAAAAACAGACTCTCTTCAAGTTAACCTATGGAACTGAAGCTATTCTACCTATAGAATTCTTTGTCTCAAGCATGAGAGTAGCCATCCAAGAGAGATGAGACAAAAAGAAGGCATGGACAAAGTGCATAATCAAGCTAGAACGCTTATCATAGACTCAACTTCTAGCCACCCATGCATGATTTGCGAAAAGTCACAATACAATAGTTGGTTTGACACGCACGTTAAGCAATGAGAATTCGAGTAAGGTGACTTAGTGTTTTTGTACTCAATGAAAGGCCATAAACAGAATATGAAGTTTAGGGGATTAGGGTCTTTTCGAGTCCACACTATTAGCCAAACCAGCAATGTAGAGCTCGAGACCCTAGATGGAGAGGGCATAGGCTTCTTCAATGATAGTCGCATAAAGAAGTACTACCCTCCCACACATCCACTGCACGAGCCTCCTATGCTAGAGTTCCCTATGAAGGTCTGAGTTGCCACAATAACAAAAATTGATGAGGAGAAAGAGGCAATAACACCTGCTTACATGCACATAATGGTCACTACCTAAAAACACATGCTTTCCATGCATTGATTGATGATGGAATTGATTTTAGTATCTTAACTCATGATCATTGGACTCAAATTGGCCAACCATAACTACAATCCACCAATGCCAAACTTAGCCCATTTGGGGGCCAATTATATGTCCTTTTAGGAAACTGCAAAGTCATAGCCTCTATCAGGTCTGAAAGCATACCCATAATCTTTTATGTGCTACAAAAACACAAAAGATGCTAGTAAGGTATCACTATTAGGATGCTTATTTAAAAAGGAAGCACATTGTAATGTTGACTATGAGTCACAGCATATTCTCCTTGCCATCGGCAATGTACGAATAGTCACGGCTTTCAGTAAGGGCAGTGCGGCTCCATCAAAGCTCGCGAGGCCACTAGTAGAGAAACCCACCAGCAAGCCTAATGAGGGGGGTCGAGACTTGTCACAACCCACCAAGCCACACTGCCAGCCAACTGCTAAGATCAAAGATAAGGCCCTTGAACCACAGTTCAATTGCCATCTAGAAGCATACAAACATGACCTCACAAACTTAGGAACTTATACTCGAAACCTAGGAGTCAAAGAAGAAACTATAGGCACCGACGAATGGTCAAGCCGAGATGGGTCCCCAAGACCCTATTGCAAAGCGCAAGGCTATTATGAGGGCTGCGACGAAGAGGGCCAGTGACACTATTCAAATGCCACCCTCAAACTTGACCACACAAAGCCCGAGGATAGATCAGGCACTAAAGTTGCAAAAGACTCAAGATATGAAGACTATAGAGCCCAACAATGTTAAGCCTGCAGAGCCTCAATGAGTCTATTGATCGAAACCACAGCTTGCTGACTCCAAACTGACCCAACCTAGCACTGCTAGTGCCCCTAAAGCCTCACAAACATCTCGTAGCAGCACAACGACAAAATTTCAAACCACGCTTAGCGCATAAGAGGATAAACCATGCACTTAGAAACAATTACAACCGTAGATGTCAGCCACCACTGAGCTACCGAGTCTAGACAAACCCTAGCCTCCAACACAGGTCTTAAATCCTCTCATGAATGACGATTGATTCTTACCTTGGCCTCAGACTTAGCTGAAAATATGGGAGATGACTTGGTTGTTTGCCTTCATCGCTTGGATGCCACGTTTACCACACTTTCTAAAAGTTATGACCGATTAGACTTTTAGACGAGCCTTTAGCAAAGGAGGTATGCATACTACCTTGCTCATGGGAAGATTCAAAATTTGTATCATTAAGGCTCGCCAGGCAGTTGAGAAACTCATTGCCACCCAGATATCCCATGAATAAGCATACAAACAATGTG
This sequence comes from Lygodium microphyllum, assembly GCF_053477565.2. Taxonomy (NCBI): domain Eukaryota; kingdom Viridiplantae; phylum Streptophyta; class Polypodiopsida; order Schizaeales; family Lygodiaceae; genus Lygodium; species Lygodium microphyllum. The sequence goes on from NC_141157.1 coordinate 10,358,749, forward strand.
TCATTACTTCTTATGACAATGGCACAGTCCTTGCCCCACCGACCAGGAAATTGAGGAGTTGAAACAATTGGCTAACAACGACTCCTCTTTCTTGCAAAAATGGTATGCTCTCCGACTTCAATGGGAGCAAGAAGGCTACCAAATCATGACCAACACTGAGCAGAGACATGCAATCATGACCTTGAAATATGACCAAACTTACGTAGCTCCAACTTCCTATGGGGTATTAACCACCATTCACAATCAGCTCCTAGAAGAGCACATCATGCATCACCCCTACTTAGATCACATTTTAACAGAGGAGGAGTTACACATGGCCAGCAGAATAGACTCTGATGATTTCCTAATGGATGTCCTCACCTACATCACTCATGTAAGCATCCAACCTGTCGACATGGACCACTATGCTAACATGGAGTACAACCCAAACTTCTACACTTGGCTCATATGAAAGTGAAATATCGTGAGCATGCGTTGAATGGCCTTAACCTTTTAGCCTCTAATCCTAGGAAAGATTTTTCTAATTTCCAAAGGGGGAGGGGGTAAGGTGGAAAAACATATTTTAAGAAAATTCACATGGCTCTTCATTGGATTGTGTGAATTGTGAAGAAAAATCATCTTTCTGTACTTAAGCATTTCAATTTTTTATAAGCGCACAATCACTCTTTACTCATTATCTTAAGAAAACTAATGGTGAGCTATGGTGTTATGACATGGACCCATGATGGCAGGTTAGGAGAAGAGCAGCAAACTTCCATTCTCGGAAGAGGAGCAAGCTAAGTACAGCATGCCATTAGAGACAAGGGCCTTCAACCAATTCAGATTCAGGCATGTCTTGAACTTGGAGAATGTGGCCATGGAAGAACAAGATGTAAAACAAATAGTGAAGCAATGCAATCTATAGAAGTACTTGGAGAAATTCGGGCAAGGCGTGGATTATGAGAAGTGCATGGAATTCCTCCAAATCTTCAATAAGAATCGCAGTACCGTAACTGTGCATCAAGAAAAGGAAACCCGCTAGAGCTGAGCCCTAAGTTGGTGGAGAGAGGGTTGGGCCTACCCAACAAGGTTCTGGTGAAGATTCTCGTCCACACCAACAATGACATTAGTCTCGCTAACATCCCAAATCCAGAAGTCCAACTGCAAGCAAAGATGGTCCACACCTTGTTCTCCAATTCATAGGTACAATGCACTGATGAGACATATCAATGTACCTATGTTGGAAAGCATTGTAGCCAAATCACTGGATGAGGTAAACCTGAATGGTTTTGTGCGAAATACAATAAAAACTTCAGCAAAAGCACTGGTCATAGGTGGAAGATCAGTAGTGGGAGGTGAGTCTTCGGCCTCCAAGGCAAGGAAGAAATTATCAGGCCTCGACCATTGGATTTGGCGGGCTCTTGATGACCATCATTAGAGAGGCATTGGGGGAAGTACAAGAAGATGAGGGAGTTTGTGGAACACCAAATAGGTCCCCTCTCCACAAACAACAAGAGCAATCCAATGGGAGGTCCGTGAGCAACGAAGAAGGGGAACAGGAAACATGGTCCAAAAATTCTAAGAAGAAAACCCCCAAAGGGAAGGTAGAAGAAGAGAGAAGGAAGAAAGAAAGAGCTGACTACCTGAAGGCCCAAAGGGAGTCCACGGAGGTGGAAGAGGAGAGAAAGAGAAAAGTTGATGAAGAAGACAAAGAGCTAGCGAGGAAGAAAGAGGAGGACATAGCTTTAGCAACATGCATGTCCATAGAGCAGCACTCAAGGGAAGAAGAGCTAGCTGCCATGAGGCCACCCAGAGTCGAAGGCCCAAGTTCTAGCACCGAAGTGCTAGAAGCTTTAGTACTGCCAGTTACAGAGGGCAAGGGTAAAGGTCGGTTGCACCCACTTCCGACTAGCCTAGTACCGACCACCCCAACAACAAAAACCACCCAAGGCTCTACACCTAAAGTCAATGCCAGCACAACATCATGGCCTAGGTGTAGTTCTTGGTCAATAAGAAATGGCCCAAGAGGGAGGTGAAGGAGTTCCCGTGATAAGGACGAAGAGACTGGCAGTAGGGCAGTAGATACCGAGTCAAGGCAGATTCTAAAAGATAGAGAATTGAAACATCCACAACCACAACCCCCACCACATTGCCATCATCCACGAACTATGATGACTATGTTAGGGAACTTCTGTCACATCTTGAGAGAGCAAAAGAAGAAAAGAAAATAGTTGTCGCTGAGTTAGAGACTGAAAAGGAGACTATGGCCATCTTTCAACTAGAAAAAATCCACCAAGTGTCCATGTGTCAAAGAGAAATAAATGAGCTAAAGGAGGAGCTCAAGGCCAAGGAAGGAGAAGAAGAAAGGTGGAAAGAAAACCTCACTAAAGAAACACAAGCTCTCATGAGCATGGAACAACTGAATGAAGATCTAGTAGTGCTATACAAAGAGCTGCAAGGGGAGATGAAAAACGTCCAAGATGCCATAGAGATATTAGAAGCAACAAGAGAAGAGAGGGTCCGAAGGTATTAAGAAAATATAGAAAATTTGAAGAAGAAGGTAGCCTTAAAGCTAGAAGAGCAGGAGAGATTAGAAAGGGAAACTGAGGAACAAGAGTAGAGACTAATGATCCTAGCTCAAAGGCAGGGAGAAAGCTTTGAAGAAATGAAAAAAATGCATGAGAATGGACAACTAGAAGTGAAAGAAGAGTAAAAGACTTACCATGTTGTCTAGCTCGTGTAGAAGGGGACAAGGTGTTCACAGAGAGCAAGGCAAAGGCCACACAAGTAATCTTGGAAACCCAACAACACGCCTTCCTCAACACTATCATGGATGTCATCCAAATGGAAGAAAAGAAGGCCATTGATTCATTGAAAAGAAAGCTGGGGATTGCTCGTAGGGCCTTGAGACAGGGGCTGCATATGCCACCACAAGGAGCAAGAGCCAGTCTAGGCCTACAAGATCAAAGGAACTATTTGATGAGGGTAGGCTTGACGATGCAAGAAGTGGATGCCCTAGGATTCATCGAAGGAGCACCATAAGAACACATGGAGATGGGACAACAAGAGGATGAGCTAGTCCCACAACCTCCTTCCCCACGACCTAAAGTGTAGCAGGAGGTGGATACCTCTACTGAAAGGAAAGATGAGCTAAAAAAGAAGAGAAAGCAAATGCTAGAGCAAGTACAAAGAAGGTTGAATGCTCAACTGATAGTGGTGCTAGTAACGCCCATCCTGCTGAGGGAAGACAACTTCTTGATAAATTATAATGGTGAACTCATATTCTAGGAGCAAAGAGAGAATAACCATGAATCGTTTGGCTTTGATTTCCGATTTCCCACCTCATTTAGCAGAGTATTATCAACCAAGGTGGTGGAAGAGGTGATTAATGTCAAAAGGAGTTTGGGAGATAGGTGGACCTCTAAGAGAGAGAAGAATCGTACCCAATGGGGAACAGAGGCTCCAGACTACTGGGAGAACAAAGTCTATGAAGTGCCCAAAATAGTGAAGGGCTATGAGTGCCAACTGAAGTGGAAGAGGTGCATTTGGGAAGGCAACAGGAATGCCTAGATGTTGTTTTGTAGCACCCTACCCTTCGAAAGGAATAACCCTACTTTCATGCCATATCCAAGAAGGATAGGAGTAGATTACAATCCAAACATCCATGGTCGATATGACTTCCCAAGGATATACAATGTCAATGCCACTAAGCTTGAGGAAGCCCTCACTTTCACCTTGCAAGACGACCATACGACTCAATAGCTCACTTTCTTAATGAGTTCACTTCACGCCCAAGCCCATCCTTCCTAATTACATGTAATTATCTTAGATTGCTTTGAGTACTATTAAAGCAAGATCCTACATTGCAAGAGTACCGCCTACTGCCACTCCTTTTTTATCCAAATGGGATAAACATCTCCATTAGAACTAGGATAATGATGGGAGCTACCCTCATTCCCTCTTTTTGCTTATCTCTCTTAGAAGATATGAATGATAACTGCTTTACTCGCTATAATCATCCATTTCTTTCCACTACTCCTCTCCAGACACAAATGAATCTCAAAGGATACATACAAGGCTGGAAATTCTTTAACAAATCTCTTGAGTCCCCTAACTTCTCCCTCTCATAACTCTAATGACAAATATTAGAATTTTATCTATTTTTAAAAAAAGAGAAAGAAAGAAAGAAAGAAAGAAAGAAAAAGAATAAGACATCACTAGAAGAAAATCACAGGAGAAAGAAAATGAATCATCTCACTACATGTAGGCCACAATCATTGCACCTAGGGGTTCAAGTTAGGTGCATCTGGTGGCTTCGATTAACCAGCTCCATCCCTAACCCTCTAGTCCATTTTGATTCCCCACATTACACTTGGGAAACATCAAGGGCAGGACATACCTAGGGAGGTCACCCTCGCCTATGGTTAGACTTGTCTCCCTAAGCCACACTAATCACATCACCCTTAGACACGAACTCGGTTGTCAAGTGTGGGACAACACCCAGACTTGCCTATGGTTAGAGACCCAGCTCCTAGTTCCACTAGCACAAGCACAATGCACCACACGATAAGGTAGACACAAGTAGTGCACCTTCTGTTCTTTTCAGGAAAATACAAATGCTGCAAACCACCAACTTCGGAGGCCCCATCACCCACTCGATCCATTCTTGGACTCCATCACCTTAATCATGTTATCAAATTCTTCCCAAGAACAATCCCCATGAGGCCTCATTATCATCAACTCACACGACCACCCTTTAGATCACCGAACCCTTATCAACATAGACTTGTAAGTGCCATGGGATTGGCACTCGTCTTAGGAGGGGGGTAATGTCAAACCCAATGCAAGACATGAAAAAGAAAATTCAAAAATATAGAATAATGCGAAAAAATGCAGCCATGTAAAGAAATAAGAGAAAAAAGGCCAAAAGCGTAAGGGCTACCTCAAAGGACAAGTTGAAGACAAAGGTGCATCTTAAAATGCAAAGGCGCTACTACACTTTTGTAAAACAGCAGTAAGCTCCCTCCTATGCAAATTGTAAAGTCTAAAAAGGCATAGGGAAGGGATAAGGCAACTAGAAGGGAATAGGGAAAGAGGACCTTGGCAAGATGCACGATCATGTAAAAAAGGGGATGGGTGCCCAAGGGATTGAGGGCTTATATATAAACTCAAAAAGTGAATGAGAAGCTCATTTTTTGGTGTGTGACTAAAGTGGTCTCTTCTTCTCTCCTTCTTGCTTTCTTGTGTGTACTTGAGAGAGGGAGTGTAAGAGTGTGAGGGAGTGAGTGTGTGAGGATGAGGGATCTTGGAAAAGAAGCTCTCCATCATCTCCTCTCTTCATCTTCTTCTTCTTCTTCTTCTTTTTCTTCTTCTTCTTCTCTTGCACATGGCTATGGAGGATGGAGCTTGGAGATGGAGACTTGAGGTTGCTTGAGATCGCACATCAAATCATGGAGCTACCAGTTTTCTTGAGGAGGAGGCTACTCATTCGGTCATCAAGGTAAGCTCACTACACCTCCGTGGGATCGAAGAGGCGCGTTAGTGGCTAGGTGAGAGATACCCATTTGTGCTCGCTTGAAATGCTTAAAGCAATAAGCAGTCTGTGGGTCTTGGCAGATGAGCGTAAGCTTCCACTACAAATGACCTCTCTGATAAAGTAGTACCACAAATCAATGTGCTTCATCTTCACATAGAAGACTGGATTCTTGCCTAACTAGATAGCACTCATAGAATCCGAATGCAATGTAGGCACCACATCAATCATACCAAGGTCTCTCACTAGATGGCCTAGCTAGAGAGCCTCCTTATAAGCCTTAGTGGTGGTTGTAACATACTCAGCCTCTATAGTAGAGAGGGCCATGTATTTTTGCACCCTAGACATCCAAGAAATATTACTTCCAACAAAGATAAACACATGACCATAGGTAGATTTCCTATTGTTTGTATGTCCTGTATCATCATAGCCAGTGTATCCCATGACTCTTGTATCTTGGCCACCATAACATATGCAGGTATTTGCTATGCCCTTTAGGTACCTCATGATACCCTTGACGACATCTCAATGCTGCCTGCTAGATGTAGCCATATAGTGCCACAACTCCCACTGTAAAAGCTATGTCAAGATGAGTGGCTAGCATAGCATACATCAAACTACCACTATGGATGCATAAGGGATCTTGGCCATCTCGAACTTCTCCTCATCAGATTATAGATCTTGGCCTGGCTCACCTTTATATGAGAAGGCAAAGGACAATCAATATGCCTTACACCCGTATATGAAACCGTTGAAGGCCCTTCTTGATATACTCATTCTATGACAAGTAAAGAAGCCCCTAAGAGCGGTCATGGGTAAATCACATCCCAAGAATATGTGAGGCCTATCCCATGTCTTTCATCTCAAAGCTCTTCTTGAGCTGAATTTTCAAAGCATCTAGCTCATCAGGAGCTCTCGCAGCAACAATCAACATGTCATCCACATAGAGTGCCAAAATAAAAAAGGCTGCAATCATGAGCCTTCTTCATATATAAACATGGATCCATATCATTGCATGTATAGCTCTGTGAATACATAAAAGCATCAAACTTGTGGTACCATTCCCTAAGTGCCTACTTAAGGCTATAAAGGCTCTTTCTCAATCTGTACACTAGGTGTTCTCTACCGTTTTTCTCAAAGTCCTTAGGTTGCTACATATAAATCTTCTCATGCAAATCCCCATCTAAGAAAGCTATCTTAACATCCATCCAATAAATATCCAAATCTAATTGAGCAACCAATGCTAGTATCAAGCATAGGATAGTCATCTTGACTATAGGAGAAACGACTTCCTTGAAGTCTAACACTACGCTCATGTTTAAAGCCCTTAGCAATCAATTTGGCATTATAGGCAGGCTTGGGGCGTCCAAGAGTGCTCTTCAGCTTGTACACCCACTTGCATGGCAATGCACGCTTTCCACCAAGAAAAGGAACCAAGCCCCACATATGTTTTTTCTTCTGTAAAGAGTCTAACTCTGACTACATGGCCCTTTCCCAATAGTGACTATCACCACAGTGCATGGCCTCATCATAAATGAGAGGCTCACCTACATCACATAATCATTGGAGGGATCAAACCACTCAAGAGGATGTCTCGCTCTAGCAGAGCATCTCAAGTTAGGCTAAGGAGCTTGCACATTCTATCTAACATCATGGTCATGGGCCATTGGAGCATTAGCTATTGTTGTAGGTTATCTAGCTTATACGGGAGTACGAGGCTCCTCACAAGATATAACCCCACATATCATCTTGACTATCCACTCAGGCTCCTTATGCATCTTTTCCTTATGGAAAACTACATCATGGCTGTGCAAATGTTTTTCATAGATGATAGCCCATCTCACCTACATCCCCATAACCAAGAAAGATGCATTTCACAGACTTAGAATCTAGCTTTGTGTGCTTGTCCTTGGGTACATGGCAGAAAGCCTCACAACCAAAGACACACAAATGAGCATACGAGGGACATTTTCCAAACCACACCTCTTCTGCAACCTAAAAGTTAAAAGTACTACAAGGAGATTGATCGATCAAGTGTAAGGTAGTAGTCAGTGCCTCAGCCCAAAATTGTTGTGGTAAGCATGTCTACCTAAGTATACTATGGACCCTTTTCAATATTTTCTTGTTCATGAGCTCAGCCATACCATTCTAGGGTGGAGTGTATGGGGGGCAATCAACTAACGCTTAATACCCCCCTCACATCACAAAACTACTCAAAGGCTTTAGAGACATACTCACCCCCATTATCTGACCATAGGCATTTTAGCCTATATCTAGACTAGTTCCCAACCAATGAAAGCCAACCTTGAAAAGTAGCCCAAATATCAGATTTTAGCTTTATGGGATATGCCCAGACCTTATGTGAGTAATTATCAATTAATGTAACAAAGTACTTCACATCTCCTAATGACTGACAGGGCATAGAGATCCACAAACATTAGAATGAATAAGAGCCAAAGACTCACCCATGCGCAAAGTGCTAGACTTCTTATGCTTACTATGTGTTTACCTATCATACAAACAATGATCACATGACTTAAAACATTTATAGTCAAAGGGCGAAAGATACTACAAATGAGTAAATATTTACATTCCCTTTAAGGACATGTGCCCAAGGCGACGATGCCAAAGAGATACATATGGAACTTCAACCACAAACAAAACATGATCTATGGATCTAGATATAATCAAGGGATATAAAGTGCTAGACTTGGTACCATGTGCCAGAACAAGGTTCCCACGGGTGATCTTCCAAGAAGAATCCCCAAAGGAAATAAATTAACCCTCATCATCGAGTGTGCTAGTAGAGGTAAGACTCTTCGTGAGAGCCTTGGCACATGCCAAACATTATGCAAAGTAAACCTATTGCCCAAACCAAGGATATCATCAATACCAACTCTCTGTAATGCCAAGTCATTCCCCAAATAGACAGATCCAATCATACTATGATAGGAGTGGAACCAAACTCTATGAGGGGTCACATGAAAGGAAGCCCCTGAATCCATCAACCACCACTGAGTAGAACCAAGAGAGGCATCAGTCAATTGCGACTCATCCAAAGAAGAAGATGCAAGTGTGTAATCATCATTAGAGGTAGGTTGCTACACTATATTGACCTCTTTGATCTTCACACTAGACTTAGCAGGGACAATGTTGCGATCATCAAACTTATCTTGCGCTTTCCCTTTGCCCTTTTCCTTGTGCTTGTCAACGCATATTTTATGGCATTCTGGCTTGATATGTCTTGCTTTCCCACAATAATGGAGTGTCAAATTGGACTTACGTCCATGGGACTCATCATGCTTAATGGTCTTGCATTTGATTAGCGTAATTTGAGATTTTTGCACCAAAACCTATCAAATTTGGATCTTCCAATAGCCATAGTTGCTACGATCTAACTTTTTGATGTTGAAGATGGAACTATCATGTGAATGACCAGCCATATTGTAGAAAAAAGAGGCACAGTACAGACCAAACTGGCTACTGTAATACTTACAAATAGCCCCAAGACCACTACCAAAAGAAGTTGAAAATCAGAGGTACTGACCAAATAATGTGCTGTCCACAGACTATTAAAAAAATAGCATCAAATGGAGGGGGCTGCTCTCATAAATAATACAACAGTCTACAATTGCAGCATGCTGAAAATGAGGTACATCAATATGAAATCAATGCCAAACAGCGGCAATCATTGATACAAAAACAACTTGCAGCACGTGAGCAGAAGTTGAAGTAGTTCAAGCTCAACTACAAATAAAATCCAAAGCTTAACATAACATCCAAGTGTTAAGTAAGTGGCTCCCACTAGAACAAAAGTAAGATGTTAGACAAGCAAAGAAAGCTCAAATCCTCATGTGAGTGCCATCCAAGCATCCAAGATACATCAAGTACATAGCCAGGAGCATAAGACCCAATAAAAGCTTCAAGCTTGTAAGGTCATAGACCTCTGAAGCATCCAATGAAGTATCTCACAAATAATATCAAATGTTGTAAGCTTAAATCAAAGCTCAAATGCACTCAATAGCATAACCAAGCATAGAGCTTCAATGTCATGCACCAATACATCCGATAGAATGCTCGAATAGCATGAAAGAGCATTAGGCATAGACTATCCCTATTAAAAGCTTGCTATCTAGACTATCCCTATAAAAATCTTGTTGTCCACCATATATATACAACAGTAAAATATCAGTTTTTAAGTCTGAGCAAAAGTCAGCTCAATTGAAGCCCAAAAGCATTCTAGGAGCATGGCTGAGCATGTGGTATCAACCATAGACATCCATGTGTCATCCCAAGTAATTGGGAAGCATCAATAAGCAATAGGCATATGCTTTCACTGATAAAATAGGCCTTCAACCCTAGTTATTACAATAGTAAAAATGACAGTAAAATTGAGCCAAATATGGGCTCAAATAATCCAAAATCATTTCAATATATTGGCCAAACATTCCCCAAGTGTCAACAGCATCAAATGAGCATCCCAGGAGCATCACATAAGCCAAGAGCATGACATTTCCTAGACAAATGGCATTCAGCCATGTTATGACATCAGTGATATCTATGAGAAAGCTAACTAAAAGAGTGCTCAAATTAGTCCAATAGCATCTCAAACCAATGACATATGATCCCCAAGTATTCAACAATAAAACATAGGTATATGAGCATCCCGAGGAGCATATATAATGTAACATTTCCCTCCCGTATGAACCCCCCCAATTAAAAGAATTTTTTTTAAAGAAAAGAAGAATTAACCCCCCCTACTCACGCCACTAACTAGCAGACAGAGGGGGGGGGGCTACTATGGGTCGACAGAGGGAGAGAGGCTATCGTGAATGACGAGCAACGTGGGGGGGAGCTCTAGCTGGTAGGAGGTCAATGTGGATAGGGGGGTAATGATTACTCCCTCTTCCCCTCCTGCACACTCTGCATGGCAGCGGCCATCCACCTGGTTGCCCTGTCGGGAATAAGGGGGGGCTACATACCTTACCAATCCCCCTCCCCCATACACTGTATAAAGGGCCTTAGAATTAACAAGGAGGGGGATCAAGGATCATAATTCCTCCATGATGTCTGACTAGAGAGAGTGTGAGGTAGAGAGTAAGAGAAAAGAGAGAGAGAGGGAAAGGGAGAGTAAGAAAAAAGAGAGAGAGGAAAATTTTCCCTCTTTGAAGGCTTCCAAGCTTGCCCTTCTTTTTCCCCCCTTGCTGAGAGGTTCTCACGGGCAGATTCCTTCCACACGGAGTCAACTCTCTTGTAGTAGCCTGGGTGCGTAGCCGCAAAGCAAAATCCGAATTATACGATGCATCCCAAGCGAAGTAAGGTCCGATCGAGTGTGAATCCCGCTTCGACCGATTGAGCTACGGATCAAGGAACTACGTCACTTGGTAATTAGGTGTGCCCCATAAATCCTACTTTGATGGGAACTCTTAAAAATGTAGTTCAACTTCATTGGGAAGGGAGAAGTATTCTGGCAAAAATTTATGATAACTAACCACCAATTAGGTTGCATCATTCAAGCATGTTGGAAATTGTGTTTTACTGCACTTTCGCATGACTTAGAACAAACAACTTGCACAAAAGATTTCGTATTTTGCACACTTAATGGAAAGGGATTTATTGATTGAACTTGTAGTGCATTAGATTTATGCACTAGCATTAGCATGCGTAAGAGGTAAAATAAACTGAAAAATGGGTTATCGGGACGATAAAGCATATCCATCAATAAGCGAAAATCGTATTTTTTGCATCGCAAAATTTGTGAAACTGGAAAGCTTGGAGTAAAATCTTGAATATAGTCCATGAGAATCGTGAGTTACTACAATAACGGTTAGGTATGTTTAGGTCTTTGCAATATTAAGCCAGGTATTATGCTCCTATAAACCTTTAGAGAGATGTAGCTCGCACATGCTTTAGGCCTGATGACTTCGTGTTTCTTGTACAAAAGAAAAATACAAGCCTCTATTTATGATTTACGTAAGTGCATTGAAATGAATTCCCAAGAGTAGAACTCTGCATTGCATCATCGTCTTAAGAAGGACTCGCATCTAGATTGCGTAGTATCATGGACGGATCTAGTTGCACCGCTAGGGATTCATCTTAAAGATAGTTATTAGACACGCATATGAAGTGCTAAACTTGTTTACCCAAGGTAGTTCAATAGGATGATTCCTAAATACGCAAAGATAGGGCTTAGCTTGACTTATTTGAGGTTTAAAAGTAAATGAGCCAAACTATTGTTACATTCATAGGAGGACCTGGAGACGAGTAAAACACTCATTGGTCTCTATGCTCCATCTGGCCCCAATAAAGCCAAAACAACCTTGGTGATATCACCCTTAACCATGACACAACTCAATGTTAATAGAAGAAAATTCAGGTGTCGTTTTTCCAAGACCAGAACCCTAGACTAAAGGCTAGCAAGCTAGGGCAGCTACCATCCCGAGAACTATCAGATATAGATCCAATTACATAATTGCTCTCTCCTATCACATAGGAGTGGGGTCGGAAATAAGGTATTCCCTATCCCTCGGAGGATATTGGAAATTGCCACCAAGGCAAGAAGGACAAACGCTAAGCATCAAGAGAGGGACCCCACCTTAGCATATGTCCTGAGCACTCACCTACACCATTGTTTGTGCTTGTAAATTTAGGAACACCGCTTGTAAAAATATTGTGTGACCCCAAACTTATAAAAGAAATGGAAATAATGAATCAGATAAACTTTTGGAGGGCATGCCAAACCACCCCTAACTGGCCGCCAACCCTAGCCAAGGGGGTTCTAAATAGCCATGATAGGAATGTGGACCAAACCCACCATAAGAGGTCTCTCCACGGGTTGGTTTGAATGTAGGAGGATGTTTGGATGCCAAGGGGGGCTCTGGCTGTAAATTCCCTGCCTTCGAGTCCTACTCAAACGATCCATACAACTCGGGATAGATTCTCGAGGACCCTTGTTACTAGTGCAATGCGAAATCTTGGAGAAAATAAAGTGCATCCCCATGGATTGTGGATATTGTTCCTTTTGAACAAGACTATTCCCCAACAAGTCTCAAAGTTTTGTGATGGGCTAAATCCACCAATAAACACTTAGTTGGAATCAATACATCATTCGGATCGGAAAAAAAATTTGATAAGAGCAGTACCTATTTCCCAAGAAGTCCAGCCAAAGTCCAGACCTTGGGCTTACATATACCAAAATCCAGGGATGTTGAAAGCTCAAATTAAAAGGGTGCAAGGATAGAGTCAAGGGCAGCAAAAGAAGCCAAGAGCAAATGAAATCAATGACTTAGTCCCCACTCAAAGAAGTGATCAAAGCTTATGTTGTTTCCACCGCAATGAACCTAGGCACTTCGAAAGGGAATGTCCCAAACTTGGTGGAGACCGCCATCAAGGGAAATTTAGAGGCCAAGCTAGGGCTACCCATGGCCGTGGTCGTGCAGCATTGGGAAGGGCAAAAAATTCCAATATTACCACTAAAGGATTCAACGAAGAAGAAGATCTGTGCATGGAAGCTGAGATTAAGAGGGCAACCATTCATGCGGCTCTCCATAAAAAGGGGCCGAACCACAAATTCTCGGTGATTCAAACACCATCAAACCACCAGGCTAAGAAATTCAAAACCCTGATTGACTATGGCATTACTGATTCTTTCATTTCACCAACTTGTGTAAGAAGGTTAGAAATAACCACTATAGGTGCACTCACTTTGCTTGTCGAACTAGCAAATGGGCAAGAAATCTCTTGCACTAGACAAACTGCTAAGGTGGGATTCCTAGTCGGAAACAAGCCCACAACTGTTAAGTTCAGGGTAATGAATCTAGGAGTCCATGAATGCCTACTCGGGATGGATTGGCTAATCCCCAATGATGCTCACATTCATTGTGGAAAGGGACAAGTCTCCTTTCAAAATCCTAAGGGTGAGCTAGTTACAACACAAGGAGAAGTAGGTAAACCAAATATCCATCTAGCTGAGGCAATACGAATAGTTCAATGAATAAGGAAGGGATTACCCATCTATCTGATCAAGCTAAACAAACCAGACCAGGTAGAGGACACCAATGAAGAACCATCATGGTTAAAGAAATATGTGGATGTGTTCCTAGAAGAATTGATTGAATTACATTGCCTAGGAAAGTGGGTCATGAGATTAAGCTAATGTCAAGAGCTGCACCAATTGTGAAAAGGCCCTACAAGATGTCCATTCCTAAAGCCATTGAGTTAAAGGAACAACTCAAACAGCTACTAGACCAAGTGTAGCAGTTCTTCTTAAGGAGCTCCAGTCGTGTTATGGTACACTTCACCTTTGCATCGATTATAGAGGCTTGAACCAAGTAACCATCAAAAATAAATATCCCATTTCGAGGATAGATGAGTTACTCGATCGACTATAGGAAGCAAAAATCTTCTCCAAGATTGATTTGAGGTTAGGGTATTATCAGATCTACGTCAAGGATGAGGATATTCTGAAGACATCATGCAATACCAGATATGGTCATTTTGAATTCACAGTAATGTGTTTTGGATTGACTAATGCCCCTGCCACCTTTAACACGCTAATGCAAGACATTTTAAGACCATACATTGATGATTTCATACTCGTCTTCTTTGATGGCACCTTGGTTTATTCCAAGGAAGAGGTGGATCATGAGTCCCAAGTTCGCATTGTCCTTGAGACCATGAGGACTCATAAGCTCTATGCTAAGAAAAAAAAGTGTGTCTTCCTCAAAAGGTAAATTGAATATCTTGGATTTATTGTGTCAAATGAAGGAATCTCTGTAGACCCTACCAAGGTTAAGGATGTCCAAGAGTGGTCTCCACCAGCTACTATTAAAGAAGTGCGTAGTTTTCTTGGATTAATAGGTTGGTACAAGATCTTCATTAAGGATTATGCTTTAATCGTAGCACCCCTCACAAATTTACCGAAAAAGCAAGTTGCCATAGCGTGGACGCCCTCTGAACAAGCAATTTTTGATCAAGTCAAGCATAGCTTGGTGACAGCACCAATTCTGAAGCTCCCTAACTTAAGCAAGGAATTTGAAGTTGTCACAGATGCTAACACACTTACGATGGGCTGTGTACTAATGCAAGAAGGTCATCCTATAGCCTATTCCTTGCGGAAGCTAAAAACCCATAAAAGAAATTATGCCACTCATGACCTGGAGCTGCTAGTAGTGATTCATGCCCTCAAACTTTGTCGACATTACTTGCTCGGTAACAAGTTTTCTTTGGTCATGGACCATAAGAGCCTTAAATGGATCTTCACCCAGACTGACTTCAATATGAGGCAACGTCGTTGGGTAGTTTTGCAGGAGTATGATTTTGAGATCAACAAGTATTGACCCAGCAAAGGAAATGTGGTCGTTGACGCCCTAAGTTGCAAGGTGTTCCTCAACTCCGTTATCATGGAGGAACCCTTAATGGCCAAATCATTGGCAACTATGGTGTCAATGCCTAGCAACCCTATCCTTGAACTAGCCAAGGAAGAAGCTAGCCATGATCCAGAATATCTAGAGATGATTAAGGAAATTTTGAAAAATGACCAAAACCCCAGATTTAAGGTCAAATATCAAGAATTCTCTATGAATGAGGGACTTGTCTATTTTAGGACAAGATTATGCATACCCTTGAGCAAGAAACTCAAATAGAGAATACTTTGGGAAGCACATGACTTCCCCTTTTCAAGCCATTCCAGATATGTCAAGACCCTCAACATGGTCAAAAAGAGCTACTATTGGGGAAGACTTAAGGGAGACATGCTCAAATATGTCACAGAATGTTTGTCTTGCCAACGCATTAAGGCAGAACATGTCAAGATGCCTGGGAAGCTGCAACCTCTTGACATCCCCCAAATGAAGTGGGAATTTATCAGCATGGACTTTGTTGTTGGGTTACCCTCAGTGCAAGGAGGCTACAACTCAATTATGATTATAGTAGATATGCTCACCAAGGTTGCACACCTCGTTTTAGTCAAGACAAACTATAAGGCTTTAGATATTGCTAGATTTTTCATCAAGGAGATATTCAGACTCCATGGGTTGCCTAGAAGGACCATTAGTGACCGTGACTCCCTCTTCACATCTCACTTCTGGAGAGGGATATTCGGGGCCATTGGGACTCAACTATGTTTCAGCACAGTCTATTACCCTCAAACTAATGGCCAAATAGAGAGGGTCAACCAAGTAATTGAAGATATCCTTAGAGCTTATTGTTGTTGCGAACCCAGGAAATGGATCCAATATCTACCATTAATAGAGTTCTCCTACAATGCTTCCTACCAACAAAGCATTCAAATGACACTTTTCCAAGCATTGTATAGGCATGATTGCTGTACTCCATTGATCTTTTCAGATCCTAATTTAAGGGTTGAAGCTTCTAAGAAAATGCTTGAGGAAATGGAGGAGCAGGTTAAGGCCATTAGACAAGACATTAGAGCCTCCAAGGATGGGCAGAAAGCCTATGCATATCTAAATAGACAAGAGCGACTCTTTGATGAGGGAGACATGGTTTTTATTCATGTATGGCCCAAGAAGAGTTCCTTGTCATTGGGAAAAAATCAAAAATTGAGTCCAAGGTATTGCGGACCTTACAGGATCCTCAAGTGCCTAGGGCCCAACACCTACAAACTCCAACTCTTTGAGAACGTAAAGGTTCACAATATATTTCATGTTAGCCTATTAAACAAATATGTATCCAATTCTAGCCATGTACTCAATGATCAACAAGTTGTAATGCCAAGCCAAGGAGTCCTTGAGCTCTGGCCGGATAGAATCCTAGACATTCGAGAAAAGAGATTGAGGAGTAGAACCCTCAAGGACTACCTCATCCAATGGAAGGACTTTCCAGAAGAAGATGCCACATGGATTGACGAGAGTACCCTCAACCAGCAATACTACCAATTCCTTTTGAGACGAGAACATCTCGATTCCTTAAGGGGGGAAGAATGTAGCATTTCTCTCCCATCTGACCCCCCTAATTAAACGATTTTTTTTTAAAAGAAAAGAAGAATTAACCTCCCCTCGAGGGGGGGGGTTTGCTATGTGTTGAGACAAAGGGGGGGGGTTGCCATGGAAGAAAAGTGGCGTGGGGGGAGCTCCAGCTGGTAGGAGGACGACGAGGAAGAATGTAGCATTTCCCTCCCATCTGACCCCCCTAATTAAATGATTTTTTTTTAAGAAAAGAAGAATTAACCCCCCCTCGAGGGGGGGGGGGGGGGGGAGGGGGTTGCCATGTGTTGACAGAGGGAGGGGGGCTACCATGGAAGACAAGTGGCGTGGGGGGGAGCTCTAGCTGCTAGGAGGACAACATGGGTAGGGGGGTAATGATTACTCCCTCTCCCCTGCCCCATACTCTGCATGGCGATAGCCATCCACCTAGCTGCCCTATTGGGAATAAGGGGGGGGGGGGGGGGGGGGGAGGGGGCACTCCATACCTTACCAATCCCCCCCCCCCCCCCAATACACTATATAAAGGGCCTTAGGATTAACAAGGAGGGGGATTGGGGATCGTGATTCCTCCATGTTGTTTGACTAGAGAGAGAGTGAGGGAGAGAGTAAGAGAAAAGAGAGAGAGAGAGAAAGAGAGAGAGAGGGAAAGGAAAAGTAAGAGAAAAGAGAGAGTGAGAGAGAGTGATAGGGAAAGGGAGAGTAAGAGGAAAGAGAGAGTGAGAGAGAGAGGGAAAGTTTCCCTCTTTGAAGGCTTCCACACTTGCCCTTCTTTTTCCCCCCTCACTGAGAGTTACAGGCGGATTCCTTCCACAAGGAGTCAACTCTCTTGTAGCCTGGGTGCGTAGCCACAAAGTAAAAAACAAATTATAAGATGCCTCCCAAGAGAAGTAAGGTCCAAACAAGTGTGAATCCTGCTTTGACTGATGGATTTGCAGGTCAAGGAACTGCGTCACTTGGTAATCAGGTGCACCCCATAAATCCTACTTTGATGGGAACTCTTAAAAACGTAGTTGAACTTCATTGGGAAGGGAGAAGTATTCTGGCAAAAATTTATGATAACTAACCACCAATTAGGTTGCATCATTCAAGCATGTTGGAAATTGTGTTTTACTACACTCTATCATGACTTAGAACGAACAACTTGCACAAAAGATTTCATATTTGTGTGCACTGAATGGCGAGGGCTTTATTGATTGAACTCATAGTGCATTAGATTTATGCACTAGCATTAGCATGTGTAAGAGGTAAAAGAAACTGAAAAATGGGTTATCGGGACGATAAAGCATATCCATCAATAAGCGGAAATCATACTTTTTGCATCGCAAAATTTGTGAAATTGGAAAGGTTGGAGTAAAATCTTGAATCTAGTCCATGAGAATCTTGAGTTGCTACAATAACGGTTAGGTATGTTTAGGTCTTTGCAATATTACGCAGGGTATTAGGCTCCTATAAACCTTAGAGAGATGTAGCTCGCACATCCTTTAGGCACGATGACTTCGTCTTTCTCGTACAAAAGAAAAATACAAGCCTCTATTCATGATTTACGTAATTGCATTGAAATGAATTCCCAAGAGTAGAACTCCCCATTGCATCATCATCTTAAGAAGAACTCACATCTAGATTGCATGTTATCATGGATGGATCCAGTTGTGCTACTAGGGATTCATCTTAAAGATAGTTATTAGACACCATATGAAGTGCTAAACTTATTTACCCAGGGCAGTTCAATGGGATGAGTCCTAAATACGCAAAGGTAGGGCTTAACTCAACTTATTTGAGGTTTAAAAGTAAATGAGCCAAACTATTGTTACATTCATAGGAGAACCTGGAGACAAGTAAAACACTCATTGGTCTCTATGCTACACAACCTCTATGATATCACCCTTAACCATGACACAACTCAATCTTAATACAAGAAAATTTGGGTGTCTTTTTTCCAAGACCAAAACCCTGGACTAAAGGCTAGTAAGATAGGGCAGCTACCATCCAGATATGGATCCAATTGCATAATTGCTCGCTCCTATCACACATGAGCAGGGTTGGAAAGTAGATATTCCCTAACACTCGGAGGATATTGGAAATTGCTGGCAAGAAGGACAAACACTAAGCATCAAGAGAGGGACCCCACCTTAGCATATGTCCCGAAACTCACCTGCACCATTGTTTGGGCTTGAAAATTTAGGAAAACCGCTTGTAAAAATATTGTCTGACCCCAAACTCATAAAAGAAATGGGAATAATGAATCAAGTGAACTTTTGAAGGGCATACCAAACCACCCCCAACTGGCCACCAACCCTAGTCAAGGGGGTTCTAAATAGCCATGATGGAAACGTGGACCGAACTGGCCAGGAGAGGTCTCTCCGCGGGTTGATTTGAATGTAGGAGGATGCTTGGATGTTAGGGGAGATCTGGCTATAAATTCCTTGCCTCCGGGTCCTACTCAAACGATCAGTGTGACTCGGGATAAATTCTCGAAGGCCCTTGTTACTAGTGCAAGGCGAAATCTTGGAGGAAATAAAGTGCATCCCCACAGATTGCGGATATTGTTCCTTTTGAACAAGACTTGTATCTCTAATGAAATGCTAATATTAAGTTCACTTCTAAGGAACCTGTTTGAATTTGTTTTCGTGCAAGTGCCATAAGATTACGTGAATGAACCCTGTTCCCTAAGAGGCTTAATTAAGGAAGCTGCTTTTACATGTTGCACATAAATGTGATAGGGCTAATTAGATAACTAAAGTATGCCTATTGAGGGAAGCAGGTGGGCGGAACCCCCGTCAGGTCTGTCCTATGGCAGGGTGGTCCTAGAGGACTGGGAGGCTTCTCACAAGATTTTTTTCGTCATTCAACCTTTAGACATCGTGGGTTAGTATCCGATTCGTACCATATTAGGGGACTGGAGTGGGACTATGCCCTATGGGCAGAGGGGTTGAGCGGCACATCCCTCTCGTTTCTCATTCTCCTTGAATCAAGTGTGGTATGGATCTGCTTCGGATTGGGTAGCTCTTCGTAAAGTGGAATGCCTAGGTCCCGATGCTAGAATGCTGTCATGGGGCCTTGACCAATAGGAACTCAAGTGTCAGGTCGATCCTAGTGGGTTTGGCCACAAACGTTCCATTATGAGGTAGACTCGAGAAACCCTAGGTGACAAACTGCGTGACATTCCAAGGGAGTGTCGGGTGGCAACACTTAGATTCTTTTCTCGATGGACTGCTAACACATACTTGGACAAACCTCGTGACATTCCAAGGGAGTGTCAAGTGGCGACACTTAGATTCGTTTCTCGATGGACTGCTAACACATACTTGGACAACCAATTGGTGGCACGTCACATATGAGCTCCAAACATTAAAGATGTGGCTATCCTTGTTTTATGACAGCATGCTACCCTATTTGCATGGTTAAGAGCTAAAGCTTAATGACTCAAAGCCAATGCTCAGTGTTAATGGTCAATTCTAGGAGGAGTGGTAAACAATGCCAAAGCCTCTGTCCAATGCAAGGAGTAGTTGAGCAAGCACAAGGGCTTGAAAAAGGCCATAATAGAAAAAACGTTTTTGTATTTCCAACCTTGAATGATGAGCTGAATATTCCCTGAAATAAGCTCGATGTAGGCTCAAGAATGCCTTGATATAGCCCCAATAGGTCCTGAGAAGTCGTAGAGCAATAAGAGCTCAATATGAACCTCAAGAGGTGGAGCTATGGTTGCCAATGGTGAAACCCTACTATAGTAACTCAAATGAGAGATGAAGCAATGCCAGATTGAGGTCGAGCTCATGGAGAAGAAGGCTCCGATATCAGTTGTGAAGGGAGAAGCCCAAGTGGAAGAACGAGCAAGTGGAAGCAAGAGAGGTGTGAGCTATGACAAATGGAGCAAGAGAGCAAAAGAGAGAGACTCAAGATGTAGGAACTCCAACAGTCACAATGTGACTATCCTTCCCTTTATTCAAATGTCACTAAAAGAATAAAGAATGAAGTGACAGTGATGGGTGCCCACCACCGCTTGCAATGTGCAAGTGTCGGTACTGTCAATGTAGTAATATGTGGGCAACTAGGCACAAGCACCTTTACCCCCAACACTAACCATGCAATAATTCTACTCAATGTCCCATGGTGAATAGCGATTACAAGAATTCTACCCATGAAAGATCTTTTGGTCAACTTTAGAACAATTTTTGTCCTTGATGTCTTCTAGCAAAGAGAGGATGAAGATATATTGCTTGTGATGTGGGGTTTTAGAAAAGTCAAGCCACTTTGGTGTAAATTGATGAACATTACAAAGGAGCTTGGTTTACATTGCATCATTGGTTGGAAATACATGTTGATGGGTGACAAAGGGGACATGAATGAAGAGTTTAAGAAAGTGTGAGACTATTTGAGGCCTTGCCCATTAGGAGAATCAAAACTATCCAAAAATGAATGTTTCTTTTGTATAAGAGAAGGAGAAACGAAGTGATTTTTAGTTCACTATGCCCTAAATATAGTTTCTAAGGCAATAGTCATTCTGAGTAAGGTAGCCAAAAAAGATAGTATAAGCTTTTGAAGAAGCTTTTATAAGGTCCTTTTGGGATGATGTAAGTAATTCTCTTTTCTAATAATAAAATCCACCACATTTACTCTGCATGAATAGATTCTCACAAGGCATGCCATGTAGTGAGTTGATAATAGAAGCAAAATTGTGCATAATGATGGATGTAAGGTGTTACTATGGAGTCCCTCCAAATCTTATGGCACACACAGCATTGTAATTGATGTCTTATACAAGGAAATGTGTTATTGTCCAAAATCATATTTTTAAGTAGATTATTATTGTGGAGCTTATATATTTGAGAAAAATAAAAATAAAATTCTACAATGAGGCACATGAGCAAAGCATTCATAGTACTTTCATTATTAATCCATAGATCATCAAAGAAAACATTGATATACAATGAAGTATCCATTTTATCATCCATCACCCTCCAACTTGAAATGGCATCAAAACTAAAATGCTAAAAACTTTAGTACATCATCGGGACACAAATAGAATAATAGTACATCATGGTATAAAGTGTGCAATCCAAAGTGATATTTTGCAAATGGATCAAAACATTTTAGCAATGTTTCTTTCAAATAGTAGGGCACTCTTGGTGCCTAGATTCTCCTAGCACTTCTCATCCTAAGGCACATCATGTGGAAAGAGGGTGTATGAGTGGTTGAGCCGCAAGGAAACCAACAATTAGAGACATAATAAGCAATAATATAGAAAACATCAAATAATAATATATAATTACATAGTCAATAGCAAAAAGTATAAATGAATGATAATTTTGTGTGTGTGCATGTGTAATACATACATATATGTATCCCATAAGTAATATATAATAGCTAAGTGTTATTTTATATATATATATATATATATATGTAAACATTTTCCATAAAATGATCATACAGTATAATAATATATATAATAAAATATAAATACATATAATATAATATAATATACATGATATAATAAATATGCACACCCAAATCTTTATTGTATATAATGTTAAATGGCATATAATATAAGATGAGTACATATAATATAATCTTACCACATATAATACATATACACATATTTCATATTTTATACCTCATCCCAGCAAGAAGAATAGAGTCATTTACTTCTCTCATTTTATTCTTGATAATTTGAACACAGTCAGAGTCAAAAAATACCATATCATATCTTTTGTTAATATCATCAGGTAAAAAGTAACAAACATTGAAGCCCTTAGGGTTAACCCTTTCAAGAAGGGTAGATAGCTCTTCTTCAAAAGATGGGAGTTGCTCTGCTTCTTTTTCTTCTTCCTTTCTTATATACTCCCTCCATTTATATGTCTACTCTTCTATGGCCTTTTCCCCTTTCTCATGTATTCTTGTGTCCTTTTCATGGGTGACATCTTCAACCTTAGGACCCGGATCACCTTTCTTTTTTTTCATATGGAGGCACATTTAAAATATTGAAAGCCTTCACATCATAAAAAAGGGGGACTAGCTCAAGGACCTTTGAAAACCTATATCTCCACCTCCTTAGAATTATCATGTCTTTATCCATAAGTGTAAGCCTATGTGTATGAGCAACACAAATATAAGAATCTTTCTCAATCAAAAAATCTTCTAAAACCTCCTAAATACAATTAAGAGCTGTCCTATTCCATCTAAAACTATCAAGACTATGCTTGTCACAAATTTATTGACAAGCCTTTGCAAGGGTAGTTTTAGAATTACATTATCCAGAGCCCTCATTGCACTTCTAATCTCCTTTAGGCATCTAACATGTTGTGAAAACCTTCTCCTTGGCTTTGATTTCCTTAAGTTTGGAAGGCTTGGAGGACTGATAAATCTTTAAAGCAAGAACTCTAGGATCAACTTTCTTCTTCCTTGCAGTAGTCTTAGTTCTAGCCATCTGAAACATCGAGAAAAAACAAAAAAATACCTCAAAATTAGGACACATATCCAAATCTCTGATGTAATGTCATCTACAATCACTTAGTAGTAAAAAACACCACTCACATAGTCTACCTCAAATTTCAATCAAACAATGCAGGCCCAAGACATATGAAACACAAATTGGGTCTTTTGGACAAAAGTGACCTACACATTCTCATATTTCACATGTCACGTTTTTTCTAGATACATATTTCGTCAAAGACCATTTATGTCATGAAGTTTTACAAGTCTCGCGATAGAACAACGGCCATCTAGCAAATCTCAAATCTTATTTTCAATGAGTTCAAACCTTGAGAGAAGATCTATCTGAATGTTCACATCAATAATATTTAAATCTTATCCACAATGGAAAAAAACATTGTGGGACTTTCAATTTGAATGCCAACATCAATATCTAAACCTCAAGTTGAATAATCCATTACTCATATAGTTGATGCACTTATAATTATTACAACATTAGTGAAAGAAAAATTATCATTCTATGTGATCTAGCTTTGTTGATCCACCATTATTTTTTAGGAAACTTGGGTTCCTCCTGACATATGAAATGCGAGATAACTATTGTCCATGGGGAGAGCCATGACTATTTGTGTTTCATACATCAGGTTCTTTTTGGGAATATACAACAAGATTCTTTACATGATATAGAGCTAGCTCAGATTTGTCAAAAAACTTACATTTTTGAGACCTTGGCATATATATTGGGCAATTCAATCTTCCCAAGTCACCTTCTGCTGTGGAATAATTTTTAGATGTGACCAAGTTAGCCTTGCGTTGGTGTTATTGAGTATAGAAAGAGCTTTATCTTCATGAAACTCTTTTGCGGTTCAAAATTTGGGTTTAAAAGGATGTACTTTTACACGTGTGACTGCTATAATGCATAGTTAACTTGACACATGTGACGAATAGACCATTTTTGCCTCGAAACTTGTGCCACATGTCACTGAAGTTTTTGGCACGATAGCACTTTTATGGCTCCACTTTTTAAAGGTAAAAGATAATTTTTAGTCTCTTATTTTTTATTTTAAACACAACTCTTCCTAATGAGTGCACATTACTTTTGGAACAAATGTGCGGTGACTGTTGGCATATATATACAACAACTCAGTGTTGAGTTTATGTTGATTTTTCTTGCACACATTTTGTTTTATCTTCCACAAACCACTTATATTGTGTTCATCGCAAGGCCAAACCAGACATATTTCTAAAAAAAGCCATTTATTCTCACCAAAAAATACAATTCTCAAGTATCAAACTTTTTTTTGTCACTTTTTCTCTACAATTCTAAATTTCCAGCATTAAAGATTATCAAATTTGTTAGTTTTCCTGCGAAACGATTCATTGACGTATGAAATGTGATTTAACCATTTGCAAAGAGTTTTGGAATATTGTTGTCGCATTTCATGAGTCCTAAATGTAAACTAAAAATTGATTGATGAAACGTGAAATTGCATGCCTCCTCTGCTACTCAAATAGTCAACTCACTTTTTGTAAGGCTCTATTATTGTATTTTGATCAATTTAACCTATGTTGTATCTTAGGGATTTGGACATGCAAGATGAATGAAATAAGGTATCATTATTGGACATTATTTTGTGTTTGTTGGTTTAAGAGAAGAAAGATACATCAGGAAGTTAGAAATTCTATATAAAGGGTTTGACTAATTTTTTCTATCAATCTTAGTTTAATCTTGTACATATGTTGAATGATGTGGTTTTGATGTTCTAGATGCATTATCTTAGACAATTTTTTTGGATGTATGAAACGTGATTTCGTCAAGTTTTTTGGATTGACTGCTGTATGAAATATGATTTTATCAACTGGAAGCAATTTGGATCATTGTTGTCGCATTTCACGAATCCTGAATGTAAAACAAAATTTGATCAATGAGTTCCTCTACTGCTCAAAGGGCGAATTTAGTTTTTACCAAGCAATGCTATTGTATTTTGGCCAATTTAACATGTGTGTTATCTTAGGGATTTAGGCATGCAAGATGAATGAAGTATCATTGTTGCACATTTTCGTGTGTTTGTTGGTTAAAGAGGAGGAAGATAAAATTGTTCTATGTTTATTGGTTTAAGAGGAGGAAGATAACATTGGACCCTTCCTCAGAATTTGTTAGTCAGCATGTCATATATAAGGATTCTAAACTTTAAAGCCAAGAGTGAGTTCTTAATACAATATCAAGTAGTGAGAAATTCTATGAAGGGTTTGACTAAATTCTTTTAGCAATCTTGCTTTAATCTTCTGGATGTGAGCAAATGTGGATTGGTATATTGTGTCCCTAGATTTACTTTGTTGTTTTCAAGATTTGGTTTTGTGAGTAAACAGGATGACTAAAAGGAAGTTTTCTTTAGAGGGAATGAATAGAGAGGATCTGGAGGATACATGTGATGAAAAGCTCTTTGATTTTCTCCATGTAACTGGAAATTCATCTAGATTTATTTACATAAAAAATATGCTCAATGTTCCCTTTGATTTGCAAGATTTCTTGAAGGATCTTGAAGACAAATTGAAGGATTTTAGGGAGTTTTATACTAGACATGTGGAAGGCCTACAGATTGAGGGATTTGTCCATTATAGTGATGTAATGGAAGCTATCAATGCTGCTAGAATAACTTTGCAAACAAGGTTTAGCCTTATTGATGAGGAATTCAAGAAGTGGAAAACAGATTTTCCTTTTCATCGAAATCAACATCATTGTCTTCTTGTACAGAAGGATGTTGAATTTCTTGTATATCTTCAATATATGGATAGTTGTTCTTCAGATACAATACCAAAGAGAAGAAGATAGAGGATATTACAAGCAAAGATAAAGATGTTGAAGAGAAGGGAAAATTGTTTCAGGAGGATATTGAGAGCTAGCTAGTGCAAGGATTTGATGTTGCTTTGTCCCAACATTTCCCAATTATCTCATCAACAAAAAGAGATATATATTGCTAAATGATATTCAACACCTTTTTCATCTTAGAGAAGATTACTATTTGTCAATACTTGCAATATGAGGTCAAAATGATAAGAATTTTATAGGTTATGAACAAAAATTGCTAGCAAGTCTTGATATTGAGGGAGAGAATTTTCAAGACAGCTTTGTAGCCTTGCATTCATGTGTTAATCAAACCATGGAATATGAAAAGGGGGGATACCTACAAAGAAAGAGTACTTATACACAAACTTAGTATTGATAACATGGGGGGTATGAAGAGAAATTAAAGTCTCCATTAGAGGAGAAACCAAAACGTTCAATAAATCTTTATGATGATAGTCTTCTTGAAGAAGATGAAAAACCTTAGGCATGAAAGATAATTCTAAGATATCCATTGTGGTTTATATTAGAGTATGTTATGTATTATAGACAAATATTATTGGATATTTATCTACTGGTGTCTTACACTATTGTGATTTATTGTGCATATAGAAATTGAAGATACAAACAACTTTCTTGGAAGAGCCAAGGACTCAAGGACATTGAAGCTTTTTGGCAAAAGTCAAGGCCTTAGTCATTATATTGAAAGCTTAAATAATCAAATAGGTGCAATTTAACATCGCAGCTTGTCAAGCTCTCCAAGCTTGCCAATGATGGCTTTGAAAGCTATCTCCAAGGTGATTGGATCCTAAGTTTTCAATAGAGGTTCAGACAATATAATTTTGGTGGAGAAGGAAGAAGCTGTAAGAGGTTTTGGCTTCATGCCTAGATACAGTGGATCTAGGACATGATACTTTGGAGTTCTTGGCTCTTATTTGCTCTCCCATGTAGGAGATGCCAAGAATTTGAAGCTCCTTCTAGGCCATAGAAAACAAGAGTTCCTAAAATGTAGAGGTCTCATTTGAGTGGGATGAAACAAAAGATTCCTCTAGAGGACCTAATGAATTGCTTGAAACTAAAGACTCTTCTGCAAAACAGAGTTAGATTAAAAGATATTAAGGGTTTATTGAAACTCATCTTTTTCCATCTCTTTTTCTAGTTTGTAACCATTCTGCAAATCTTTGCTTTGCATAAGAGTTTAAATATCCCTCTTTTCTTCTTTGGGTAATAATGGATATAGTCCTTGCAAAAGATGATGTATTGCATGATGCGGTTGTGTCTTTGAGCTTGAATTTGTGCCAAATTTTTTTGTAGAACCATTAAAAGACCTCTAATAAAGTGTTTCCTTTGTATCTTCCACCTCCATGTGTTGTGTGTCTAAAGTATTTTGTTCTTGCTTGATAATGTGATTTTTCCATACCTTGGGTTGACTAGATAGATAGAGATCCATATTTCTTGATAAAACATGGAGCATAGTTGTATAAAATATATTGCATAGTTAACAAATAAAGAAAATGAATTAAAGAATCTTATATGAGTCAGACAATAAAGAGACATATCTATGTAAACTTATTACCATATAGTGAGTGAAGTGTCGATTACCCCAAGCTTCTGTCATTGCCTTTTTAAAAAGATTCAATTGGTTTTTGAAGTCTTTGACATTGGCTTTTCTATTCCGAGATTATCTATTATCAGCATGATCCTTAACTACATTATGTAGGGACTTTTAGTGATTGTATCTAATAGTTGAGCCACCATTCATAGAGTTTATCTTACCAAGTCTCCCATGAAAGCCTAGAAACCTTCTAGCCTTCACTCCACCAATAGATGGCTTTTTGGGGACACAATTGCCATCCTTATACTTTTGAAGATCTAGTTCAATAACAACATTACCACCATGCATACCAATTGCACAGAAGACTTTTTCAATCTTTGTTATAGCATCTGTTCTAGCTGATAATGGCTTCAACTTCCATGCAAATCATATATAAATATGAACAGGCTTTTCAATTATCCTACAAAGTGCATGAAGTGTACAAATATGGGCATTCACTAAAGAAATATCTAGGACTAGCTTAAACTATGGATCCTTATTGTGCCTAGAGGGAGTTCTATTCCAATTGCTTGAGTTCAACTTTATGGCTGGGGATATGCAATATAGGCAAGGAGATCTAGAGTTGGCTCCCTTTGATACATTGTACATACATTTAAGTGTCTTTAAGTCGCCAGCTATGTGCCACTCAATATTATAGTTCCCAAATCCTTCAACAAATAACTCTTCTCCTGCTTATTGTCTCTTGATAACATCAAGTATTGGTGTTTGATGAAAAATCCAATACAATATATCAAAATCCTCTATATCTACTTCGAATGCTCCTAGTCACCAGATGTTGTGTTTCGATTGAAAAATAAATTACATTGATTGATTGCAATACTCTGATGAAAGTGTCTATTCATCAAAGCAATAGAGACTCTCTCTAATTTTGTGCATTTCAAAATCTCACTTTCATCAAGTTTAACCACAAATCTAGCCACTCCTTGTGCCTCTTGTAGTGATAAGTCATAAAATCTAATCATTAAACATTGTAGGGTGGGCAAGTCAAGGAAAATATTGTTAAATTCATCAAATACAACTTCCTTTTTCTTGCCCTTGAAGCTAGCCTTGGTATGGAAAGGCTCACCTAGAATCTCTATCACTTTGTTATTCATTCTCTGTCTGATATAGTTCTAACCACAAATGGCCTTGGAAGTATGCAATTGTGTACTTGTCCTTGCTTCATATTTGATTGTAAAAGCTGAAAAAGTTGTACATAAGCATTTTGACTAATACCAATAGTATCTAGTGTCTTCTACACTAACTTAGTATCCAAAGAATGATCCTTTATAAATGACTCCAAGCATTATTTCTTTGACTTTTTAATTTCTTCTTCTCCAAAATATCTTTTGAAACTACTAAAGAAAGAAGATGGTAATAAAACTGAGATGCTTTTAAAGAATCTCCTCTGAGAATTTCTTTCACTTGCATTCGGTTGAAGAAGAGACTTGAACAAAATCAACATTACAAATCAATATAATTAATTATAAACAAAGTTATATTTATTATTTTTAAAGTTTTAAAAAATGTATCTTGCTGCTTGGATTCTTTTACTACAACCATCTTCTCCTTATCTAAGACTCAATATTTTTAAGAGCCTTTTGTTGATTTCGAAGGCCTAAAATAGTTTGCTTTCATTGATAAGATTTGATGTGTTTCTCCAATGAATGAATCCTTTGTTGACAGTCCTTTAGCTTGTGTAACAACTCATTATTATGTTTTGTAAAAAAAAAAAAACAATTTGAGGATATCCTTTTCTACAACCAAGCTAAGTGTATAATCTAGAAACCAATTATAACCATCACCAATGAACCTCAACAATGAAGAGATATTATAGAAAGACGAAGTGCTATTTTTGCTAGGATCTTTGGCATATAGCCTACCATCTAATCAAAGATCAAGATTCTTCTTTCCTTTAAACCTGAGTATATGTTTCGTAGACTTTGTAATAGTAATGGGTTTTGTTCTCTTACTTATTGGTTCATACTCACTATCCAACTCAATATGAAGATGATAAAGATATCTTTTATTCGAGCTGCAGAGATCATTGGATGATTGATCCATAGCTAAGGATGTGATTAGAAGATTGGATTGAAAAACTGTACGTATTAGAAACAAGAATGAAAATGAAAAAGAAACTAATAAGGATGGGAAAGAAAGAAGAGAGTGAGAATGGTGGAGGGAAGTAATCAAACATCGAACAAAATTCAAATTGAATATTAGTTTTCACTTTAATGAGGATGAGTAAGATCTTCATTATGACAATCTTTGTCACCTTTATGGTGGCCTAGATTCTAGGTTTGATGTGACCACGAGAATATCACGACAATGATTTATTAATAATTTTTAATATATTTACTTACCAAAGTATAAAAGTTTTTAAAAATATAAAAAATAATTTTATTTTATAAAATATTTTCTCTCTCTAAGATTGCTTATAAGGCATTTTTTTAAAGACCTCAAAACTCCCCTAATGATGGCCCAATGTGACAGGATGAAATCAACCTCAAATCCTTAATATTATCTTTTGAGATGAGCTACAAGAGTTTGTCAACAATCATGAATGAGTGGTAGATAAAGATATGCTCTTATTTGAGGATAATGAGTTTGTCAACAATCATTAATGAGTGGAGGTATAGATATGCTCTTATTTGAGTACATGAGCAAGTATGGTCATGGTATCATCAAGTTCCTTGAAGCACTTAATCAAAAGTCAATTTTGTTTATTAGGCATCTTTTCTACCATTTCCATAAGATGTCTCTTGGTCAACTTAGATCTTAAGTTTGCTGGTAGTGGTACTCAAGAAATGCACATAGTAATAACTTTAAGAGGGGAACTTCAAATTAAAGAGCTTTTCATTTAGAGCTTTATTGAATTGAATAGTCCTAATAACATGGACTCAATTTCTACAAATGACAAGCCTTTGGCTTCATCTATTGTTTGATGAAATTCCATGATAAATTTTCCAATATCTCTAAGCATTTTCTCATCAAGTCATAGTACAATTCTAAGACCACATTTATCCAAAGGCTTTGGAGAGTTGTATCTCCAATATATCCAAATCAATATGTATAGAGTCTTAAAGTATTAGACCCAACTCTTGATTAATAAACAATATTGTATCCTTAATTGTTAAAGAATCTATTATAAGTTATCTTACCACAATAATCTATGTTTTCTTACACCACTATCTCCATTGACCTGAGCATTGACTTGAGCACGTTCTCACTTTCTCAATTGCAACCATTGATGGTCCTAGTTGCACATTGTAAGAGTGTGTTCCCACATGCAACATCAACCTCTCCATTTTGGTATCATTGAAGATCACCTTACCACGGCACACAATGAGCCATTGATTGGACAAGAAGAGGTTGCAAATGACTTGCTAGCTGCAAAAACCTACAAGAAAATGCTCTTCCTCACCAAGAATCCATCCTCTCTCACACAAGAGAACCACACAAAGGATCAAAATATCTTCAATATCCTCACTTTGTTCCTCTTCCTCACTCTCCATAACACTTTGCAATAAAGTAAAGAGAGGAAGAAGCAAGAGTTATACCAAATTGAGAGAGGGATAATTGACTCGTGCAAGAGAAGAAAAAGGAGGAGAAAGAGGAAGCTGGAACCACCTCCTTGACCACCTAAATCACAATGATTCCTCACATCTTTTTTCTTGGTTTTATGCTCTATACTTTTTGAAATACATTGGTATGCATTAGAACAAGTAACCATTAAATTGAAAGTCAAAGATCGTTCTCAACCTTTCCAAAAATTAAAATGAATCCGTTGGCCTATAGATGTGGACTTATTAAATTGTCATGACTCTTACCTTGCTTTATATTAGATTTTGAACAAGAAATACAAAGATCAATAGTGATTTAATAGAAAATATATTAATGTTGAGAAATTTTTGTGCCTATTTTTACAATTATTATAGGGTTATCAATCATGAGCAAAATATAATATGCCTTATGAGGACAAGTCTCAAAGCATGTTATGACAAGTGATAAGAGACTTTTGATCATGTTTTAGGAATCCCTTCATATTGTACTTTGAAAATGCCCATGTAAGTACATATAGTTGTGCTCCTTATTATTCACCTAATATGGAATAACTAATTGCAAAAACCCTAAAGACTAGCTTATTCAAGAAGTACAATTTGAAAAAAATTTAGTCACATGGGGTATGGTCCAAAGATGGCCATCATATTGTTCTCACATACCATCCATAGATGAAGAGGTCTCGAATGCCAATGAAAGAATGAATGCAATGTCACCATTGTAGTCCATTGAAAGCTCATTAAAAAAATAGGTCCTAGACTTTGCCTCATAAGCATCTTTTAACTTCTTACCTCCAAAACTTTGAAAAATCTAGGGTGGTATCTCTTTTCTTTATTGAGCATAATATAATCAAATTTGAGGGTAATCATCCATCTCCAAGTCAATGATGGATTTTTCCTAAGGATTCCCCAAATTATTGAATACTCCAAATGCTTGGCCTTCGCATAAAAAACTAGATTACATGCCAACTGAATGGTACCCATAGAGTCTAAATGTAATGTAGGAGTCATAGTAATACCCAAATCTGCCACCAAACGGCCTAACCATAGAGCCTCCTTGCAAGACTTAGTGGTGAGAAGGTAATGGGTAGCCAATAGGCTACCACCCTACATATGGAACCACTCAAGGACTTTATGAATGTACTCCTTCTATGACAAGTAGAGGAGTCCCTTAGAACGATTGCATATCACAAGGGTGGTTATGAGCTTGTGGAGACCTCCAAAAGGAATATAAGAAATATAAGAAATGAAACAAACATAGAGAAACCACCACACAATGGAGTACTGAAAGTAGATTCCATGGTAGCGTATTCACCACCATGCCATGACTCCAAACTTTTGTTTGATGTATGCCCAAATTTTTTTTTGCAAAAATGAAAAGGTAGACTTTATTTCAATGATCAAATGGGGAAGCAAAAGGGGGATGACTTAGTCAAATTTATGATCGGTGACAAGGTTGGAAACAGACTAGAGAACAAGACATGTCGTCGAGGCATTATGAACAATAGATGGTAAAATACAAAGAGAAAAATAAGGGTTCAATTTTTTGGGTTGTTGAATATATCAAAACCACATAGTTTTGGCACCCGTAATGGGTTGATCGCATAGAGAAGTTAGAACAAAGCAAGTATTCCGAATAATTAGAAAAGAGTGTTGCAAGTTGTGGATTTGTGTATCAAGGATGGAATGACTGCACGCATGCATTTTTAATTTTAGGGATAAACATAAGTTCACAGGTTATGTGCAAACAACATGCTTACATTAATGAATAAGATTATTGAGTGATTCTGAACAAACATGTTAATGCCACAACAAGGATATCCCAACATGAAAGCAAAATGCAACACCAAGCAATTCCAATTCAAGACCACCATAAACACCAAAATATTTTAAGTCGTGAATCTTGTTAAGAAGAAATCTCAATGTTTACATCCTCATAATGTACTTGCAAGTCCTATGCATTGATTGTGACATACGTTTTGCATTGCATTGTTGTGTCAAAAGGGCAAACATACACCACACTACAACATGAAATTTCATGGCCTACATTTGCGAAACCTTTTGGTTTTCGCGCGCCCCCTCTCTCCGCCATAATTCAAATGCTGTTTAATTTATGAAACCACCATATGCAACAAATGAACACGAAGTGTAAGAAATGGACAGCCTAGAAGAAACTGTCGTGAGAGGCTAGAGCCACAAACCTTGGAGCTTCTCCTCAATCCCCGCACAGGCACAGCCTACACTCAACACTTTCAAGTAATGGGAAGAACTTAATTGCAGCGCAAGCGTAAAGAAAAATCATAGATCATGACCACCAACCAGTGTTCGGGAAAAGGTGGGTTCACTTCATCCTAAAACTTGTTCATTTTAAGAGAAAACTCGTTCGATTCAATGTGAGGAGGAACCGCCTACTTGTGAAAAATACAAGTGAAAAGGATATTGGCCGGTTCACATTTATCATAGAAGGAGAATATCCTTCTCATGATTAAAGTAGAAGCATAATTTCCTTTTAAATATATATTGAAAATGACTTTTAATAATATATAGTAAATTTTAATTTTGAATTAACCTTGTAACTTTTAAAATTTAATGTTTAAATGTTTTAGCTTTAATTAGAATTAAAGTTGACTCAAGAGTCACCTGACTCGTGGCAGTTGCCAAGACTCAAGTTTCAACAAACTGGAGAGAGAGAGAGAGTGTGTGTGTGTGTGTGTGTGTGTGAAGTTTGGACAGTGAACTCTCGTTATCATGCAATTTTGCAAGATTCAAGTTAACTTAATTTTAAGACTTGCACAACCCTCAGCCCTGCCTTTCTGATTTGTGTGCATTATGGCCTGTTATATTCTACGCCCCCATCCAAGTTCCCAAAATCCAAACTCTAGAGTTGGCTCAAGGCACAGATTAATCAATTGATTCATCTGAGGATTGATTCACACCAGTGACTAGTGTTGATCGAGGAACGCGTCTGCTACATCTTGCACCACTGCTCACACATGTTCTGTGTTTCACATTTCTTATTGCCTTGCAGCATGATGCAGTGCTGAGCGTCAGGCTACTAGCAACCACACCTATCTAGTATCTCCTCAAGATCTTGTGGGCATCTAGCAAAATCTCTTGGCCTGGGCTCTGGGGCCTGCAGCAGCGGCACGTTGAGTGCCAACATGGCACTTCGGGTCCCTGGAGTGTCGCCTTTTGCGGAGCGGTGATCTACTGAGTGGATTGGTGACCTGCGGCTTCTGTGCTGACTCTTGAGTGGAGTTGCGACCTCACTCAGTAGTGACCTGTGACTCACTCAATGGTGACCTATGACTCAGCGACGACCTCACTCAATAGCGGCTTCACTCCAATGGTGAGCAATGACTTGCTAGTAGAGACTGGAGCGACGACCTCATTCAGCGGCGACTTCACTCTGTGGCACGCAAAGAGAGAGAGAGAGAGAGAGAGAGAGAGAGAGAGAGAGAGAGTGTGTGTGTGTGTGTGTGTCTTCATCAGTTTGAAGTTTGAACGACTGAGTCAGGAGGAGAGAGAGAGAGAGAGAGAGAGTCAAAGTCTTCAATAATAGATCAAAGGGCATAATAGCACTAAGCATACTCAAGTCTCATAAGTAAGAGTCTAGACGCTAGACTCTAGAGACGAGAGAGAGAGAGAGAGAGAGAGAGAGAGAGAGAGAGAGAGTTCATTTGGCATCACTTTGGGACTTCAAGGCTCAAGAAATTTGAAGGCTACATTGTTGCAACACAAATCTGCAACGCAACTTGCAAGGCTCAAGCACATTGCTACAAAAGAATAAGAAGAAGATCAATCTCCCATGTACATATATACATGCTTCTCTCTCTCTCGTCTCTAAATGGAAAAATTATTAGTGATAGCTTAAGCCTTAAAGATAAAATATTAGTACTAAATTCTTTTTGCTATGTGACTATTAATAGGTTAAATGTTCGTGAGACATTGCAATTTAAAGATAGAGTGTGGCTATTATAAGAGCTTGGATTTTCAAAGGGAACAAGCGCAAAACAAAAGGTAGCTAATTTCAACGGTTATAAAAAACAAGATAAGATCACAACCACTCTTTTTATCTTTGAGAAATAGCACCTAAATTGAAAGATAAGAAACAAGGAAACCTTCTTGCATGGGTTGGGATTGAAAACATAGCCATGCATCCTTCTAAAAAGCTAAAAGAAAATACGGATAATGTTGGGGGCTCAGCCTCAAGTAATATGTTATCTTCAAATGAATCATTTGATAACATGTCACTTGAAGAAAATGCTAAATTTGAAAGGAAAAAATAATTGCGCTTACTGTTTTAAGAGGATTGGCTAGACCAATTCAAATGGCTTGTTTATGATAGAGATGAAGTAAAAATGTATTGCAATTTTTTTTTGAAATATCCTCATCCACATAGTGCATATTCCAAAAGGGGTCTGTAAATTTTAAAAGTAGCAACTTAAAATCCCATGTTTGCACATCATGTCATAAGTTTGCTATGCAAGCTGTTTTGCTCGAAGAAAAAGACTTCATTGAAAGAGTGTTTTAAAAAAAAAGAAGTAAAAGATGAGGGATTACTTTC
Source organism: Lygodium microphyllum (assembly GCF_053477565.2). Classification (NCBI taxonomy): domain Eukaryota; kingdom Viridiplantae; phylum Streptophyta; class Polypodiopsida; order Schizaeales; family Lygodiaceae; genus Lygodium; species Lygodium microphyllum. The sequence goes on from NC_141157.1 coordinate 10,394,199, forward strand.
ATTATTTAGAACTGCATATTTGATTGCAAATCAAAATTTACCATTTTTTGTGTTTCCTAAAATGATAAGCTTATTGCAAGACTGCCATGCACCACACACTACTACTCGTTATAATGATGATAAGGCATGTGCTGAAATGATTTATTGCATGGCATCATATCTTATGAAAAGTACAATAGCTAAGGTTTTAGCTAGTCCATGGTTTGGTGTTTTAATTGATGAGTCCAATGATATCTCCTCACATGGACATATGGTTATTTATTTATCATACCTTGAGGCTGATTGTGTTTCTAAAATAAGCTTTTATGGTATCATACGTGTGCATGATGGCACTACAAGATCTTTGTTCGAGACTATTATTAGTGAGCTAAGGAAATGTAAGCTAGATTTGTATAGATTCATTGCATTTGGGTCTAGTGGATGTTCCACAATGGTAGGAAAGGAGAATAGTGTGCAAGCCTTACTGAAAAAATACGTTAATCCATTTTTAACTTCAATTCATTGTGTTGCCCATTGTAGTGCCCTTGCAATATCTAGTGTAGAAAAAGAGATGCCTTGTTGCAAAATGCTAGAAAAACTCATTAATGCTATAGCTTCGCATTTTAATGTTAGCACAAAGAGATTAAAAGGGTTGCAAGCCATGCAACAAATGAACACGAAGTGCAAGAAATGGACAACCTAGAAGAAACTGTCATGAGAGGCTAGAGCCACAGACCTTGGAGTTGCTCCTCAATCCCCGCACAAGCACAACCTACACTCAACACTTTCATGAAATGGGAAGAACTTAATTGCAGCGCAAGCGCAAAGAAAAATGACAGATCATGACCACCAACGAAGTTTTGCAGTGTGTCCATGTGAGAGTTATACATTAACAAAATTATCATATCTATCAGTATTACGCATAAAGAAATTTGTAGTGCTTGTCCAATTCCAATGAGAGGATTGATCATGAAAGAACCACACACTTTTACTTTTAGATGTTTGTGAAGTAGCCCCACCATCCTTCAATAAGCTCGTTGAAGCATGCACACATGATGATGGTTACAATGTAAGAGGAATCAGAACCAAAATATGAATCCAGATGCATATGTCGGCTCAAAGATCATGTTAGGCAAGATTGTAATGTAGTTCTCCTTTCTGGTTAAAGGAAAAGACACTCCACAAGACATCCTGCAAAAGGACAAAAAGCCGCAGTCCAAAGTATAAGTATACCCAACCATTATGCCAATCCCACTGCCTAGCCTTCTTGCATTGCATGTAGAGAGGCATTGGCAGCAACAAAGGAATAAATATTCTGTGCATGCTGACGACCATAAACGACCTACTGACAGCCCACGCAACACATGACCAAAGACTTCTACATTTGGCATTTCCATTCGATTCCCCATCATCAACCAGGCGGCGGGTGGCGGGGGGTTGAATTCTCGGCAGCTAACCCAGCCCCGCCCCATCTCTCCCGACAACCCCCAACTTCTTTTCATCTTCTCATGAATATGGTCTTGCATTTATATCTTAATCCGATTATTATGATCTTCATATAAGTTGGAAATAATAAATCACATTCAATTTTTGGATTGGAAAGTAGACTAGTACTATGTTTTCCCAATGATACATCATGGAGAGATAAAGGAATTGGAACTGATGGACTCGTTGTTTGAAATATTATTATAAAATGAGCCAAAATACATGTGTACATTCGAACCTTGATTTATAATCAACAGCCCGGGCTCTATCACATAGTTTAGTACACATTGTTATAAAATGAGTCAAAATACTTATATAAATCCACATCTGGATTTTACAATCTCGAACATACCTTTCATCCACATATACACCACCCCTTGAAAAGCTCAATGTGTACACCCCTTGAAAATCTAAGTTGCTTATATGAAATATTTTCTATACATAAAAGCCTTATGAAACCTTTCTTGTAATTAGTCCCATCAACTCTTTGGTTATTGGTACAGATGTTCCTTGCACAATTTCTAAAATAGATCTTACACACAAGACTTGCATATCATAAATCTAAGTAGCCTTATATTTTTTCAAGGTGATGTAATATTGTATCAAATTTATATTGCAATGTACCAAATAACTTATTTAAACCAATTTTCTTTCATCCACTTTGCATTAGGCCACATGTAAAGCCAAAAACCATTGCATTATACATTTAGAAATGTATGTTTTTGAATTTTCAACACTTCATTGACTTGCCTTTGATGAGTTTGTGTATGCAAGTGAAGACCATGGTTCTTCTCTACACAATAGGACAAACAGAAGCACACCATAATGCATTAGGGGAGATTTGAGGTCCTCGAAATACCCATTAAGTGATCCTAGAGAAAGAAAATATTTCAGAACATAAAATCATTTTTTAAAATTTTAAAACTTTTATATTTTGATAAGTAAATATATTTAAAATTCTTAATAAGTCATTGCCGTAATATTCTTGTGGTCACATCAAACCTAGAAATCTAAGTCGCCATAAAGGTAACAAAGATTATCATAATAAAGATCTTACTCATCCTCATTAAAGTGAAAACTAATATTCAGTTTGAATTTTATTCAACGTTTGATTACTTCCCTCCATTCTTACTCTCTTCTTTCTTTTCCCTCCTTACTAGTTTCTTTTTTGTTTTCCTCCTTATTTCTAATTCACATAGTTTTTCAATCCAATCTTCTAAACACATCCTTAGCTATGGATCAATCATCCAATGATCTCCGTAACTCTAGCAAGAGACCTCTCTATCATCTTCATATTGAGTTGGATAATGTGCATGAACCAATAAGAAAGAGAACAAAACCCATTACTATTATAGAGTCTACAAAACATATACTCAGGTTTGAAGGAAAGAAAAATCTTAATCTTTGGTTAGATAGCATGCTATATCCCAAAGATCCTAACAAAAATAGCAATCAGTCTTTCTGTCATAGCTCATCATTGATGAGGTTCATTAGTGATGGTTATAATGGGTTTATAAGTTATACACTTGAATTGGTTACAGAAAAGGATGTCCTCAAATTATTGGAGAATTATCTTTTATCAAAACATAACAATGAGTTATTGCAGAAGCTAGAGGGCTATTCAATAAAGGATTCATTCGTTGGAGAAACACATCAAATCTTATCAACAAAAGCAAACTATTTTAGGCCTTCGAAATTGAGTCTCAAATGAGGAGAAGGTGGTTGTAGTAAAAGAATCCAAGCAGCAATATACATTTTTTTTCACTTTAAAAATATTAAATATGACTTTATTTATAATTGATTGTATTATTTTGTGATGTTAATTTTATTTAAGTCTCTTTTTCAATCGAATGCAAGTGAAAGAGAACTGTGTTCAAATTCTCAAGAATAAAATGAGAGAGTAAATGACTCTATTCTTCTTGCTAGGATGAGGTATAGTATACATAAATTTATTTTTACTCACTATATTTTTCTAGCAATAAACTTTCATGTTGATGCTTGCTATCTCCATTCCTTTGCTAGGTGTGTAATGCATGAGTTCCCCTTTCATATACAACAAAAAATTGAGGTTCTTGATCCATCTATCTCATACTACATGAGGAGTGAGCTTGATGCAAGTGCATTGATAATTGGTTCAATCCAATTGACTTTGAACTTTGGAGGTTCTTCTAATTCCATACAATAAAAAGTAAGTAATTTGATATTTTGCTAGATTTTATGAGATTGTTTTTTGCTAGATTATTGAAATATAATTGTTTTCAGTTCTCCTTGGAGCTTCATTGGGAGCCTAATTGGAATAGACTGTGTGGAAAAACAATGTTTCCTCATCAATTCTATGAAAGGAAGCCATGGAAATGCCAAGTTGTAAGTTATATAATCTAGGGTCTTCTTGATATTTTGATCTTTTTTTCGCAAGTACTCTAAATTTTTTTATCTTTTTTGTAATTACTCTAAATTTTATTTCATTTTTGGTACATAGCTAAAAAGATTGATTGAAGTGTAGAAAAAGCCTCCCCCATACCTTCTAATTTACTTGCAACAATGCAATATATACAAGTTGCAGTAAGGTCTTGATTAATATGGTTGGAACATAATAAGAAAATGCATTCTATAAACTACCATAAACAAGTTTCATAGTTTCACTTTATATTGTTGATTGTAGTGTCCTCATCAAGATGATAGTCACTCTTGTGGCTAGAGAGTAATTGCAAATGCTAGAAGATTGGTTAAGTTTATTTATCTCAATGATAATAAACTTATAACAGTAATGTAAAATATACTGGAATTTAAGATAGAGGTTTATTGAAAAATAGTCCATTAATGATAATAATATAGTCCATTGTAAATAATAACAATGAATTAAATATATTTTCTCACAAATGTATGATAGTTTACAAGGGGTTGCTATATAAGTGAGCATGTTTGGTATATAAGAGCAAAGGTCATGAAGTACATAATGGTCAATTGTATGCAACTGATTGTATGCAACCGACAAGAATGGACAATAGTAGTGGCTTGGACATTGAAGGAGAGGGGGTGCATGTAACTATAGCAGATGAAGCTGTGACTTTAACACCCAAGGCAACCAAAGCATCAAAGAAAGGCAAATGGACTCTTAGAAAGGATGTCCCTTCTCATAAGAAAAGTTCTCAAAAAAAGAAGTAGCTTTGCCTCATTGCTTGTAAGCCCTTGTGTGTATAAGTCATGGAGATGGCTGACAAAAATTAGCCACAAAATTTGTACATGTATTTTATATTGATAGTAAAGAGATATTTTTTTCAATATCATTTCATTGTATATTCTTCTCTCTCCTCATTGATATCTGATAAAACAAGAGTAAAAAACCCATATTACAAATGTTTATTAATCAAGAAGTGAAATCAAATATACACCTAAGTGGATATAATGTGATATAAAAACTTACTCGTTTGTTATTAAGTTGAAATACAAATGACTATCGTAGTTCAATATCTTCATTTTGTAAATCCATCCTCACTTGATGTAGTGTACATGATGATCTAACCTTTAAGATTGCAATAATATCCTCATTGTACCAAACATCAATATCCACCATAGGATCTTTGCTAAAATTATCAAGATTTTGATCTAAAGCAATCTGACTACCACCAACATAATGCCATCTACTATAATAAAAGCTAAGGATGAAATTTTGAGTAGCAATTATATATTTACAAGCTATAGAGTCTTGATCTATCTTACATATAATTTTTTCTTCTATCCTAGTGTCCCATCCCTCATCAACAAATTGTATAACATGGTCGTATGTTAGTCTCTTCATTGAAAGCATGGCCTTTCATATTCTTATCTCAGCATTAGAAAAGAAGTTAATAAATATATTAATAGGCATGAACAAAGTAACTTTGCTTAGCCTACTTGAGATATTAGGTTTTAATGCTCTCTGTATCTCAAAAAATGTTTTACATCTATAGCCCTCACTGGTAGCTGAACTTGGCAAAGGCCACTCAAAGCTTGAAAAATCAAGCAAGGGAAGGGAGGACATTGATCTTTATTGGCTACACTACATGGAGACAATATAAGAATGGTCATAGAAGAATATTTCATTCTCTACAAGCTCTGCCTTCTTTCTACCTTTGTACATCTCTTCTCCAATCAATCCATACATCACATAAATAACATCAACAATAGACTTGACCGGTTGCCATTCCTCAATATTAGAGGAATAGATATCTACAAGACATTGAATGAACAAATGCTATAATGGAAAACCTTAAACCAAGTTCAAGAAAAGAAAGACTTTAAGAATCACATTCTTACAATTTGGTCTATGCATTGGAAGATTTGAAGTTCCAAGTTCCAAATATAGCTCTCTATGCATAAACACATGTTGCACCATTACCTCTTTTATGCTATTCTTATTTACTCCAAGCTTGAAATCTTGGATTCTAACCTTCCAAGCAGAGATGAACGAGCTCTCATATCTTCGCCTTTTCCCACATTTTGCCTATTGCATGGTGATCTGGCTGCCTTTGCTAATGATTGTAGGAATCCATCTTGCATCTTTTTGGAATGAGTTAAACACTAATATGGATGTGATTTGGGAGCTTGGATGCCTTGTTGAAGGTTGAATTTTTGTATCCATGGCACACACACACACACAGGACTAAGCTACCTCAAAGGAGAAAAAAACACAAGAGGGATAAAAGAAAGGAGGGAAAAAAAAGTGCCAAGCTCCTTACTAATTTGAATTTAGATTAAACATCATTATGATTAATCCAAACATATCATTGAATAAAAGTGGTTGGGACTGTATATCATTAATGCAAAGCATGTCATAATCATGAATATAAGAGGTTAAAAATAGATATTGATAATACAAAGTCGTAATATTATTATAGAGTTATCTTTTTTAAAAATGATTTTTTTAATTTTTTAAAATAAAACTTTTGTTATTACAAAGGCTCTGCTACTATTGGTCTAGAGCACTCTCGCTTACCGCCTAAAAGGCATTTTTGAGACCTCAAATCTCCTCTAATGGCCAAAAGATCCTAGAGGAGTTGCAAGAACTAGAAGAAAGATAGAAGGATAAAGCCCATTCAAATAGGATTGGTATTCTAGTCAATAAAGGACGAGGTGCACACAGTTGGTTGATTGGGCTAGGCTAATATGATTTTTGATATCATCATGCACATCTCACACTTGGCTTGCACTCCACACATACTAGATGTGCATAAATCTCTCCATTTCAATCCAAACTTTTATGATGAATCAAATTCTTGTGTAAAAAAAATAAAAATTCATTATTTTACATATGCACATGTATGCACGTGTGTGTCTGTCTCTTACACATGCACACACATGCATGTAAAAGAAATGTTTTTTTTTTGGTACACAAGAAACACACACATAAAAAAACTAAAAATTATCATCCTTAAGAAAATTATGAACCTATCACTTAAGGCATCATGTAATGTTGGGGAAGCATTAGATATTTGTCAACTAGGGGGAGGGTATTGATAGAGGTCATAACTATGAGGACTAGGAAGATTTTTTGCATTTCTTACATAATTAAACCTAGCTTTAGGTGGGATGTTGGTGTTAAATGATAGGGTTGGACAAAATCATTGAGGGAGCAAGGATGCTTCATAGTTTGCATGCAAAATGAAGAATAAGCTAGATATAAGGTAAATCCCTAGATTATACTCCAAGGAGCTTAGGTTTTGACCTAGATTTCTTGATGAATGGAAACCCATGATCAAGAAGCTCATAGAGTAGCTTATGTTATTATGTATAGATCATGGGGTGATATTGACAAGTGAATGTGTGTTGATTTTTTGAATCTTATAGAATCTCTACCAAGACTAAAACTATGATAGTGGAAACATCTCAAGGTCCCCTACTAGAGCATGTTTTAATGTTGACAAGTAGAATGATGGAGGAGGAAGCACCAGGAATCAAGAGAAAGAGCTTGAGAAAGCGTAAGCCATATGACAACAACCATCGGCTGTTGAAGTAACCATGAGATGGAGACACGATATGTCAAGATTGTGGGAGAGAAGGAAGGAGTCTCACTTGTAGCTTTCTTGCTTGCACAATGGGGGAATACACACAAGGGTGGAGGCTGAAAACAGTTTTCCTCTTCTTAATTGTGTAAGCCAAAAGAACTCTCATACAAAGAAATAGAAGAACCCTATATATGGGTCTCAAACCAAAGACAACTAACTAAGGTGGCATACTAACTGAGTCACGAACTAAAGTAGATAAGGATAGCTGTCGTCTAGCTATTATTCATGGGCGGTGTACCAACCGCATCTGCAACTGACAAGTCGGTGACATTATATAAATACACAACGGTCACCCTGGCATATCACGAGTGGAGCTCGATATCTCAACACTCCCCCTCGAGCTCAATCCCAATTCCTGCACACCAAGCAGGTCTCTGAACTTGCGCAGCTTCTCTGCACCCAATGCCTTCGTAAATATGTCAGCTACCTGATCCTCTGTGCTGACATAAACTAGATCAATAAGACCTAGTAAAACCCTCTCCCGCACATAGTGATAATGCACCTCAATGTGCTTTGTTCTAGCATGATAGACTGTGCTATTTGCCAAGTGTATACTACTCATGTTGTCACAATAAATGACAACTGGCCCATCTGTAGACTGATGCATATCATAAAGTAGCTTATGCAACCAAGCTACCTCACATGCAGCCATTGCTGCACCCCTGTATTCAGCCTCTGTGTTGGACAAGGCAACTGTAGGCTGTTTCTTGCTGCTCCAAGTGATTGCAGCACTCCCAAAAGAGAACACATATCCACTGGTAGATCGTCTATCAGAAATGCTACCAGCCCAATCAGCATCAGTGTATCCATGCAACTGTATCTGAACCCCAGTCTCATAAAATAGTCCATACTGCAATGTGGACTTCACATACCTGAGTATACGTCTAGCCGCATCCAAATGCGGTTTCCTTGGAGCCTGCATAAATTAACTTACCAATCCAACAGCATAGCTCAAATCTAGCCTGGTAATAGCCATATAAATCAAGCTTCCTACTATGCGTCTGTACATAGTAGGGTCTTCCAGAAGCTCACCTGCATCTGCGCTCAGCTTCACATTCTGCTCTAAAGGAACTGAAATAGGCTTACAGCCTGTCATCCCATATTTGGACAGCATGTCCAATCCATACTGCCTCTGTAAGAGCTGTATCCCACTTGGTGATCTAATCACCTCAATGCCCAAGAAATAACGCAGCTCTCCCAAATCCTTCATCTCAAACTTCTGCTTCAATAGCATTTTCACATGAAGGATATCTTCATCACTGTCACCTGTCATAATCAAATCATCAACATAAATGACAAGTAGCATAATACCTTTCTCTGTTTTTCTCACATAAAGTGAGAAATCTGCCTTGGAAATCTGAAAGCCAATAGTGACAAGATACTGTCCTATCTTGTCAGACCATGCTCTAGGTGCTTGCTTCAAGCCATACAAGGGTTTCTTCAACCTGCAAACAAACTCAGGATGAACATCATGCACATAACCTGGTGGCTGCTCCATATAGACCTCTTCTTGCAAATCACCATGCAAGAAGGCATTCTTTACATCCATCTGATGTAAAGACCATCTCTTTGACCCAGCCATAGCAATGACTGCTCTTACGGTTGCCATCCTTGCAACCGGACTGAATGTTTCTTCATAGTCAATGCCATATGTTTGTGCATACCCCTTGACTACTAATCTTGCCTTGTATCTGTTCACAGAACCATCTGCATTGTGCTTCACCTTATAAACCCACCTACAGCCAATTGCATTCTTACCTTTAGGCAAAGGTACCAATTCCCATGTAGCATTTGCTTCCAAGGCATCCATTTCTTCATCCATGGCTTTCTCCCATTTTTCTTTTCCCATGGCTTGCTCAAAAGAAGTGGGTTTGGTTCCTGTATCACTTTGACCATATATGCATAGTGAATGGCTGTAAATCCATCATATTTCAGCCTATCCATAGGATACCTAACTCTGGTTGACCTGCGTAAAGTAGGTTCACTCCCAGGTGCTCTCAAAACATCCCTGGTCTTCCTCACTCTAGGTGTAACAATAGAGGGGATACCCAACTCATCATCAATGCTCTGTTCTGAGCCACTGGATTTACCATCCACATAAGAGTGACTTGCATTCACATCAAACATGGGCTGATCAACCTTCTCTTTTCCTTTTCGTGATACCTGCATACCACTATCTGCATTGCTTTGAGAAGATTCTCCTGATCTCAATCTACCTGTCCATGGCGAAGAATGTGAACCACTGCTAGAGGATGCTCCAGGTCCACTAATATTTTGTGACTGCTGCTGTGAATTCTGTGCAGCATTACCATTTTGTGCATCTACATCATCAATCACATTTACTGGTTTATACCAACTGCTCATCTCATCAAAAACAATATCTCTGCTCACTGTAAACTTACGAGTAGAAGGGTTATAGCATCTATACCCTTTTTGCTGCAGAGAGTAACCAATAAAGATGCACTTCTTAGCTTTTGGATCCAACTTGGATCTCAACTCATCTGGCACATGTACATAGGCAATGCAACGAAAAATTTTCAAATGAGAAATATCCAGTTTCCTATCAGTATACCTCTCCTCTAGAGTCATCCCATGTATTGCTGCAGTGAGAGTCCTGTTCATTATGTAGACTGCCATAGCAACTGCCTCAGCCCAATAAAAATCTAGCAGGTCTTTTTCATTGAGCATGGCACGAGATACCTCTCCAATATGCCTGTTTTTCCTTTCTGCAATTCCATTTTGTTGTGGGGTATGACTGCATGAATATTGTTGCTTTATGCCATGCTCCTGCAAGAACCTTAAAACTCATTTGAGAGGTACTCTCCCCCTCCATTTGACCTTAGGCATTTTATTTGCAGGCCTGTTTCTTTTTCAACCATAGCTTTAAGAGTTTTGAAATGCCAAAAACTTCACTTTTCTTTTTCATAAAATACACCCAAACTTTTCTGCTATAGTCATCAATAAAAGTGACAAAATAATGACAGCCTCCAAGAGATGCAGCTTTAGTAGTCCACACATCAGAGTGGATTAATTCCAATGGCTTCTTACACTCTTGAACATGTCTAGGAAATGGTTTCCTTGCCTATTTTTCAAACTGACAGGCTTCACATACCTTATGCATTTCTGCAACCTTGAATCTAGGCAATCCTGCAACAATATTTTGGGCCTGCATTGATTTAAGTCGCTGTACATTAACATGACCAATGCGTTTATGCCAGATATCAATATCTACAACTACACCGGTCCCATGTGCAAACATTGCTGCACTCAATTCAGACATGTCTGCATCCAATGTAAACATTCTGCCCTTCTTCTTTCCTTTTGCTATCAAGCGACCTTTATTTTTCATATCCTCAACAAAGCATCCATGAGGATTAAATCTGACCTGCAAGCCCTGCTCAACCATTTGACCAACAGAAACCAGATTCTTGGTGATATTCGGGACATGAAATACATCAGACAGGTATTTCTTTTTTCCATCCTGCATAGACAAGGGAATTTTTCCAATCTGCACAATAGGATGTGCAGTATCATCATCAGTCTCCACAAATCTTGGTTTTTCCATTTTTCTTGCATCCTCCATCCATTCTGCATGATCTATCATGTGGTTTGATGCACCTGAGTCAACATACCATACATCGTTTCTTTCTTCTGCACTTGTCACACAATTGTTCATGTGGTGCACCATAAACAAATGCTCATTTCTGTCATCACCCTGTCTACTAGAAAATGCATAATTTCCTTGTTGCAGTTTTCCATTCATGATGTCATTCTATTTTTTATAGCAATCTTCAGCCATATGACCCATTTTACCACAGTAGTAGCATTCAACATTGCTGTTTGCATTTTGGCCTCTTTGCCATCCACCACGACCTCTTTGGCTCCCCCTACCTCTAGAGTTACCACGTCCTCCTCCATAGGACTGGTTTTCTTGAGTTTGCTGTATATTCTGATTTCTACCACGGCCTCCAAATCGGCCTCCTCTACCTCTGCCTCTACCTCTTGCAGCATTTGAGTAGAAGACAGTTTCTTTTGAAGTTCCTCCTGAAGAAGATGCACCACCATTTCTCTGCTCCTCAAAAATTAGAAGAGCAATCAACTCCTCAAAATCAAGAAATCTTTCACGAACTGAAATGGATGTCCGAAACTGTGCATAATCCTTTCCTAGAACATTCAAGGTCACAGAAACTATTTAAATCATCATCTTCCACTGGCGACCCAATGGAAGCAAGTGCATCTGCAATCTTCTTCACCTTCATGTGGTAGTCATTGATGCTCATACTTTCTCTTTGCACATTATGCAACTCTTGCTTGAGCTACATTTTCCTGGCTTGCGTATTTGTGCTATACATTTTTGACAAAGTATCCCATGCCTCCTTTGGCGTACTTGCATCCTGAATATGCACAATCATAGAGTCTGAAATACTGATAGACAGCCAGTACATAACTTTCCTGGCTCTCTCATGCCATGCTTTGAATGCTTGCATTTGCTGTTGATTGGGAACATCAGGAAGAACTGGTTCTTCTTCATTTCCTGCAACAAATTCCCAATATCCTTTTCCCATAAGGAAATTCATCATTCTAAACTTCCATACTTGGAAGTTGTTCTTGTCAAGCTTTTCAGTGACAATCTGTGAAAGAGAATCAGACGCCATTACAGAACACTGCAAAAAATTCTGTCACTGCAAAAAACACAGCTTCACCCTCACAAGGGCAAATCTGCAAAATTGGTAAAAGTGGTATTTGACCACACAGTCACTTCCTAGTGACACTTTTGCATAAACAGAAACCAAGGATGATTCTGTAACTCCCAATGTCTCTGCACACAAGTATACGATGCAATTTCTGTGGTAACTTTTCACCAACCTGTAGAACAATGGTCGCACAGCATAAAACTGGACCTTTTCTTGAGTGCGTGCAGAAAACTTCCGCCTCCAAAACAGGCCCTGAAATGGCCTCAAATCAAAAAAACAGGGTCTCCAGGGGCTAAAGCCTTTTCCCGCAGCATATACTGCCCTCTTGCTTCACCGCAAAGGGCGTCTCAACCTGAGAGAATGCACTCTTGCAATTTCCGGCTGTGCTACCTGCAGAGATCTGCTCCCAAAACAGAAAATGAAAGCAACACTGCTCCTCTTACCAGAACACCGTGAGCTTGGCTTGCTTTCTTGAGCTCCTTACCACGAACAAGGCTCTAATGCCATGTCAAGATTGTGGGAGAGAAGGAAGGAGTCTCACTTGTAGCTTTCTTGCTTGCACAATGGGGGAATACACACAAGGGTGGAGGCTGAAAACAGTTTTCCTCTTCTTAGTTGTGTAAGCCAAAAGAAATCTCATACAAAGAAATAGAAGAACCCTATATATGGGTTCTCAAACCAAAGACAACTAACTAAGGTGGCATACTAACTGAGTCACGAACTAGAGTAGATAAGGATAGCTGTCGTCTAGCTATTATTCATGGGCGGTGTACCAACCGCATCTGCAACTGACAAGTCGGTGACATAAATGCACAACGGTCACCCTGGCATATCACGAGTGGAGCTCGATATCTCAACACAATATGACAACAGTTATAAGGCTATTGAAGTTACCATGAGATGGATACACCCTTTCACATTGAATCAAGATGTATGTAGTTTGTAGCCATGTAGGATGAAGATCATAATTGAAGCCTAGATGCTCCACATAATGTTCTCAAGCATGCAATGCTATAATTAGATGACTAGAGTTCTAAAGAATCTAACAAAAGATACAATGATTGAGATAATTGTAGAGAAAAATCCTAATCATTGCTCATTGGAGATTGCACATGAAAAAACTATTACATTATAAGAGTATTTGGTAGATAGAGACAATGCTTTTATATAAGAGAAAGGGGGTTGATAATAGGTCTAGCACAATTGGCTTTGGTGGTGCACTTATAGAGATCATTAAGGGAGCTCTCAATGACCCACATGCCCCATCTCTAGTAACCTCGGGTAAGTTGCTCATGAATATATGTGCACATCATGTGGGTTCAAAATAAGGTATTTTTAAAATACCAATTTTATACATTTTTTACATACAGAAGGGGATAATATAAAGGGGTTATTTACAGATTGAATAGAAAAGGGTTATGTTTTATTTTTGAAAAAATTACAGATAAGGATATTTATAAATAGGCCTCAAACACACATGATGTAGAGGATATACGTATAGTAACTTCCCGAAGCTACTAATAAGCAAATAGGAAGAAATAAACTTTAGTGATCCTTGAGGCTCAAGACACTCAAAGAACTTTAGAGGAGCTCTAAGGAACCCTTAGAGAGTCTACTACATTGCATAAAAGCTCTAGAAGGTAGAGACTAGACAAGTGCAAGAAAATAGCAATGCATTTGTTCATAAGCAAGTCTTGGAACTCAACCAAGTGACTTTAGAAAGGGACTTGCCCAAGGAGCAAGAGATGGCACTAGCCATCTCATATTCAAATAGCAGGACATGTACTCAAAGAAAATATAAGGTGCCATAGACCCAACTAAAGAAGAGGATCTCAAGAGTCTAAAGAAGAAATTACTCACAAACAGAAGTAGCCCTCCAATTTGTACATATTTGAAACTACCTATCTTTTCTAGCCCAAGGATTTGTTGACATCATTTTTAATTTTCGTCATGACATTGACCTTCTTTTATATTTTCTTTTTAATCATGTGTACTACTTGTGATTACTCAACCGTCAATGAAAATAAAAGCCCACAATGTCTAAGGAATGACTGTCAACCTTAGTCTTTCACATGAACGTAGAACTTGATCTTACAACACCATGGCTACTCTCATACTATGTGCCTTTCTACCAACATATTTCCTAGAGATACTAGAGCATATGGCCAAGAGTTAGTTTACTTGTTGTGCTTATACCTTTTCTCCACATGTTGCTCTCATCCCTTTCTTCCACAATCCCTTATTTAAAGGCAAATGATTGTCAAAAGTACTCTCTTGAGAGTCCCTATGAATATAATAGGTAAAACAATAGAATTTCATTCTTTTGTGTGCAAACTTTTGAGCTTTTTATCATGTATCTTCCTTCTTGCTTCCACCAATGTGTGTGTGTGTGCGTGTGTGCATGTGTGCGTGTGAGCGCGTGTGCGCGTGTGCACGTGCACCCCTACACACGTACATGTATATGTGCACATGTATGCACGTGTGTTTGCACACACACACACACACACACACACACACACACATATATATATATATATATTATCAAGCCATAATTTTTTTTGTGGAGGCTCTTGTAGTCCTATTCTACTCTTTGATAGTAACAAACTCATGTTTCAAGGACCATTAATGCGTGCTTGTGAAAGATGTATCCCAAAGACTATGATTATGGCTGGCATGGAACTGAGGTTGTGGTCATGCCCCGCAATAATGATGGGTGGGTGCATGATGATAATCAGGTTTGGCATAAAAATTAAGAGTTATTTTTTAGTCAATTCTCTTCTCTTCTTTTTTCACATACCATGTGATGTCGCAAGCTTCCCTTGATTGATTAGATAAAGAGTGAGAATGTGAGGGAGCGAAAATAGTGTAAAGAGAAACAATACAATCTTCTTCTCCTCTATTTTGTGTCTTCTTTCTTGGTCACATTGGAGGGAAGCAAATAACTTTTTCCGATTGATTATTGAGAGGTTGATGATCCATATTCGAATTGTGAGACTAGCGAGCTTCCTTTTGGTGGTGAGACTCCAACAAGAAAGATGAGTTTGGTGAGTCCAATATAGCCTTCGAAACATTTGTATTTGTATTGATTCATGGGAACTGGGTGGAGGTGTAGAATATTTGAACCTATGACTTGGCTATGTGAGAGGTAGCTTGGCACTTGGTGATATAGAGGATTCGATTAGTTAGTATAGATTTCAATTCATCAAGAAGGGTGAAGTTTTTAGATAGTTGGATGCATTTTGGACTATGGTCTTTCTTTGAAGGAGTGATTTGAGTTTTTCAAAAGCAAAATGTCATTTGAAATCTAGTAAGTGGAGGGTTATCCCTCCAATCTTTCTTAAAACTTGTTGGATTTCAAAAGCATAATGGCTTCAAAAAATACATTTACGGTAGCCACCTTTAGCTTCTCTAACATCTCGTGAGTCAATTAACAATTTTTGTGAGCATTTAGAGATTGAAAATAATAACACACTTGGGTGAAATAGATGCCATGCTTTTGACTTTTTTCTTTTCCCCACAATTAGAAATGACACAACAAGGCCAACAATTCGAAGTCATAGAAAATGTTCTTATCCTCCAATAGGAACTCAAGGACCTTCTTATGTAAATGAAAGCCCAAATTTTTTAATGGTGAATGCAAGGATGTTTCTAAGAAACTAGAAGAATGGATTGATAGAACAAAGGATTACTTCATTGCGTCAAGATCCCCCTTTAATATTATGAGTTTCTAAGTTAATTTAATTTGCAAGAAGTGGTTAATAGTTGTCAAAAAAGGCATCGTAGGGGAAAATGTTTGAATCAAGCTCATGTTACTTGTACTCATTTAGCTTTAATGTTTTATAATTGGGAGAAATCTATCTTACATTGTCCCCCTATTCAATCTTCTTGCACTCTAAGCAATAACAATGGGTGGCTAGATGATGATAATTAGGTTCGACATAAAAATTAAGAGCTATTTTTGTGTTGATTCTCTTCTCTTTTTCTTCTTCTTTTTCTTCGCATACCTTGTGGTATGGGAAGCTTCCCTTGCTTGCTTGATAGAAAGAAAGTGAGATTCTGAGGGAGAAGAAAGAGTGTGATAATAAACAATACAATCTTCTTCTCCTCTATTTTTTCTCTTCTTTCTTGGCCACATTGGAAGGAAGCAAATCAATTTTGTCAATCGATGATTGAGGATCCATATTTGAGCTGTGAGACTAACAATCTTCCTTTTGGTGGTGAGACTCTAACAAGAGAGGAGAGTTTGGTGAGTCCAATATAGTTTTGAAACACTTATATTTTTATAATTTCATGGGAATTGGGTGGAGAGGTGTAGATATTTGGACCTATGACTTGGCTATATGAGAGGTAGCTTGGGACTTAGTGATATAGAGGATTGGATTAGTTAGTATAGATTTAAATTCATCAAGAAGGATGAAGTTTTTAGATAATTGGATGCAGTTTGGACTATGGTCTTTCTTTGAAGGAGTGATTTTAGTAAATGGAGGGTTATCCCTCCACTCTTTCTCAAAACTTGGTGGTTTTGAAAAGCATATGAGCTTCAAAAAATACATTTATGGCATCCGCCTTTAGCTTCTTTAAGACCTCTTGTTAGTTAATTGACAATTTTTATGGGGGTTTAGAGATTGACAATAATAACACACTTGGAATAAATAGATGCCATGCTTTTGACTTTATTCTTTGTCAAATATTTTGCCACAATTAGAAATGACACGAGAAGGCCAGCAAATCAAAAGTCATGGAAAATGTTATTATCCTCCAATAGAAACTCAAGGACCTTCTTGTATGTAAATGAAAGCCCAACATTTTTATAAATGGTGAATGCAAGGATGTTTCCAAGAAACTAGAAGAATGAATCAATAGAACAAAGGATTACTTCATTACTGCACAATCCCCCTTAAATATTATGAGTCTCTAAGTTAGTTTAATTTGCAAGAAGTGGCGAATAGTTGGTGAAAAAAGCATTGCAGGGGAAAAGGTTTGAACCAAGCTCATGTTACTTGGTGTGAACTAACTTAAGGTACTCATTTAAATTTAATGTTTTATAAGTGATTGGGAGAAATCTATCCCACATTGTCCCCCTATGCAATCTTCTTGCCCTTTATGGAATTTGTTTTCCCCCTTTCAATCGCACAAACACCTTGCACAACAACCCCTCTTGCAAATAGACACACACGCCCCCCCCCCCCCCCCCTCGATGCACAGATTGATCCAATAGCTTGATGCCGTTTGTCATCATAATGAGAAGATTAAGTTGGATATATGGCAATTGGATCCAATGGTCCCATGATATACATAAGCAATCGGACTACCCCAAACATCCATTAATAATACCAAAGAGCATAAGATAAGTTGGCTAATATTGAGAGTTGAGAGACAAGCATTCAGGAAAAGGAGAAGCACATCATTGCTGTATCATTCTATGTGGATCAACTTAGAGGATCCTAAAGCAAGTTCCCATGTTTTCCTATGATAGAGTCTTGTCGCTCAAAGTTACCCTTTTCAAGAGAGGATGATGACGATGCACCGTGCCAACAACTACCAGTCTTGGAGCCCAAATAGAACTCCAAAGGTTCCTATTGTGTGATGTTTCTGGATGCATCCTTAGGAGATGAGTCCTTGAGTCAAGAGATAAATAACCCTCCCACCAAATCTGAAATAGCAATGATACCATTTTAGCATCCCAAGGAGCAAGCAAAGTCCTCATTGAAAGAGAAAGTTGGTTCTAGTGGAGCATGAGAAGAGGAGATCACTCCCTTGAAGGAGTCAAATCTCTACCTAGAAGCAGTCCGTGAGACCTTCATTTGCAAAGTGGAAGGTGAAAAGCAACTAATGTTCATGGATGTTGATGGTATTGAATGTCATCTGAAGGTGGGTATCAGTCTTTTGGAAGAGGAGCTATCAATTCTGCATGACCTTAGGAGAACTTGGACGTGTTTGCATAGTCCTACAAAGATCTAAAGGGGATTAATTCCACGATGTGTCAACATCACATTGACTTTGAGCATGATGCCAAGCTTATGAGACAAAGACAAAGGCACATGAATCCAAATTACTCTGCCCTAGTGAAAGCTGAATTGCTAAAGCTCCTCCTTAAAGATAAGTTTTTCTATCCAATGACCAATAGTGAACCCATCGTGGTAGTACCCAAGAAGAATGGAAAGCTGTGAATATATGTGGACTTCCGAAAGCTAAACTCCAAGATTAAGAAGGATCATTTTCCTATTCCTTTCACGCACCATCTGTTGGACATAGTAGCACACCATGAGCTTTATTCCCTCTTGGACGGATTTAGTGGATATAACCAAGTCTAGATCGTAGAAGAAGATCAATCCAAAACAACCTTCACAACAAAATAGGGAGCCTATGCTTACAAAGTGATGTCATTTGGGCTATGTAATGCTCCTGCTACCTTCCAATGAGTGATGATGGCCGCATTCCAAAACCATCTACATGATTTCATTGAGGTCTACATAGACAACTTCTGTGTCTATAGCGTAATCCCATGAGCATTGGGGACACCTGGAGAGCAATGCTTTGACAGATGTTGAGAATATGGGATTTTTCTCAACCCCAATAAATGTGACTTCGGAGCCTCTTTAGGAGTTCTTTTGGGCCATATTATCTTTACACAAGGGATAGCAATAGACCCTACCAAGATTGAGAAGATTATATCTTTAACAGTGCTAACCAACCTCAAACAGTTGAGGGGGTTCCTCGATCATGTGGCCTATTACAGAAGATTCATTGCACACTTTGTAACAAACGCAGCCCCCTTGCATAAGCTTCTAATGAAAGATGCAGAGTTTACGTGGACCATTGATTGTGATGAAGTGTTTAACACCCTGAAACAATGTATGATTGAAGCACCCATCCTGTAGCCTCCTAATTATTGGACAAAGGAGTTCCATCTACACATTAATGCATCTATAGAAAGGTTAGGAGAAGTCTTATACCGAAAAGGCTCCTCAAAGTTAGATCAACCTATCTATTATGCAAGCTAAAAAGTAACCGACAAGGAAACAAACTACATAATGACAGAGCCTAACAGCTTGGCAATGGTGTTTGCCCTTTGGAGAAATTTCGACAACACTACCTAACTGTTGACACATTTCAAATTCTATGTGGATCATGAGGCCATGTCCTTCTTGATGAACAAAGCAAATGTGAAGGAAAGAATGATGAGATGGCTCCTTCTGTTTCAAGAGTTTGACTCAAAGATAAAGTACTGCGCCAATGTGTTGGAGGAGACAAGATGGGGATAGTTCTGAAAGCATGCCATGACGAGCCTTGTGGAGGAAACTTTGCAAGGGAAGCAACAGCCAAAAAGGCCTTGCTCATAAGATATTGGTGGGTGGCTAACCCTCCACAAGGATGGCTATGATTACTACAAACATTGTGATGCTTATCAACAGATGGAAAAGCCTATCAAAACTAGCACTATGCCACTACAGCCCATCCTTTCCCTAAAGTTGTTTGAAAAGTGGAAAATTGACTTCATGGGGCTTATCAATCTACTATAACTAGAAGGAAGCACAACATGTACATTTTGGTTTATACGGACTATATGACAGAGTGGTGTGAAGCTAAGGCTCTCAAGTGGGACGATGGCAACAACGCGGCCCTATCCATGTAGTATGAGAATATCATCACCCATTCTGGCAGTCCCCTAGTACTAGTAAGTGACAGAGGTACTCACTTCCTCAACAAGATTATGGAAGAATTGACAAAGTTGTATAAGATCTGCCATTGCAGATCCATGCCTTACTACCCCAAATCCAATGGCTAAGTCGAGGTCACCAATTGCATCCCTCTACTCAATTTTGGCAAGGATCATTGGTACACATCATCATGATTAGGACGATTGACTTACAGAGGCACTCTAGGCATACATAACCTCCTCTAAGTCTGCTATAGGATAAACCGCTTTCTAGTTGGTTTATGGTATAGAAGTCGTGTTTCCTATTGAGTTAGAGCTACCCTTTATGTGTGGCTATCAAAGAGTGCCTGGAAGATGACAAATCCTTGCAACACCATCTTCTCTTGCACTTGGGATGTCTGGATGAGACTTGCAAGATGGCCCTACTATGCATGGAAGCCATGCAAGCTCAATGAAAGGCCTATCATGATAGCTTCATCAAGCATAATGAGTTTAAGGAAGGTGACTTAGTCTTGGCCTATGATTCACATTTTAGCAAGTTCCCAGAAAAGCTTCAACAAGTACTTGATGTCATCTCTAATGGATCTATTTAAGTGTAGATAGTTGATGCTTCTGATGATCCCTTCTTAATTAATGGCTATTACTTAAAGAAGTATTACTCTCCATGGGGATCTTGACAATCACTGTTGATAGCCTTTTCATCTTTTGTGCATCAATTGGTAAGGCCTTACCTATTGCTCCTAATAGCTCTCCTACTTATCTTGATGAGGTGGCCTCATTTTGCTAGCCCCTTGCCACCTTCTCCCACCCCTACGTTGCTTTTTTTCCATATGCTCTAGTGAAGGTTGCAAAGATGGTTCTGACACTCGATATTCCTACCATTCTCCCTTTTTTTTTAAAAAAAAAGAAAAAAAAAGATATATCGATCATGAGAGAAAAGGACTTCGGTCCTTGTAATGGTACCAACCTATTCTTCGAGAAAGGTGAAGACACCCTCAAGAGTAGGAAAAAACAAAAAAAAAATCAATCAAAATTGTTATGGAAGAAAATGAAGAAATTTTGTAATGTCCCCATTACTTTGTCTATTTTAATAAACAATGTGCGTATACATTTCAAAAATTAATTTATGTTGAAAACAAAATGGTAAAGATTGCAGATTTTTAAAACTAGCTCGAACTATCAAGATAATTGATGAGGTATTATATGCCAGTTCATAGAAGGAAGGCTTGGGAAACCTTCCCAAGACAAGCTTATTAAAATTATGTTTGTAGTATCGAACAACAAAAAGAACTAGCCTAGTGGATAGTCACTTAGTAGTTAAGTACACTTGGGTGACGACACTGTTGGGATGGGTGACAACACTGCTGGGATGGGTGACCTCCCGAGAAGCTTTTTTGACAAGCTAGTGGGATCTTCTCATGCGCAACCAACAGCACCCAACGAAGCCTTCATAGCTCATTGCCAAGTATGCCAAGGTCTATGCCTTGGTCACCGCCTTGGTCGCGACGCATGGTGCTCGCTGTATATTTGTAAATTTTTTATCTCCATGCTACGTTCCAAAAACAGAGCCCCTCTCTGACATCATCGATGATGTCATTGAAAATGCTAAAAAACAAGCGTTCTCTCTTTACCCCTCCCCCCTCCGATTACTATCTAAACAAGGATAGAGTGTCACATCAGAACAACAACCCTTACAGAAGTCTCTCTGTTGTTGATGCGACACAGCTTTGTTGCAATCATCTAAGCCTCTCTCTCTCCACACCTACGCGGAAGCGTTGCTCAAATCCATCAAGCTTCTTCCATTGGCTCCCAAGAGATGTCGAGATGTTAAAGGAGGTCATGCTCGAAGAGCTCCCCAACGCAAGGAAGTAGTCGCCATTGAGAGAACTCAACAAGAAGCTGAAGTGCAAGTGGAAGTTACCCTTGAATCCATTCAACCCAAAGGACCAGTTATTCCACAACAAACTAAGGATGCGATCATAACTCGTAATCACGATGGATGGCCTAATAGAGATAATCAGGTTTAGTACAAAAGAAAATGATTACATTTAAGCTATCTACAACTTTCTAATTTTTCTATTACTTTTTTAAATCTTATAATAAAATGAGGGATAAGTTAGTAATGTTAGAAAAGCCCATAGGATAAGTCTGCTACATAGATAACGACTAGTTAGAACGTACTTAAACTTACAAAAACATGTTAGTATTATCAATTGCTTTTTAGGAAAGAACAGAGTAATTCATGAGGGGGATAGATTATATGCATTGCATGCATTAACAAGTGTGTTAAAAATGTTTTATGGTTATGTCTACTTTTGGATTTGTGAATGATGAATTATGTCTCTTATGATTCCGTGCTTGTATCAACCGGATGAGTTGTGGATTGTGGTGGTTTAGGACGTTGGGGTCCCCAACCCAATGCTCCCTAAGCACTTTGTGGAGTGTGGAAAGACTCACCTGTGGGTGGGGGTCCTATGCTCCCGAGGGAGGTAGATGATTTTGGTTTTTGATCACTCGAGCACCTGAGAGGGCAAAGGGCCGAGTGATCAGTGCCCCTGCTATATAAGATGACTCCTGAGGCTTAGGGAATCTTAGAGGGGATCTAAGCTAGTAAATTCCTTATTGACCGGCAGATGGAGTGCGATCACATATAGCCCAATCCTATGAGATTGGAAGGTCCTGACAATATCTTTTTGCAGAAAGATGGTTTTGTACCACTTTGTGAAGTGATAGTTATGCTTGTTATTATGAAATAAAGTATCTGATTTTCGAATTGTTTGTTATGGGCTAAAGATTGAGTTTAATGAACCCAATTTAACTGTGTAATAAAAGGAAGCTATTTTTTATATGTCCAAATAGCATGGTAGTATGCTTTGCTAATTAGAAAACTAAAGTAAACCCAATCGAGGAAAGTGGGAGGCTTCGATCCTGATAATCAAACGCCTATGTCTGGGTGGATCCGATAAGTTGTGTAACTTTTCAACACTAGATAGAGCTGATTAAATCGTGACCCTCCCAATATCGGTAAGATTAGTTACCAGATTTAACACTGTTTTAAGGGGCCGGAGCTGAGATTTTACCTTATGGGAAGGGGGATCGAGATATACTCTCCCCCATCTCTCACTCTCTTTGAACCAAGTGCAATGTTAACCTCACTCCTACCTTTGATTGTTACAAAGTGATCTTTCTTAGGTGGGCGTTAGATTGTTGTTAGAGATGACTTGTCCACGCTTTCCGTGTGAAGTATAACTGAGATTCCCATGTTCAAATAAGTCCTAGGTTTCCCATGGGGAGATTGGATGGTGATGTGCGTGGATATGAATTTCGATCGACTACTAAGAGGACTCCTCCGGGTCTGTTGGAGGAGGCACCTCACAAATTCCCTATCATAACAGACCTTGTTCCAAGAAAAGCTGGCACACACCCTTAGGCAAGAAGCTAGCTATGAAAAAGATGGCAAAACCCCGCAATCCAGGATAGTTAAATCACTAGTAGAACTCTTCTAGGATGTAGTTCTGAAGCTGCCTCCATTGGTGCACTATCTCGTGCAACTTCATCAGTGCATCTGACTCCTAGACTAGACAACATTTCCAATATGCAATCCAAGTACCAAACTTATTGGCTACCTCCCTGGGTACACCTCATCCTCAACAACCTACTGGTAGCAACACACGATCTTGATCAACCACCCTTGAGTGATGTGAGCTTTCATCTTAACTAGATGGGAGTGTGAGTATAGGCTGCCCTCTTTGTATTTTTTAAATAAGCCTAAAACATAGGGTGGGGTGAGTGACCAGTCCTTGCCCTTTATATTCAACAAAGAGGAGTGATGTGTGAATGGAGCATTGCACACACGGGCTGGGCCTCTTAATGCACAAAGCACAAATTGTTCATGTGCACCACATTATAAGGTTTCCTGGCCTTCCTTCTCACACCGTCTGCTAGCACAGGGTGGTGGGATGCATTATTACACCATCAATTTCATACAAGGCATATAACCTTTGCACAAGTGACAGTGAGGGTTACATCAATGGGGTTGGCCTCTTGTATTTATCACAACAGAGTGTGAGATAGAGAGGGGACTGAGGGTCATTGATTTTCCTTTCATCAACTGAGAGGTGAGGATTTAGGAATGTTACAACAATAGGAGTTTGGCACATTTGTGGTTTTCTATCTATGCATGGAATGGCCTTCTCCATCATCACTATACACCTCCCTCTGTTTGGTGCACTACACAATAAGACTCCCTAGCCTTTCTTCTTGCATCTATACTAGATGGGTTGGGACGCACTGATGCACCATCAACTATGCACACTGGCATACTCCCTTTGAACCATCTCTCTTATTCATTTCTAAACCGAGTGTGAGATATGGATTTCAATCGTTCTCTTCAAGTGATGTGAGTTGATCTATCATTCCAACATGAGTGACTATCGAGATTGAGTGATGTATACAGTGATGTATACCTCACCATATTGATGAATTAACCAGCTCTTCGTCGACAATGCTACCTCCTTGGGTTCTGCTACATGGTCTCTACCATGATGTAGGAGTGTGATGAAGCAAGCTAGGGTACCTTCTACTGACGACTACGACCCTTCACGTGTCAATGATGGTTCACCTCGACCATCTGCAAATCGGGCCAAGTTTTTTTAAACCTACCCCTTTTGTTTCCAAGTTTCGGTCCTATTTTAAGTGTGGGACATTTGAGTCTAGTTTGTTGCCAAGCCTAGGTTCTTGTTGCTTAGTATCCCCTCCTCGATAGTGTCTTGAGTGTAGGGATGTGTCCCTGAGCGTGTGTTCTGCATACCCTCATGGAAACGCCCCTATTTGATTATTCATGTATACATGTCCTAATTTTGCCCTGATGGGGTCCCTTCCCCACCCACACGTCCTCTTTTCATCTCATCCACGAGGCCATTCCTTATCCGTTTGCCTTTATCCAATATTTTGTTGCTTTTCCATGTGATTGCACCCTGTGTTCACTGATATTAAAATTTAATCATACGACCCTATTTATCCCTTCAAACTAGCCACTTTTCCTTTTCACAGCCCTCTATTCCGAGCCACGGTTTTTGAGTTATTAATTTTTGAAGAATTTTTGCACAATTAGGAGGTCGTTCCATGTAAACACTCCTTTTTGCATTAGAACTGCAATTTGATGTGATAACCCTCATGTTTCCCTTTTCTTGAACACTTTTTATTTTTACAACCCCTCTTTTTAATGCACGGATTGGCTATTATTTATTTTTTTGTGTTTGTGGGTTTATTTTTATATCATTTTTTTCTTTTTTCCATGTAAACACGCTCTTTTCTCATTAGAATGACATTTTGTTTAGATCGCCTTGAGCTCTTAGCCTCTAGACATCTTTCCTTTTTCCTCCCCCTCGTTATGTCCATCTGATTTTTTGTTATTAATTTTTAATTGTGTTTCCTTTTGTATTTTTGCCCCTTTTTTCATGTGAACGTGCCTTTCTTGCCCCGGAATCGTGTTCTCCAAGCAAACGGGTCCTATTCTCATCAAAATTGCACTCTGACATGATAAGCCTATTTGACTCTTCATTACAAATGATTTTTCTTCTTTTCGTATTTTGTTCCAACTAATGGATTTTGCAAAATTAATTTTTGTGTGATTTTCGTGACCAATTTTTTATCATTTTCCACGTGAATCCCCCTCTTTGTTGACAAACGCATCGACTGCATTGTCCATGCCATTTCCCCATCAACTTGCTCAATTTTTTCGTTTATGGTATCTTCATTCAATGCCCAAAATTCTCTGAATTAATTTTTCCGTTCAATTTTTGCATTTTTGTCTCCCCCCACACGTTTCATGTAAACGATCAATTTTTGCCTTGATACACATGCCCGCATTTGGTTGTGTGGTGTTCAATCATTCGAATGCTCACCCGCCCCCAGTCGTGTTTCCATCAACGCAAAAAATTTTACCCCCTGTCTTCACTCGTGCACGGGATAGGGAGCACACCTTTTCCTTTCTTTTTTTCTTTTTTCTTTTTTTTAAAAATCAACTTAACATTAAAAAATTTGTAAAATCCTACCCTCCTAACCGTCACCCTATCCCTCCCTCTCTCTCTCTCTCTCTCTCTCTCTCTCTCTCTCTCTCTCTCTCTCTCTCTCTCTCTCTCTCTCTCTCTCTCTCTCTCTCTCTCTCTCTCTCTCTCTCTCTCTCTCTCTCTCTCTCTCTCTCTCTCTCTCCGTGTGCCCTCCTCCCTCCTTCTCTCCTCCCTCCCTCCTCCCTCCTTCGTTCTTCTTATCCCCTCCTCCTGGTGCTCCTTCCTCCTCTCGGCCGCCTATGAGCCCTGTAGCTGCTGCCATCAGACCACTCCCTCCTCATCATGCTACCCATGGCATGCTAGCCATTGTGCCACCCTACTACGGCCATGACTACTCCCTCCTCATTGTACTACTAGGCCCCTCTCTCCCCCTACCTATACTCCCCACCCCCAACATGTCCCCGCCCGCCTACAACCCTTCCCCACCCCCCAACCAAGCCCCACCTGCCCAAAGTACCACATCCCCCCCCCCCCCCTTCCCTTCTGCCTGCCCACCTTATTATCCCCTCCCCCCCCCCCCCAAAACCCTTAATCCCACCCCCCCCCCCCCCAAGACATTAATCCCACATCCCCCCAAAACATTACTCCGACCCCCCACACCCAAAAAAAAACCTTAACTCCACCCCCCATATTAACCCCCTCAAAACCTTACCCCCCTAACCCCAATTCCCCCCCCCCCCCCCCCCAATATTTATTTTTACCCTCTCCCCACTTATTATTACTTTTCCACCACACAAACGTCCTTTCCACCAAGGACCGCTCTTGTGTGTCGGATCTATCGTGCCCGTTCACATGCAGGTTTGTGATGCCTACTTTCTACATGTTCATGCTAGTGTCTATTCACATGTAGGGTTTTGGTGTTCATGAGTGTGTGCCATGTTAGTGATTGTTCACACACGAGGATGCATATGCGATCTTCTCAATGCAGTGGTGAGCTTGCAATTGTTCACATGCAGTCAAACACAGTCAACGCCCGACTAGCGAAAGTGTATTTTGTATTCAATCGTGGTTGTGCTCCTTTCTCCTCCTATTAATTGATTTTTGTATGGATTCAAATTTATTTGCACTCAAACCCCCTCCAAGTACCATGTTCCCCTCCTCTCTTTTTTTTTTTTGCACCAAACATCACAATTAATTATTAAAAGAAACTAGTTGGCCACATTTTCCACACGCATTCGCACTGAATACACATTTTAACTAATTGAAATAAACCAGTTGTTCACATAGCACGTGCTTCCTATGCCAAACACACATTATTAATTTATTATAAAATGAACCTGTCGTCACAAATGCATGCACTAAAAAAAAGATGCTACACACACATTAACTTCTAAAAAAATGAACTTGCATTTAGAGACCCCGAGTCGAGACATAGTTTGGGGATGCTAACAAATACCATAAAACTTAATAAGTTTTTTAATGGATAAAATGAGCTATCATTTTTTTATTAAGGTTTATCACCTAATAAAAGTTCACTCCTTGTTAATTAATTTGTAAAATGAACATTCAAATAAATTTTCCCTTTTCCCTCACATTTTACACGATTTTCTTTTTCAATGAAACGCTATGTGGGATGGGTGTCGTGGTTGTTAGTCTTAGTCCCTATTGACTATCTTAGTCAGTTGAGGTTTGGTTATCAATCGGTTTTGGTTTGGTTTAGTCCAGTTTTTTATTGGTCGTTTGATTGGAGTCAAGGATACTGTGTAATTTTATTATACTTTATTTGGATTGCCTGATACAAGGATATTGGGTGCGTGTTTGCATAGCATGAAGATTTTGGTCGCATAAGTGCAGAGATCATGCTAAAATATTTTTAGGGTCTAGTATGTTCCCTTGGTATCGCATGATTTTCACTATTGCTAGATTTGGACCTTATTGCTACTAAGGTTGGGATATCCAAATTTATGGCATTTCCACTACCACTTATCCCAGATGACTTTGACATGTGTGATCAATTCTTAACCTCTTACAACAAGAGGTCTAGCCTTGGTCATGGTATACATGATGCTTAAGAGCCTAGGCAAAGCTATTTCTTTACCATACCGTGAGGAACCTTTCCCTACTCCCATGAACTATTCTCCAATGAGGATATTCTGAAGCTATTACAGAACCAAACCCATGATGTCTTGGATCCTAAGTAGGTTATCACTACTTCAAGAGCTAGTGTGTCCTTGATTTCCAATCCTTTAGTAATTGTGCCCATTCCTTCATGACATGTTTATGATTGCCAAAACCCCTTCTAATTATCTTTCGAATGAGCCATTTACAACTTCTCGCATGGTGCTGAAAGGTATCACCATTGATTGAAGTTCATATCTCTTGGCTAAAATGGATCAGCATTTTATCAGAGCCACGAGGGGTAGTGTGACTAATGTCACATTTGGTTCTTACCTTTATGTTTTTCTGACATATGCTACCTGTGAAGAAAATTCCCACAGACTACCAGTTGATCCTTTAGAGGTTCCTCCTCCTTCTACTAAAGATGATTATGTTATCATTGAGGATGCTAATCCTCCCCCTCATATGGTCATTCAGAGGAAGTGTCTTAAACAAGTGGCTAAATCAATACTAGTTTCCACTCCTCCAATTTCAATTCCTATTCAATCTTGCAGTCAACTCCTGCTTTCCTTACAATGCCAAATCTTTTCAGAGCACATAGAGATGGTACTCTGGATATTTCCATTCCCTCTGTCTAACATTTGGTGACAGGATATGCAATTCCCTTTTTGTGCAAAGACATCTAGAGCTCTATTGAACTCTCGGTTTAATGCTTGTATCCAATAACTTTATTCTTCTTTTTATGAAGAGGTTTAGCAGTCCAAGGAGGAGTTGAATAAAGCTAAAACTGAGCTAGCCTCTGCCCAAGAAAAATTTTCTGACCTCTATACACAGATGGAGCAATAGACTAAGGTTATTTATGCACAGAAAGAGATCTCTACCTTGCAAGTTCAGTTGTTGGCAAAGACTAAATCCCAAGTTATTACTATGACCGAGGAGAGGGAAAGATTCTTGAACGAGACCCAAGAGCTAAAAGCTTTGATAGTTGTCCAAACGGAAGATCTTAAATCAACCAACACTATCCTAGACTAGAGCAATACTCAGATTCAATAGCTCAAGGAACAATTGGCTCATTCTTATTTTACCTCATAGAGTCCTTTTGTGCAGCCAGTTCCTTCCTTATCCCCTGCAGATTTAGCTGTCCTTCAAAGTAATGCCATTATGCTCTTTATTCCAAGCCAAAATGGAAAGGCTTCAGTCAAGATTGGACTTGTTATGGTCTTCATTTGAGTAGTTCTAGGAGTTTGTTCCTCCAGATCACTCCTTTGTGCATTATCAGCAACATAAGTTGGCTTTTTATATTAAGCTTTCCATGATGGATTTGCCTCTTCTAGAGGATGGTTGGAGTGGATCTCGGTCTTCTAATTTGTTGACTAAAATGGTCAGAATGATTTTTGAGGATGATCCTATGATTTTGAATCAGTGATGACAAAACAAAGCCTCTTCTCATGTGCAAAATACTGACCAAGTGAGGGTGGGCCTCTTAGCCCACCTTTCCAAACAACCTCCATTTGATTCATCCTTATTTGATGCTTATCATCGCAAATTTGTCTTCGGTCCCATTAGTGCCTTGGTTATCTTATTATCAGTAGATGGCCCATAGATATGAAACCTATCTTTCACTTTATCAATCTAATCCACATGTTATTTTACCCCTTCTTTTTCAATCCTAAGATGCTCCTCAGATCCCTATTTTTACTTGTTGTTCGTTTATTGAGGATCGTGTTTTCTCCCCTCCTCCTTCTTGTCATTCCCTATCCACAGTCATTCTTTTCACTTTTCTAGTATACTCATTAACACTCTTTTTAACTGATTTCCCTAAATTCTCAGCTAATCCCTCTTTAGCCCATTCTTCATTTTATGATTTTGCTTACCCATCCCTTCATCCTCTCTTACTTGTTCCTCTTCCCTCTCCTACCACTTTTATCCCTCATCCCCCTCAGTTGGTTAGTGGTTATATAGGCTTTGATTAGAAGATTCCTAAATGACAGGGATGGAGTTCAGCACATTCTCTTATAGGACCTCAAATAAATTGACCGTTGATTCTATGGAAATAAACAGCTGCTAGCCAAGCTTTTTAGAATTATATGTATTTTGCTCAACAACATTCTCAATCTTCAAATCTTTCAGTGAGACTAATTGCTCACTTTGCTTGGTATCTTGCGTACATGCATTGGCATTCTCACAATGATCAGAAGTCAATCCCAAAGTTGTGTATGAAGGCAAATGTGGATATTGATTTCCAACAACTGGATATATTGTAGTTTTATAACCTTTGCTTGCCTAGCTAATATCTTGTATTGGTGGACAGGATGTGTTGCATGCAATTTTTCCAAAATCCTCCCAAGACTTTTGTAGATGAATCTTTATCCATGGATTGTTTCCATAATCACCAAGATTTTAAGCGAGATCATCTTCATTGATACCCATAAATGTATTTTTGATGATTCATAATGATATATCTTTTTTTGGAGGTGCCATTCAGATGGTTGTTTTATGTGAGTGTGTGTGTGTGATGGTTATTTTGTTCTATGATGGGGTCATGGTGGTTGGATATTCAACTTCTTCGAGAAGCTATATTTTTGG
The DNA here is from genome assembly GCF_053477565.2 of Lygodium microphyllum. Taxonomy (NCBI): domain Eukaryota; kingdom Viridiplantae; phylum Streptophyta; class Polypodiopsida; order Schizaeales; family Lygodiaceae; genus Lygodium; species Lygodium microphyllum. The sequence continues at coordinate 10,424,776 of NC_141157.1, forward strand.
AGATTCATTGTGGTGATGATGGATGGATAGCTCAAGATATAAAGACATCTTATATCCTTTACAAATTTGTCATGCTTTTTTGTTTCTAAGTTGTGTTAATGGATAAAGGTGTTTTCCTTTCCATTGCATTCTTTATTAGATGCTATGAAAGATCAAGCTGGGCTATATTTTGAACTTATATTCTGTTTTTCTAAGGTCATAAGAATGCTCCATGATTAAGTGCAAGGATATGTTGACTACTGAAATGACTTGATTTTTTTACTGCTTTTGGTTGTTTTTGTGGACTGAATGGTTGATTTTTTATTGATTTTGTATGTTGATCAATTGATTTGGAAGTATTTGGGAGTGTTTTGAATAAGATTTATTAGGTTTGAGAATCTCATGATAGTTTTTAGAGGAGATATGATGTTCTGATATGTCCTGTTGATGTCGTGATAGTGTTTGATAGGTTCTGATTGGTTCTGTTGAGCTTCTATTTTGTTCTAATTTCTTTCTATATGAGGTTAGAATAATGATTGATAGAGTTTGAGAATGTCTGGAAGATTATTTAATGATTTTTTATGGTTTTGAATGGTTGTAGTTAAGCCAAATGCTTTCTGTATAGTACTGGAGACCCTCTGTTGAGCTTCTGTAGAGACTCTATCTCTATTCTATTTATGTTCTATATGCCTCTGTAACTGTTTTGTTAGATGAGGGTGTAGCTTGGGAAAGTTTTCTGACCTTGGAAAAAGATGAATACAAGTTCAAAATAGCTCAAAGAAGTGGAAAAAGTAACTATTGAAGACTCAAGTAAAGTTTAAAGTGGCACTGACACTATTGAGCTACGAAAGGACATTGTAGTGGCTCTGGTGACATTTCATATCAGACATACCTCTTGGGAGGGGTATCCACAACCAAAGAGGGGTTATGGATGAGTATTCTTGATTATTCCCATGTATCATTGAGAGAGATCATGTATGAGAGAGATGAAGAGTGAGAGATCATGAGAGAGACTATGCAGACTATGACACTATTGAAGATGAATATTATGTGATGATTTTCATTCAAAGTGGAGAATTCCTTTGTGTTATGTTGTTCTTTTGATGGTTTCTATGAATAATATGAAGAATGTATTGAAGTTTTGTTGTGATAAATCAGTGGGAGAATTGTTATATGAAGCTACGTGAAGATTTGAGAATATTGGTGTTGTTTTTCCTGTTGTGGTTGATTAAATTATGTAGAACATGCTTGTAAATGAGACAAGGACAAGGACAAGGAGAAAGAGAAGGGGAAGGGGAAGGGGAAGGGGAAGGAGAAGAAGAGAAGAGAATCAACTCAAAAATAACTCTTAATTTTTATGTCAAACCTAATTGTCATCACCCAACCACCCATAGTTATTGCTTGGAGAGTGAGAAGATTGAATAGGGGGACAATGTGAGATAGATTTCTCCCAATTACCTATAAAAATTTTATTTTAACTGAGTACTTTGAGTTAGCTCACACCGAGTAACATGAGCTTGATTCAAACATTTTCCCATACAATGTTTTTTTCACCAACTATTAACCACTTCTTGCAAATTAAATTAACTTAAACACTCATAATATTCAAGGGGGGTCTTGAAGCAATGAAGTAATCCTTCGTCCTATCAATCCATTCTTCTAGTTTCTTAGAAACATCATTTCATTCACCATTAAAAATTTTGGGCTTGCATTTACATAAGAAGGTTCTTGATGAGTTCCTATTGGAGGATAAGAACATTTTCCATGACTTCTAATTGTTGGCCTTGTCATGTCATTCCTAATTGTGGGAAAATATTTGACAAAGATGGCATCTCTTTCACCCATGTGTGTTATTATTTTCAATCTCTAAATGCTCACAAAAATTGTTAATTGACTCATAAGAGGTCTTAAAGAAGCTAAAGGTGGCTGCCATAAATGTATTTTTTGAAGCTAGTATGCTTCTCAAAACCACCAAGTTTTGAGAAACTTTGGAGGGATAATAATCCATTTACTAGATTTCAAATGAATTTTTGCTTTTAAAAAACTCAAATCACTCTTTCAAAGAAAGACCATAGTCCAAAATGCATCCAAATATCTAAAAACTTCACCCTTCTTGATGAATTGAAATCTATACTAACTAATCCAATCCTATACATCACCAAGTCCCAAGCTACCTCTCACATAGCCAAGTCATAGCTCCAAATCTTCTACACCTCTCAACCCAATTCCCATGAATCAATAAAAATACAAATGTTTCAAAGGCTATATTGGTCTCACCAAACTCACTTTCTTGTTGGAGTCTCACCACCAAAAGAAAGCTCACTAGTCTCACAATTCGAATATGGATCTTGAACCTCTCGATCGATTGGCAAATTTTATTTGCTTCCTTCCAATGTGGCCAAGAAAGAAGAGAAAAAATAGAGGAGAATAAGATTGTATTGTTTCTCTTCACACTCTCTTTTCGCTCCCTCACATTCTCTCTTTTTCTAATCAAGCAAGGGAAGCTTCCCACATCACATGGTATGTGAAGAAATAGAAGAAGAAGAGAAGGGAATTGACTAAAAAATATCTCTTAATTTTTATGCCAAACCTGGTTATCATCACCCACCCACCCATCATTATTGTGGAGCATGACCACAACCTCAAGTTCCATGCCTCTTCAAAGCCATAGACATAGTCTTTGGGATACAGCTTTCACAAGCATGCATGAATGGTCATTAACTCTATCTCTCTCTCTCTCTCTCTCTCTCTCTCTCTCTCTCTCTCTCTCTCTCTCTCTCTCTCTCTCTCTCTCTCTCTCTCTCTCTCTCTCTCTCTCTCTCTCTCTCTCTCTCTCTCTCTCTCTCTCTCTCTCTCTCTCTCTCTCTCTCTCTCTCTCTCTCTCTCTCTCTCTCTCTCTCTCTCTCTCTCTCTCTCTCTCTCTCTCTCTCTCTCTCTCTCTCTCTCTCTCTCTTTGGATATTGTGGAAGAAAAAGGAAGAGATGGAATCAAGAGCTCAAAATTGTGCACACAAGAATGATAAATTATATTAGATAAACATGCATGCATGCATGCGCACATATGCATGTAGGTGTGAAGGGGTGTGCACACACACACACACATTGGTTATGGTGGACGCAAGAAGGAAGATACACGATAAAAAGCTCAAAATTTTGCACACAAAAGAATGAAATTCTATTGTTTTACCTATTATATTCATAGGGATTCCCAAGTGATTACTTTTGATTATCATTTGCCTTTAAATAAGGGATTGTGGAAGAAACGGATGAGAAAAACATGCGGAGAAAATGTATAAGCACCAAAAGTAAACTAACTCTTGGCCATATGCTCTAGTATCTCTGGGAAATATGTTGGTAGAAAGGTGGCACATAGTATGAGAGTAGCCATGGCGTAGCGAGATCAAGTTCTACATTCATGTCAAACAGTAAGGTTGGTAGTCATTCCTCAAACATTGTGGGCTTTTATTTTCATTGAAGGTTGAGTAATCACAAGTAGCTACACGTGATTAAAAATAAAATATCAAAGAAGTTTTTAAATGTCATGATAAAAATTAAAAATGATGGCAACAAATCCTTGGGCTAGAAAAGATAGGTAGTTTCAAATATGTATAAATTGGAGGGCTATTTTTGTTGTGAGTAATTTCTTGTTTAGACTCTTGACATCCTCCTCTTTAGTTGGGTCTATGGCACCTTATATTTTCTTTGAGTACATGTCTTGCTATTTGAATAAGATATGGCTAGTACCACATCTTGCTCCTTGGGCAAGTCCCTTTCTAAAGTCACTTGGTTGAGTTCAAGACTTGCTTATGAACAAATGCATTGCTCTTTTCTTACACTTGTCTAGTCTCTTTCTCTAAGCGTCTTTATGCTATGTAGTAAACTCTCTAAGGGTTCCCTAGAGACTCTAATTGTTTGTGAGACTATTTGTGGTGTTTATAAGTTAGTGGTGAGCATTCCAATTTTAGCCTTTTCTTATGCTAAACACTTACACTTGGAGTCTCGTAGCTTGCTTTCCTAATCCTAGTTGACTTTCTCGTAATTCTAATTGACTTTTCCATCAAGCTTGTGATTCCTTTGTGTTGAGTCCTAACCATATTTCTGTGCTCCTCTAAAGTTCTTTGAGTGTCTTGAGCCTCAAGGATCACTAAAGTTTCTTTCTTCCTATTTTCTTGATGTAAGACTTTCTCCTAAGCAACCTATATGCCTTCTTGTATTGCTCCTTGATAACCCTATCCTTATTGTTGTGCAACTCTTGATGGAGATATTCAAGATTGGTGGTAGAAACATGTAGTTTCGGTACTTAGTATCGCAACTAGGTCCATCTCAATATCAATGGGTCCTTTTGAGGTGAAGACCAATGTGGTATTACCATTTGATCTTTTCTCCAAGAAATCCACCTTTGTAGTTATTGCTTCACTACTACTCTCATGCCCTATAGGAAGTCAAGGATCTCTTAAGGCATGCTACAATCAAACTATGGTGTTCCTACATATGCTTTTCCTTTTCCCTTTCTTATACTTGTTGCCTCTTGCCTTTGGCCTCTTATCGATGATCATTCCTCTATTTTGTTCTTATCTATCCCAAGAAATTTTTAATTTGTTCTTGTATGGAGATAGAGCTCTAGTTTACTAGAGATGGGACATGTGGGTCGTTGAGAGCTCCCTTAATGATCTCTGTAAGTGCACCACCAAATCTAATTGTGCCAACCCTAGTATCCACCCCCTTTCTCTTCTGTAAAGCATTGTCTTTGTCTACCAAATACTCCTATAGTTTAATAGTTGCCTCATGTGCAATCTCCACTAAGCAATGATTAGGATTTTCTCCACAATCATCTCAATCATTATATCTTCCATTAGATTCTTTAGAATTCTAGTCATCTAATTGTAGCACTATATACCTAAGAACATTACGTGGAGCATCTGGGCTTCAATTATTTGATCTTCATCCTATATGGCTACAAACTACATACATCTTGATTCAATGTGAAAGGGTGTATCCATCTCATGGTAACTTCAATAGCCTTATGGCTCTTGTCATATTGTGTCTCCATCTCATGATTACTTCAACAGTTGATGGTTGTTGTCAAGAGGCTTGCACTTTCTTGAGCTCTCTCTTGATTCCTAGTGCTTCCTCCTCCATCATTCTACTTGTCAACATTAAAACATGCTCTAGTACAGGACCCTGAGATGTTTCCACCATCACAGTTTTAGTCTTGGTAGAGATTCTATAAGATTCAAAAAATCAACACACATTCACTTATCAATATCACCCCATGATCTATACATAGATTTTCTTGCAGTAGATTTCCTAATTTCTTGGTGTTTCTCTTGGGCCTCCACACAGGTATTAGAACATTGGTTTGAGGTGCTTGTCTTTCAGTTTGCTTTAGCCTGTATCAATACCTACAACTCACTATTTCAAGGTAGTCATGGTTTCCCCTTCTTAAGATATGATGTGATCTATGCTTGCTCCAAGGTGGTTTAATTGTACTTGAACTTCTAAGGGTCACATTCAGCATTGGTCCCATTGGATACCAACCCAACCAACATACAATCCAGCCCATCAAGCATAGCTTGCATGTTTTTCAGCACCTTATTGTGGACTCCTAGGAGCTGCACACACTCTTGTATAGCCTCCAACATTTGGACAACACTCTTGGGCATTGGGTAAAGGCTCCCACATTACAAACTTGGATTTGAGCACCACATTGAAGTGATATTCTTCAACCATTCCTTGTATGAATAGGGTAGAATGCTATCATAAACCAAGGACAGCCATGTCTCTATATATAAGTGCTCATCAATGATGCTATTATAGCCTATGTAGTGATGTTGGATCATTGGAGTATGCTTGGATGATGATTTGAGGTGCTCTTGCTTGACTTTGAGCTTGCATTGCCTCAATTTAGTCATTTTCATTGTTGTATATAGTTTTTGGACAGCAAACTTTGACAGGGAACACTTTATGCCTATCATGTAGTGATGTCATTCGGCTATGCTACATGATTATATGATGCTAATCTAGTATTGGATTATTGTTGGATGCTTGGCACATGAATGAGGTGATCATTGGGCTGATTTGACATGCATTAACTCCACTTTAGTAGACCTATTATTACTATACACAATATTGGACAGCTACCCTCTACAAAAGTGCTTTGTAACTAGTGATACTTTGGTGCCAATCGAGCATGCCATTGAATTCATTGATGCATGACATTGATGTTTCACATTGAGATACACCTAGATATGCTTACGGTTTTCCTTGGCCATCGACTTTGAGATTGGTTACATGTATTTGAGCATTGACCTTATGCTTTGGGTTCAACTTATGAGCTTGAAGAAGATATTGGGTCTTATGCTCCCAAATGTATGTCACATATCTTGGATGTTTTTATTCTATACACATGATGTATTGAGCTTTTTTTTTCTCATATGTCATTCACTCTTTGTTCTAGCGGGAGATTTCATGACATTTGGATGTGGCATAGAGCTTTAGCTATTCGTAGTTTAGTTTGAACTTGTTTCAATGACACTGTGGGACTTGATTGAGTTATATAAATGCTCTTTGACTGCAACTATTTCCTAGGATGATTTGATCTTTGCACTAAGCCCACAACATCTACCTCTATCAGGTTGTTGTCAGTGATACATACAGCTCATTTGATTACATATTGAGCTTTTGTTACACTTGCTCAGTGAGTTGTGTATCTTGTAGTTCTCTTCTATTATCTTTAGACCTACTATTTGCATGATAATTATGCCTATTGGATGTATCTCACTCTAACACAGAGTTGCATGCTCAGTGATTGCTAGTTATTTGTAGATACCTCGCCTCTTGTAGGATATACCTAGTAGTTGTTGCATATTGCCTTCTATTAGTTGATTGGTCACACCTGGCTTTGGTTTTATTTCTTTAATGATTTTTATCATGCTATAATTATCAATTCATGCATCATTCATAAATGGAGATTCTTTGACTTGACCATCACTCATTGATAGTTAATGGGGACAACCATACTCTTTGCGATTTTTTCTCACTATATTGGCTGTGATTTTGAACTATTTATAGTAGCCTTTTTGTCTTGGACTATGCTTTCATTTACTACATTATGGTTGTGGATCAATGATAGTGCTATCTTCAACATTGACAAGTTGGATTGCGCAAACTACAACTATCAAAAGGAACAAATCTAGCAAGTTCTAGTGCGAAAATTATAGATTAAGCCATTGAATCAATGACATTATAATCTTCTACTTCCATTACCTTTCTTATGTTTCTTTTTCATTTGCTTTCCAAAGAGATAATGCTCATAGAAGCTAAGCTAAGAAAAAGATAGCTCAAATGACATAAATCTTTCATTCCAATGAGTGTTATGTGGCCCAAATGATACCATAACGAAATAGATGGCTACTCATCAATGACAACTACAACTGTGAGGTGCATCCTCCAACAGACCCAGAGGAGTCCTCTTAGTAGTCAATCGAAATTCATATCCATGCACATCACCATCTAGTCTCCCCATGGGAAACCTAGGACTTAGTTAAACATGGGAATCTCAGCTCTACTTCATAGGGGAAGCATGGACAAGTCACCTCTTATAGCAATCTAACGCCCACCTAAGAAAGACCACTTTGTAATCAATCAAAGGTAGGCCCTAGGCACAATCGTTGTGCATTAACCCATATCATTGACTTCATAATCCACATGTATGCTTGACCATATCACAATGCTAATTTCATTGCACACTAGCATATGCATGTGCTAGTCCTGTGCATATGTGTAGTTGTGCACTACAATAATGCGCTAGCAACCTGCACATGTGCACACACCTTGTGCACTACTATGCCACTTCCACATACCGTTCTTTGTATTCTTCTTGCATACATAAAATAGTGCACACTCGATGTGCAATTAACCATCACAACACACCCACGTGCAATTAACCATCTAGTATTTTTGGACCATTCATGCCACTCACACTAGTACTAATGACTCAGATCACATTGACTCTCTTGATCAATAAGAAAGTCGGATGATGATGCATTCCATGCTTTTTCACACTATGTCCGCATAGCATCACGACAACGGAAGTGAATATGTTCAAGCCAAAGACTTTGGAGGATGCGATTTCTTTAGCACATGATGTTGAGGATAAAATTCGTGGACGAGAAAAGCGACCGCAACTTTCTTCTTCTTCTTCACATACCATATGGTGTGGGAAGCTTCCCTTGCTTGCTTGAAAGAAATAGAGCGAGAGTGTGAGGGAGCAGAAAGAGAGTGTGAAGAAAAACAATAGAATCTTCTTCTCCTCTATTGTTTCTCTTCTTTCTTGGCCACATTGGAAGGAAGCAAATCAATTTTGCCAATTGATGGTTGAGAGGTTGAGAATATATATTCAAATTGTGAAACTAATGAGCTTCCTTTTGGTGTTGATACTGCAACGAGAAAGGTGAGTTTGGTGAGTCCAATATAGGCTTTGAGACATTTGTATTTTTATTGAATCATGAGAATTGGGTGGAGAATGTAGAAGATTTGGACCTACAATTTGGCTATGTGAGAGGTAGCTTGGGACTTGGTGATACAGAGGTTTGAATTCGTTGGTATATATTTAAATTCATTAACAAGGGTGAAGTTTTCAAATACTTGGATGCAATTTAGACTATGGATCTTTCTTTGAAGGAGTGCTTTGAGTTTTTCGAAAGCAAAAAGTCATTTGAAATCTAGTAAATGGAGGGTTATCCCCCAATTCTTCTCAAAACTTGGTGGTTTTGAAAAGCATATTAACTTCAAAAAATACATTTTTGGCAATCACCTTTAGCTTTTTTAAGACCTCTTGTGAGTCAATTAAGAATTGTTGTTGTGGGGGTTTAGAGATTGTCAATAATAAGACACTTGGGTGAAATAGATGCCATGCTTTTGACTTTGTTCTTTGTTAAATATTTTCCCATAGTTAGAACTAACATAATAAGGAAAGTGATTAGAAGCCGTGGAAAATGTTCTTATCTTCCAATAGGAACTCAAGGACCTTCTTGTGAAAATGGTTGTCTAGAATTTTAATTGTGAATGCAAGGATGTTTCCAAGGAACTAAAGAATGAATTGATAAAACAAATGATTACTTCATTGCTTCAAGATCCCCCTTGAATATCATGAGTCTTTAAGTTAGTTTAATTTGCAAGAAGTGGGTAATAGTCGGTGAAAAACGCATTGTAGGGAAAAAGGTTTGAATCAAGCTCACTTTACTTAGTGTGAGATAACTCAAAGTACTAATTTAACTTTAACGTCTTATAAGTGATTGGAAGAAATTTATCCAAAATTGTCCCCCTAGTCAATCTTCTAGGCCTCCACACAATAATGATGGATGGTTGGGTGATGATAATCAGGTTTCACATAAAAATTAAGAGCCATTTTTGAGTTGATTATCTTCTCTTCTTCTTTTCCACATACCACATGGTGTGGGAAGCCTCCCTTACTTGCTTGATAGAAAAAGAGTGAGAGTGTGAGGAAGCAAAAAGAGAGTGTGAAGAGAACGATATCATCTTCTTCTCCTCTATTTTTTCTCTTCTTTCTTGGCCACATTGGAAGGAAGCGAATCAATTTTGTTGATCGATTATTGAGAGGTTAAGGATCCATATTTGAACTATGAGACGACTAACAAGCTTCCTTTTGGTGGTGAGATTCTAATGAGAAAGGTGAGTTTGGTTGTAGAATGTTGAAATGACCTTTTTTTTTAAATTGAATGGTTGATTTTACATGATGATTGATTGGTTTGGAAGTTCTTTGAGAGTGTTTTGGATAGGGTGGAATGGTTTTGATAAGCTCATGATGTTTTTCAGTAGAGATATGAGGTTCTATGGTGTTTTGTTATGTTTTATTGATGTCCTCATAGTGTCTGATTGGTTCTGATAGCTTCTGTTTTGTTTTGTTTTGTTTTGTTTTTCTTCTATATGGAAGGATGGATTAATGATTGATGAAGTTTGAGGTTGTTTGAAAGCTCATTGAATGGTTTTTGATGGTTTTGATTGGTTTTAGTTGAGCCGGATGCTTTCTGTTGACCTTTTGTAACCCTCTGTTGAGCCTCTGTTCCTATTCTAATCTATTTTATATGCCTCTATAAGTGTTCTATTGGATGAGGGTGTAGTATGGAAAAGTTTTCTAGCTTGGAAAGAGATAAATGCAAGTTCAAAAGATCTCAAAGAAATTGAATAAGTAGCTAACTGAAGACTTAAGTGAAGACTGGAGTGAAGTGATAGTAGTGAGCTATGAAGAGTCACTGTAGTGGCTCTGGTGACCTTTCATATCAGGCATACAAGGATATTCACAACCAAAGAAGGGTTATCTTGAGTGATTATTAAGTATTCTAGTGAGGAGATTATGTACTATTGAGAGAGAGAGAGAGAGAGAGAGAGAGAGAGAGAGAGAGAGTGTGTGTGTGTGTGTGTGTGTGTGTGTGTGTGTGTGTATGTGATAGCCAATTCTATGAAAGGCAATGTATCTACTATGAGAGATTGTGAGAGAAAGCTATGGAATTTAATGCAACAAGCTTGAAATTTGGTGGAAGAAGTGCCTGCAAAAATAGGAAACTCATTAAACTAAAGGGTGAATCAAGAGTGGAAGCACAAGCAGAAGCAAGACCTATGGAGGTCTAAGAAAGAGAGAGCAAGACCATATGTGGAGACTCCAATAGTCACAATGTGTGACCTACCTTTCCTTATAGTATTTTCATGTAAAGAATAAAGAATAAAGTGATAGCAATGGGTGTCTTCCACCTACAATGTACAAGTGTGTGGATAGTAAGTAGAAGTAAATGTAGACGACTAGGCACAAGTAAGTAGCCTTTAATCCCCAAAAACCTCCCACTTAAAGGCAAATGTGCCTAAGTGTAGAGAAAACAAGAAAAAACTGACAAAGTACAATGTGTACATATAAGTACAACAGGATGAGAAATAAATATCATCTCATCCTAGGGCCATCATCTTCCTAAGGAAGGCATAATGTTCCAATGGGAGACTTTTAGTGAGTAGATTTGCAAGATTCTCATTAATCAATATCTTGATAAGCTTTATTAGCTTGTCCTCAATCACCTCTTTGGTGGAGTGATAAAGGGCAGCAATGTGCTTGGTATTCACATAAAAGACTAGATTATATGCCAACTAAATGGTACTCATAGAGTCTAAATGTAATGTAGGAGAGGCATAGTCATACCCAAATCATGAAACAACCTAACCATAGGCCCTCCTTGCAAATCTTAGTGGTGAGAAGGTAATGGGTAGTCAATAGACTCACCGCCCTACATATGGAACTACTCAAGGACTTTATGAATGTACTCTTTCTATGAAAAGTAAAGGAGTCTCTTAGAGCAAGTGCGTATAATGTGCATACTAAATATGTGAGAGGCATGCCCCATATCATTCATATCAAAGCTCTTCTTAAGCAAAGTCTTCAAAGCATCCAACTCATCATGAATACTCCCAACAAAGCCACCATATCATCAATATATAGTGCCAAAATGATAAGGCTACCATCACGGGCTTTCTTGTGTAAAGGCCCATATCACTCTAGGAATAGCCATGTAAATGCATAAAAATATCAAACTTATGATACCATTTCCTAGGTGCATGCTTAAGTCCATAAAGACTCTTCCTCAACCTACATTCTAGGGGTTCCTTAGAACATTGTATATCAATGTCCTCATGCAAGTCCCCATGAGGAAAATTTGTTTTCACATCCATCTAGTACAAGTCTAGATCCATCTGCACAATTAAGGCCAATACTAAGCATACAGCAATCATTTTGACCAGATGAGATAATATCTCATAAAAAGCAACTCCCTTCTTCTGAAACCCTTAGCAACTAATCTAGCCCTATATACTAGCTTAGGGTGACCAGGGATACTCTTCAACTAATCATTTTGACCAGATGAGATAATATCTCATAAAAAGCAACTCCCTTCTTCTTTCTTGAAACCCTTAGCAACTAATCTGGACCTATATACTAGCTTAGGGTGACCAGGGATACTCTTCAACTTATACACCCGCTTGTATGGCAATGCATGTATTCCATTGGAAAAATGAACCAAATCCCATATACAATTATTCTAAACTCAAACAAAAACAAGACTATCATGAGTAATCTTTCATGTAAAATCACCAAAAGAGTCATGGTGCATGTCATCATTCAATTGTCTAGTGCAAATAAAGCTTTTAGTCAATGCCAAGACATGATGTACATCATGAAGCAAAAATGGAGCACCATTACCAAACTACAATCTTACATCACCTATGCTAATAACATCACATACATGATCATCACCAAGTCTAATTAAATGTATAACAGTGTAATAGGTATGAAACCACTAATGATGCAAGGTAACATAGATGAAACCCCCTGGATCAAGAAGCCAATACTAAGCATAAGTAAATTGAACATCAAGTAATTAAATAGCATCAAGTGATGAAGCAACAAGTATATAATCATCTAAGCTGTATTCCAAGGCATTTATCTCTTCTATCTTAACACTAGATTTAGGAACAATGCTGTGATTATCAAGAGATTTGGCATTATCATGCACCTTTTGTTTGCTACTTTTGTGCCTATCATTGTATATTTTATGGCATTTCCCATAATAATGGCAAGTAAGCAAGGACTTAGAACCACGAGACTTGCTATGTGATTGCCCATAAGATTTACACTTGCCCATGTTGGACTATGAGTCTCTACCATGATTATTATTCCCATTACCACCTTGCTTGCCTCTCACTGCAAGTGCATGAGAAGTACATGATGCATCAACATTCTTCTTGTTCAACTTTTTTTGCCAATGAAGTACCCCCTCTACATCCTTGACCTGAAAGCCATCTTCAAGAGGGTTTGTACTCACAGCAATCTGAAAGGCATCCCAAGACTCATGCACTAGTGTGACAAGCAAGAAAAGAGACTTAACATTCTCGTGAAACTTCAGCCCCTCTGAAGTAAGCTGTGTAAAAATTAAATGAAACTCATTTAAGTGAGAAGTCATAGATATCATCCCTTCCTTCATATGAAGGTCTGTGAGTTTTTTAAGCCAACACAACTGTGTTGCAGGACTCTACTTATCATAGCGATCACAAATCTTTTTCCATAATGCATAAGCACCACTCTCAGTCTCAATGACATTGAAGTATACCTACTTTCACAATCATAGAATGATGGTAGACTTACATAGCTCATCAAGCTCTTCCCAATCATCTACATCATAATTTTTTTTACTTTATTCCCTCTAACTTCAATGTCTTGACTCGCTTCTTTTGTCCCAATACCTAGCAATGAATATGGGATGCTATAAAAATAGTAAATCAGCCCCAAAACCAAGCCATAGTATCTGAGTGCCCAAAATACATCATACAAGTGAATGTAGGCAGCTATGCATAGGTGGCCTTTAACCCCCAACAAGAACTTTTCCATCTTTGAGATGCACACTATTTTTCAAGTAATGGGAGCTAAATGACCACTCAATAGATAACTTTACCATCTTTGGTACTCACTTTCTCATACAAAAGTAAGAGACAAGACCACTCTCACAAGCACAAGTTTCACATGCAAAACCAATATATCGTAGGCTATTTCTTTCTTAACATGTTTGTTAAACTATAGAAATATAGAGGTTAAAATATTAGTTAAATATATATTTTGCAAATAACAATGGTTGTCATAGAAATCATAATAAAATTTGGCAAATCATCCTCTTGTTATAGATCAATCACATCAAATAAGGCATGCTCTATAAGCAATGGTTTTAAGATGTGAGATGTTGGGAGCATCTAAGCCCAATAAAAATCACAAATCTTTTTTATTGTAGTTTCAAGGTTTCTTGTGTGCTTGTTCTTTCACTTGGATACCACGTCTTCTTTTTAATCTCCACACTATCACTTTCCTTCATTATTCTCTATCTCAAGTCTTTAAAGCCCCTCCTTCCTTCATCTTACTCTCCTTCCTTCCATTTTTCTCCATCTCAAGGGTTGAGGGCTCTCTTCTTTCTTCCCTTCCCTCCATTTTCCTCCACCTCAAGTTGGAAGGCCCCTTCTTCTTTCACAAGCTTTCAAGGTATGGCCTCCCCAATGAAGGTTGCATGCTGTGGTCTTCTTTCATTTCACCATGGCATGCCCTCTTTCTCTATCTCACCATGGTGCCCTATGACACCCATAGTAGGGCCTACCAAGTAAGGAGCTACAATGGTAACCAATTGAAGATCCCCCTAAGCTCATCACAAGAATGTGCCCTAACACCTTGTGGGAGGCATATAATAAGGTACTACAATGGTATCCCATTGAAAGGCCTATAGAGGAGTCCATTGGGGGCACCTCTAAAAGCCCCTACTCATCCACAACCATGCAAATGGCCAAAAGGGGACCATCTTGCAAGTCTTTACCCACATTGATAGACTTGTAGGCCTTATAGAGGTCTAAACCCCTATGTAGCCCCACTATAGCTAACAACGGTGCCTAGGGTAGCCCCAACAATTGGCATCTCCACCGTTTGTGCAACTTGAGATGCTTTGGATGGCATATTTTTTTCTCTAATTTTTTAAACTTGTTTAGTAATATCACTTTAATTTTTCTATTAATTTAAATATTTTTGAAATTTTATTTTAAATTTTAAGCAATATTTTTTGTAATAAATACTAGTTATAACATCCTTTAAGATTTTGAGTTTTCTTGTAGATCTAAAATTTTTGTTTTCTTATATGTTCAAACTTGAAGGTTACCACTATGAATTTTACTAGAACTATTAAAGACCTTGTACACTTTTTTCGAGATTTTAAGCTACGACTTTACATGTCTTAGCTTTTAGTTTTCAAAATAAGTTTTAGTTTTACATTACAACTATTTTAATTGGAAAAATGTGTTGTGCCATGGTTTAAGGGGACCTCCCCAATGAAGCCCACATATAGCACCTCCTCCATCTCACCATGACAACCTCTTGGCCACCAAGCCTGATGCCCAAAGATTGTGTCTCATCCTTGGGACCAATTTGTGCTCATGAAAACGGGCTTAAGGGGGCATATAGAAGGGTCATCAAGGGCCATTTATAAGCTCCCACCCATTCACATGTCATGTTCGCATCCATCGAAACAAGACTAGGGGCCTATAAAGGGGGGTCCTAATGGCAAGGTCCCCACATGAATTAGTGAATGAGTGAGAGGGAAATCTCCTATCATCAATGCAAGTGCAAACAAGTAGGAGGGAAACCTTTAGTTTCTGGATCAGCCTTGAGAGCTTATGTAGGGGCCACAATGGCCCCTCTATAAACACCCACCATGATCGAGTGGGCATAATCTTAGGCCCTCCATGTGGCCTTTCTTCGTCCACACATGCAAAGGAAGCTCGTCTAAGACACCCCCGTAGGGTCTCCTCTAAGAGCTTGCATAAGACACCCCCATAACATTAGGGTCTTATAGGGAGGACCTAATGGGGTGCCTGGCTTATAAGGGGATCCCCGTAAGAGCCCCATATATGAGCCTCCATGCCTATTTGCACCCACACAAAGGAGCCTATGAGGCTCTAATCAGAGGCCCTAATGGCCCTCCAAATGCACTCTTCCATGCACCAAGGAGCATCCTACCTATTTTATTCTAGACTCTACATAGACTAGATTGGAGGCAGAAAGATGAGGTGGGAGGGGGATACTTTGGTGTTTCTTCCTTGTCTATGTGAGCACATATGGTTGGCAAGTAATAGCTTTAAATGGCTTTTGTAAGTCTAAAAGAGCTTGAAATATCTTTGAATGGGTGCAACATCCAACTGTGACAATTAAGAGACCTAAACTCCACATCCATTCCAATTAAGATGTCTCACATACACATTCATGACCCTTGAGGACCTTTCTATAAGCCACTTAAGCTCGTCTACACAAGCATGGAAAGGTGGAAGACTTCCTTTTCCACGTATTTGCACCCAATGTCCATGCACAAAGGGGCTTACAGAGAGACCTCAAAGGGCCTATTTGTAAACCCTACATACCCACAAATATAGTGCAAAATATAGGAGGCTTGTGGGAGCCCCATAACCTTGTGGGAGATTTTGATGGGCTCCTATAGGCTGCCATGACAATGAAAGCATGCCATTGCTATAAGGGTGGTTATGAGCTTATGGAGGCCTCCAAAGGTAGTGAGTGCTTTTCAAGGGGCCATTGCATGGGGTGTTAGGGGGCTTTTAGAGCTTCTACACATGCCCTTGGGAGCCTCAACATAACCTCCCTCATTGTTTATGTGCCAACACGAAAAAGAAGTGGTCATTTCAAGGATGAGTGTGTTTCAATTGGGCATTTAACTTGTATAATACTTTTTTATTATGTTTGCATAAAACATTGGGCATTTAGCTTTAATACTTTTATAGTACTTTTGGATTGGGTTTCCATTTAAGAATTTTGATAGAATTTTCTAAATTAAGTTGGATTGTTTGGTTGGTTAGTCAATTTATTGATGTGCAAACGTCGAAGAGGTAGTGGAAGGAGAGGCCAAGGAAAAGGGGGTATAAAGGTGCCCTTTTTAACATAGATTGTGTGCATGAATTTGATGGCAATTTTTAAAGAGTGAATAATTTTTATAAGCTAATATTATTAAACATAAATGCTTATAATGTCTTTCATTGCGGCATCTTTTAACAGTGTAGTTTTACTTCAACCATGAGGATGAGTGTGTTTCAATTGGGCATTTAACTTTTATAATACTTTTCAATTGGGTTTCCATTAAAAATTGGGCATTTAACAATTACAATATTTGTGGATTGGGTTTCCATTAAAAAACTTTTATAACTTTTTCTAAATCAAGTTGGATTGTTTGGTTGTTTAGTCAATTTATTGATGGCTAGAGGTTGAAGAGATGGTGAAAGGAGAGGCCAAGGCAAAGGGGGGTATCAAGGTGCCCTTTTCAACATAAATTGTGTGCATGAATACAATAGCAATTTTTAAAGATTAAATAATTTTTCTAATCTAACATAATTAGGTTAATAATTTATTTGATTGTGGCATCCTTTAGTATTGTAGATACTTCAATTATGAGTTCTTACTCAAGCGTTTGTAGACAACTTAGATATCCCAATCAACAGACCTTATTGTAGGCAATTTTAGAGTCACCTCTTGGAAAGAGTGACTATCCCAAAAAAAAAAAGGTGTGTCTTTTTGGATGACGAGACTATGGAGGACACAAAAAAGAAGCCAAAAATGACATATTCCTAAAGAGCCATAATGAAAAGATAAGTATCACTCAAAGTGGTCAAACAATTGAAGAGGTCTTAGTGGATTTGCAAAATTATTCTAGAGGAGAAAAGGTGCTTGTTCATGATGAGAAAGAAGACAAGGAGTAGGTGCAATATGTGAGACACCTTGGTGAGCAAGTAAAATTTGGTGTGGTGTCTAGCATTCTTGGTTTTCTTTTGTTAGAATGACAATAAAGCCTCCTATTTTTCCTTTTTGTAGACTTGTTACATTTGTTCTGCTATTTAGTCCTACTACCAATAGTGTCCCTTGGATTGATTCCTTTATTTGATAGTGTTTCCTACATGGTTTGATAATAGAGCCTCCTATTTTTCCTTTTGTAGATTTGTTACATTTTTTAGGCTATTTAGTCTTATTACCAAGAATGTCCCTTGGACTAATTCCTTTATCTGATAGTGTTTCCTACATGGAAAATGGGAAAGTTTCTAATGTCTCTAAAAAGTCCTATTTGGGGGGGTTTAAACATTACTACTCAAAATTAGGAGAACTCGATGCCTCTTTGGAGAGAGAGCAACAAGAGATTTGAAGAGGACTAGACTGAAGAATGGGTTGACTGGAAGTGCAATAAGCTTGGAATGGCAACCATCGATTGAAGAGATGGATGAAGCATATCAAGGATGGTATGCAAAAAAAATTTAATGTGTGGTATTTTTTAAAGTTTTTTATATTAAAGATATTTGATTTGCCTCTGTTATTATAGTTTATAAATGACATATGAGGGATGTACGAGTAAACTTTCAAAAAAATTATCCACTCTCTTTTGTCCTTTAATTTTGTCTCGCCATTTGGATGGCATTGTATTTAATTTCTTGCAATATTTTCACGGTTCTTTCTATATTCTTTACTTTAGTTCTTTGTATCACTGCACATATAATGGTATCTATTTCATGGCCATGTGACTCTTTAATATACAAGACCATTGTGTCAGATGTACATAGCAGGAAACAAAATGCAAAGGGAAAGAGAAAGATAGAGATAGCCATGCAAGAGTCCACACTTTCACATCATTTCTCTTAATGTTCCTATTATCAATCTTTAAAACCAAGGAGAAAACTCCCTAGTCTATGCATCAGACACAATGTGGATTTCTAAAGGGGTGATTTAATAATGAAAATAAGATAGGTGAGTCTTTGAAATGTTGTACATGGCTCCCTCTCTCTATATATAGAGATCAAGGGAAAGGTTAGGTATACAAGAAACACTACAAGGGAAGGGGGGGAATAGCGACGCCGATTTTTGATGAAAATTAGCGGGGTCACTATTTGAGTCATTATTTGCATCGCAAATCCAACTCAAATAGCGACAGTACTCAGACAAAAAACACGGCCGAAACCCGAGCGCAGCGTCTTGCGAAAGAGTTTGCAAAAGAGAGACCGAAAGAGGGTGGGAGAGGGAGAGAAAGAGAGAAACAGAAGGAGGGAGAGCTTCTCCCCGCCACTGCCGTCACCGTCATCATGCCACTATTCGTGAAGAAGAGGAGGAAGTGTATGAAGGGCGAAGAGGAGCCGTTGCGAAGAGGAGACAAAGAATCCATCTTCAAGCCTTTGCAGTGAGTACATTGCTCCCTCTTGCTTTGTTCTTATTCTTTCTCCTTTCCTTTTGTTATTTTTTGTTGGGATTAATGAGATGCATTGAGGGAGAAAGAGAGGAAATGAAAGAGGGAGAAGAAGAAAGGAAAGAGAAAAAAGAACGAGAGAGAGAGGGAATAAATATGAAACATAATAAAGAAAGAGAGAAAGAGAGAGGGAGGGAGGGAGGGAGGGAGAGAGGAGAATGAACGAGAAAATATGAGGAGGTAGAGAAAAACAAAGAGAGACCATAGTCATGCAAGAGGACATTTCATGGTTAAAAGCTTTTTGAAAGAAACTTCCTTTACCTTGACACGTTACAAGGGCCATTGCACTTGACAAGGAGTAACCAAGTCTTTACTAACGGGAAGCTCAACTCAACTCACTTGTTTAGACACCTTTAGGAGTGTTTTCAGAGTGCTAGATAGAGGCAAAAGAGATTATGCCAACACTTCTAATACGCTCATTTCCAAAGTAAGTGCTAAAGGCCCCCTTCATACATCGAGAAAAGTGAACTTGAGTAGTCAACCTAAAACTATTCTTAAGCTCACCTGGAACCATTTGGTGAGAACAACTTAAGTGGAGGTAGCACTAATAGTGATAGTCAAGCCCTTGGACCTCATGCAGCTAGGTCATCAAAAATGACTAGATCTAAGAGATGATAACCCTAAGAAGACTAGGATCTCACCTTAATTAGCCTACAAAATCACTCATAAGTGGTTGGATCATCCAAAAACGGAGTTCACGCATTGTGTAGTATTGTCAAAATTGTGATTAAATGCTTGTTTTCATATGTCATAATTGAATTGGAAGTTTGAGCACCATTATCATGAAGATACTTGCATTTATATTGAATCACATTGATTGTGGAAAACAAAAGCCTAGTTGTGCATGGTGCAACTACATACACTTGCAAGTTAGTAAAATTGGAAATTTCTAACAAAGGAACACAATATACATAAAGAAATAAATCAAAAAAATGAAATCACAAAATACATAAAGAGATTTGAGAAATAGAGGGACCAAATATTGACCGACTCTAGAAACCCCTACAATCATAGCTTAGACAAAGAGAAGAGATTGTGAAAAATGGGCCTTATCATTAAAAATATTCTTAATCTTACACAACATGCAACAGAGACCACATCACTAAATGAGCCTTACTAGCCAACAATGACAAATTAGACAACAAAGCCTTTTAGCACCTAGCATATGACACATTGAACATATGACAAATTTGGAGAGCGAGAAGTGTCTTCCTTAGAAGCCACCACTTCCTTGCCTAAACTTAGACAAATTGTTTACCGTAACGTAGACAAAATGGAAAACGATGAAGGTCGTGATGTTCAAGATCGCGAGGTATATCTTAATCAGTATGTCCCATGTCCTTACTCTCAATGCAAGCTAGCAATCAGGCGAAAGCATTATCTGTCTATAGAATACGTACAATGCTTCTGCAAGTTTCAATCGAAGATCATTGATCAGGCGATCTTAGACTTTGAGCAAACGATAAGAAAAGTGTGTATCAATCATGCATTATATTTACAAACTAATTGAATATCATATACAACAACAGTGGATGTGATCGTAAAATTTATATAGGGAGATGACGTTTCATCCCAAGGAGGAGTGTACCTATTGCGACCAATTAGAAGAGTTCATGGGCGTGCGATGGATGGAGTGCCTGAGCCAATCCATCACTTGGAAGGCACTACCCAGTCTATACCGTCAATACTAGAGGAGACATGCAACCTTTCAAACTTTTCTACAATCTTGGAGCCTAAGATGGAGGCAATGATCGATGCATTCATGCCTATGGATACTGAGATATCTAATCCACTTAGAGAGGAAGCATCCATACCATTATATGATGGGTGTCGAGTATCTCGCTTGAAGACGCTACTTACACTCCTAAGTGTGCAAGCAAAATATGGGTGGAGCGATACGAGTATGACCGAGTTGTTTAGGTACCTTCTACGTATGCTTCGTTGATTTCTTTTCGACACCATTATAAAAAACAATTATGAAATTTCAAGGCGTTTTATGATTTCTTTTCAGATTGCTAAAGTATTATATATTACCACTTGGAAATACCATGCCTGAGTCTCGTGATGATGTGCAACATGTCTTACAAAAGCTTGGCATGGACCACAACAACATCCATGCATGTGTCAACGATTGCGTGTTGTTTCGAGGAGAGTATGAGACTATGGAGACATGTCCAAAGTGTGGTGCTCACAGGTATCAATAGGACTTGCAAGGGCAAACCATCCGTAAGAAAGTTCTTAGAAACTTTCCACTCATCCCTATATACATCACATGTTTCGTACATTGGGCTTAGCGAGCTTGACAATGTCGCATGCGCAGAATAGATCCACAAATGGAGTCCAATGAATATCAACGAATTCGTGCGCATGGAGCCACATTGACTCTACCTTTCCATGCTTTGCACAAGAGCCAAGGAATCTTTGACTTGGTCTTGCTATGGATGGCGTGAACCCATTCGATCTCTACTCAACATCTTACAGTGTGTGGCCTATAGTACTTGTTAACTATAACATCTCGCCATGGTTTTCTACAAAGAAAGAACACCTAATCCTTAGCTTGCTCATTCCTGGTCACTACAAAGTCAAGAATATGGATGTCATCGATGAGCTTAAGATTTTGTGGAAGGAGGGGTCGTTGTGGAAGATATGAGCAAGCGTGATGGTCACAATATACAAGCTACTCTCATGTAGACTCTGCATGACTTTCCGTGATTCAGGGAGTGCTCAGGTAAGCAGGCTTTCGTTCTCATTGTTCATATCTATCATAGCTTGTTCAAGTTTGTGTTCACTAAATAGAGGTGTTGGGACAGGTCTGGTTACCTCAGGTTATCATGCATATCTAGTGTGTGGGCCACAGTTAGACTCTCGAAGGTCACAAACCATGAATAAGATGGTATATCAAGGACACGTCGGTTTCTTGCCGAAGGGTCATGAACTAAGGGAAAGTTTTCTTGGACGACCTCTAGCACAAATGAATGCCCAAAGCTGGTACGAGCTGAAAATGGTCCACATGAAGTTGCATCCAAACAAAATGCGATGATTCTCAGTTTTCTATGAGTTGTCGCATTGGACCCACTTACAGATCAACCACTTGCTGGATCCCATGCATATTTTCAAGAATGTGGACAACTTACTTTGGGACCACATCATAGGAAAGAGAGACACTGCAAGGGCACAAATGGATTTAAAGGAGGTAGGCAAGATGGAAGCGCTTTGGCTGTAGTCGAGTGCTAATGATAACTGGCAACTATCTCGTGCTCCCTGGGTTTTGTCCACTAAAGAAGAGCACTTTGTGAAGCATATTATCATATCTATCCACACTTCGACGAGTATGATATGTTCTCTCAAATCCGCGTTTTCTAAAGACGACCAATTATCAAGGCTAAAATCCCATGATGGCATAAGATATGTCAGGTTTATACTACGAATGGATTGTAAGTGGCCTGCATATTTTTCTATTTGGAGTGTAGTCGTTGTTTGTAATGCTTCTTCATTTGTGGCAGTTTATACTAGCGATCACAATCACAAGATGCCTCACTCCAAAAATACGCAAGGCAATTTACGAGTTGTCAAATTTAGTGCAATGGATCTCACAGAAGGAGATCAAGGCGTCCTTTATTGAATCCGCAAGGCAAGGAGCAATTGAGACGGTCTGTCTCTTTAAAAAGTACCTACCCACTAGCATGCTCACGATACAAACCCACCTCATGGTGCATCTTGTAGAAGAAGTAGACATTGTGGGACCTATCCATATGCAATGGATGTTCTTCTTGGAGCTCTTCATGAAAACCCTAAAAGGCTTTGTGTGACAATGAGCTCAGCCAAAAGGTAGCATGGCTAAAGGCTGGTTGGTGTCCAAGGTGTTAGTGCATATCGCACAGTGGACCAACAGTGGATTCAGACAACAGTATGCTATGGTCACTGAAGGATGATAATAGACTGATCAGAGATGTGATGGTTGGAAATGGGGTAGAAAAAAGGATGGATGCTGCAATGGAGGAAAAAGTGAATCGCTTTTGTATGTTGCACCATGCCTCCATGGAGATGTGGCTCGCTAGGTATGAGCAAGCCAAGAAAGATCGGGAAGAAGCGCGATCCGAATTTTGATGTAGTACATGCCACCGACCGATTCGATATCCCGAGGGCATGGAGGAGATGCCACGACTTATATTTATACGATGGTTGCATGGAGCTTTGATCGCAACCTCTTGCGAAGGGGTGGAGGTCTCCACTAAGGAGTGGAAATTCTCAAGGGGATGCAATCCAAAGGTGACCACATGTTTTATAAGCTATCATATCTAGATTTTATATGTGACAACTAATTAACTGTTTCAATGTACAATACAAAATATACAGTGTGGCATGGTCACGTGGATGACATTTTCGTATGGAGTGTATCAACAAAATGGGCTCCAACGGATTGTGGTATCATGGCAAAGTTCGAGCAAGATAGCCAATGGCGAGCCACAGATCCAAACACCGTTGTAGAAGAGATGGAGTATTTTGGAACTTGCAAAGTATTATCACAGTGGATTACCATAGCTTCTCCATGATCCTATTTGATGTGCAGTGGTTCAAAGTGGTACTAAAAGAAGCCAGGTCGCAAAATTATGAATAGTTTCACTAAGACAACTATTTGACAAGGTCCATTTGGATTTCTCGAAATAGATTCTGAAAAAAGATGGACAGATTTGGGTGACACGTTTGTATTACCGATCCATTGTGAACAGGTGCATGAACTCATGTTTTTTAAACTTTTATTACGACATAGTATATGTCATGAAAGTTAAATTCCTCTTGTATGTGATTTTGAATAGGTATGTTGTACCTTCAGCTCCCCAAACCCCCGACAACTTTGATGGTGGTATGTTGTACCTTCAGCTCCCCAAAGTGTGAGAGTACATAATGAAAGCAATGTTCCCAGCATAGATGAGGACAGTATATAGATAGAGGGGTCGTCGATATTGCAAGGGATAGAGGCCGCCCAAAGCCTAGAGCATGTAGAGGAGGTAGAATCGAGTAACAATGATGGAAAGACAAGAGACCAAGAATTCTTTGAGAACAAGGTGGACTCATCCTTTTATGGTGACCTTTCTATCGACATTCGCGAAGTTGTGTCAGGAGATTGACATGGGACCATAGGCTATGTCATACTTGGAGCATCCACCTACTCAATTTGTTGATGAATCACTTATAAGGGTACTCTATAATATGCATTTGAAATAAGATTAATTTTTTTAGCGTTATATTACCGTGCTTCGCTTGAATCTTTATATTGATTATGCTAACATCAATTTTTGTCTATGTAGGTAACCTTTGTGGATATTTGGACAGCACGATGAGTCAAGGGATGAACAACGAGGAGCTACAAGAGATCTTCACACATATGTCTCCAGATCAGATGGCTTGATTTAGAGATATGGCAAACCAAGAGCTATCTTGGACACCATCATGCCATTCTATTCAATCCACTTCAATAGGCTCTAATGCATCGGTTTCAAGTAGATGAAGTCAACGCTCCAGACTTGGGATAGAGAGAGTGGTTCTAGGGGATGTTGCGGAGACGTGGATGCAATGAGTCCATGGTCAACAGCTTGAGATACAGGTGCTACTCCTCACTCTCGTGCAAGTTTGAGAGAGTGTGGCTCACGTGGTTGTTGTGGAGGTACCGACGCAATGTCTCTGCCTCGTCATTCTACTAGATTTGCATCACTTGTGGGATTTGTCACACCTGTGAGGATGTCTACTCCAGTCACTCCAACTTTTGCTTAGCTGTTCTCCACAGGTGGCACCCCTATGGGTGCTACTCCAAGAGATACCACCCCCATAGGTACACCAAATGTACATGGGTCTCTTGGATATGCCCAGGAGCATGGCCAGGTGGGAGAGGACATGTCTTAGGCATATCCCAGAGGGGTATGGATACCTTGTAGATGATAGGACAGGAGCCGTCATCATGAATGATGAGGGGAGGAGGGTGATGGCTCGTATGAGAGAGTTGTGCCAACAAGTTTTTCAGCACAATGTCTTGGATCATTGGAAGAACATACCGGAGGGAAGAAAGGACTATATAGTAGCATCCTTGCATGAGGAGTTTTCGGTACCCACCGCAGTAGATAGGTTCTCCATAGGCTAGATGATGGAGTGCATGCGTGCATACATGTCACACAAACGATCAGACGCACGCAAGGCACTTGAGACTAGGTCCTCAAAGCCCGAGTGGTTAGACATAGATGACTGGCGCCGACTCAAGGAGAAGGCTATAGATTCTCGAGGATGTTGGACACAGCAGCGTGAGGCAGCGAGGGCATGACTAGAGGCAGGAGTGGTCCATCATCTTGGGAGTGGCGACCATATCTATGACTTATCTGGAGGACTTCGTAAGTTTTCCTTTTGTTCTTTTTGCTGAAGATGGAATGATAAAGGGGGCTCCAATTACTTCTATGTCTTGAGCATAGAAAAAAGTCAGTTGCATCTGGATGACATTTAGGGTAGAAGAGGTAGACACAGACTCCACTAGCTTTCGGCAATGAAGGCATTGTAAGCCATTTGTGGTCTTCTAGAGATCTTCATGTGTGCAGATAGGAAGCCTAGTATGAAGCTTCTGCATTTTTTTGCAATATCGCTTGTACTTACAATCGTATTTCTAACACTAATAATTTGTTTTCTTTGCAGCACTCCATTATAAATCTGATCCCACCGGCCTGGAGACTCGATATACAGAGAGACACGGTCTCACTGCATTGATTGGTAGATTATATGCACCTGGCGGCCCATTAAGTTACTCATCTTTCTTGTCCGTAGTTACTAATTTTAATTAAAATGCATTATTGTATGATGGACTGATATATAGTTATTTCTTTTTGTGCAAAGTTCGTTCGATGCTCCTTTGCGGTGGGACGAGCTTTCGGATAGTGAGGATCTATAGCTCGCACTTGGATCCGTGGAGTGCACATCCTCTTTTTTTTTTGTCCTATGATTTATGTAGACATTTTCTATGCATTATGTTATTATCATTCTTTTGTATCTTGCCATGATTCCATTAGTGCTTTCATTAAGTGATCTTGTGTCTATTTTATGTATCAGTCTAGTTGTGTATTCAAGTACACTTTGCCTTCATTTTGATGACCATTATACACCTTATTGTAACTCTTTTGTACAACCCAAATACAGCACATAGTGCTACATGTGGCAAGCAGCTTGTTGCCCTACCACCAAAAAAAAAAACTATGTAACCATCGCTATCAACGTCGCAAATCTACTGCATGTGTCGCTAACGACGGTTCTATAGCATCGCTAATACCAACGTGTTTAGCGACAACGGGGACAATTTTTTTTATGAACAATTTCGTCGCTTTAAACGTTGGTATGAGGCCTGTATCTTCTAGTGAAATAAAGATCGGTTTTGAAGTATAATATGATTATGAAAAGAGAAAATATAAGCCTTTGAATAGTTATTTTAAAGTTAGATTTTCTTGGGTGACTCCCGGACCAAGGAGAAGACCCCTAGCCTATGTTGGCATAAGGAGAAGATATTTGTTATTCAAGAAATAAAGTTGATTTTTAAAGGATGATTTAATAATGAATAGGAAAAAGGTGAGTCATTGAAATGTTGTACATGGCTCTCTCTCTCTCTCTCTCTCTCTCTCTCTCTCTCTCTCTCTCTCTCTCTCTCTCTCTCTCTCTCTCTCTCTCTCTCTCTCTCTCTCTCTCTCTCTCTCTCTCTCTCTCTCTCTTCTCTATATATATATATATATATATATATATATATATATATATATATATATATATATATATATATATATATATATATAGTGAATTGGAGTCTTTTCCAGGAGACCATGTCCTTATATAGGAATATATATTGGAAAAGACTCCAATTCACTATACACACACACACATGCATGCAATGTGTGCGTACTCTAAAAATACTCACAAATGCACATACATTATAAAAAGAGATATAAATTTCCTCGATAAAATGATATTTTAATGGTTGAACACGTGCATATAATATATGCATATTTGAAAACATCCAAAAAATGTACATATACTATAAAAACACACAAATAAAATATATACACATGTACACATATATTCATGCACACACATGTGCAAACCTGTATACTCATGTATACACATATGCACACATGTCTATTCAAATGTAAACATATGAGCAAGAGAAAAAATGGAGAGAGGAGGGGAGGAAGAGGGGGACAAGAAAATTTGATGAGAAAGAGATAAAACTATGAAAGAGAGAAAATAGAAAATAAATGAGAGGAGAGAAAATAGATACAAACTTATAGAACATACATGCATACACACACATGTAGACACATACATCCATGCACAAACATATACCTGCACACATACATGTATACATACACACATGCATACATAACATGCACACATACAAGGTGAAAAAAGATGAGAGACATGGAACTCAAGAAAAAAAGAAAGAAAGGAGATGAGATAAAAATGATAAGAGGAAGAGAGGACACACACACTTATGAGATCATACAAATGAAAACACATTTATTAAACACACACATTTATGAGATCACAATGAAGAGAGGACACACACACTTATGAGATCACACAAATGAAAACACACTTATTAAACACACACATACATGTATACATACACACATGTGCATGTATTGCATACACATGCACACACATGCATACACAACATGTACACATATGAGGTGAAAAAAGATAAGAGACATGGAACTTGAGAAAAAAAGAAAGGAGATGAGAGAAAATTGATGAGGGAGAGAGAGGCAACACACACACACTTATGAGACCACACAAATGGAAACACACACAATACACACACACACACACATATAGATATAGGGAGGAGAGAGGAGGAGGAGGAGAGAGAAGGGACATGAGAGTGAAAAAGGAAGGAGAGACAAGAGAGAGAGAGAGAGAGAGAGAGAGAGAGAGAGAGAGGAGAGAAATATGATGAGCTTATAAGACTAGATAAACATAGACATGCATATAAATCACACATATACATATGTACACAGTTAGCTTCTTTATGATTCAACCACTCATAAACCTTCCTGCCACATGAAACATGCATTAGAACATGCAAAGTCCCCAACTATTATTGACATTAGTCCTCCAAACCTCAATGCTAAGAAGCAAATGAACATCAATGCAAAGCATCTAGAGAATCTACATGCACAAAGTGCATAGTACCTTTTGATGTGTCTAATAAGTGTTGTTCCAAGCCCAAAAGAGGTTTGAAAATGTTTTAATGAGATGTTTTCTCATATGCCACATTGCCATCATACAAAATTGGGATCTCCTCCACTCTCTCTATAATGCTTGTATTCTGAAGCAAACGATGTAACACTCGATATTGGCCCCCCGAAGACATCATGTACTCAACCACACTTGTAGCATAAGAGGATGGATGTATCCTGTCCTCTTCCACATCAAGCATGATTAGGATGATTTTGATTTTTGCAATATCCAAGAGGAGGGGTGGTGAGGCTTCCACAGTGATTGCTATTTTCTCAATGCTGCAAGGGCTTTGGGTGAGGTCTATAGTGGGGGAAGGTTGCAACATAGGCCCATTTTCGTATTTGACAAGATAGTCTTGCGAGACTAAGGTGTCTAGAACATACACCTAGCCAATCTCATGGTCATTGTTGCAATGGGAGAGCCAATGTAAATAGCTTAATGGTAAAGTACAACCTTGCCAAGGCTGGGGTTAAGGGCTTGAATCCCTTTTTTCGCTATAGAAGCCACAAGTAACACATCTACTTTTGAGGCTTATCAATTTGTTATTTCAAAGGTGAGCTTTGTGTGTGTGTGTGTGTGTGTGTGTGTGTGTGTGATGTAGAAAGGGAGACTGAGAGACATGTGCCACATGAAGAGAGAGCCGCAAGGAGAGGGGGGAGAAGGGACAAGTGTTTGACATATATTTATCTTCACCAAATATAGGAGCATCCGCAACCCCTTCTTTGATGAGAATGATCCCATCCCACATGCACTCTCTCTCTTCAACCATCCTGACCCACATGCACTCTCTTTCCCTGGGGGGTCCACTAGGGTTTACCGTATGGTACCACATGAGTGTAAGGGAGGGGATCATTAAGGGAAGGAATGTACATTTTATAAGGTAAGGTCCCATAAATAGGGGGTAGATAAGGGGTATTTTCATATATTTCTTGCACACAGGTGATGTCTCCTTATTACTACTAGTGAATCCCCTGTGTCTCTTTCACATACCCTAAACCCTAAATCCAAATAACTAACATAGATGCGTACGTCAGTGACGCCTTTCTTGGCAGCAAAACAATCCCAACTCACACACACACACACACACGCACACACACATACACACAGAGTCTCTTCATCCCCTCACTGGGAAGTCCACCTTATAGAACATGTACGATACCATGTGAGTTCAAAAGAAATGATATTATATTTAGTAAAATTTACAGGATTATATTTACAAAAAGGGTTTTTAAGTTATAATTTGAAAAAAATACATAAGTTTAGTAAAGTAAAAGGGATCATTTTTAAGGCCCTATAGCTTTGAAGAAATGGTATTTCTTAATATCCTTTGAACACACATCATATACATGATTTCTTATAGGTGGACCCCCCGAGATCCCCTCCAATAAAACCCATATAACTAACATACTAATATATTGTCATATTAATTATTAGATTGATTAATTAATATTACTATACAAATATATTATTTTATATAAAAAGATTAAATTTAAGATATTAATCAATATATAAATCACTTAATATTCATATACTAAGATATCACTTCATACTAATTGATGAATATACTAATATATTGATCAATATACTTATCAATTAATATATTAATATCTAATAAATAGTAGTACTTATTATAATTAAAATAATTAATTATTAATAATTAATATAAAGTAGGTATTATGAATAAATAAATTAAAATACTATTAATTTAAAATAAAAGATATTAATGAATTAATTACTTATAATAAATTAATTAATATTCATGAACTATTAATATTGATATATAATAATATATTAAATAATAAACTAAGTAATATTAATATCAACTAATGGACAAGTGAATTAACATCAATTAAATAGTTAATTAGTGATATAATTGATATTACCTAATTGATAAATTAATTAACTAATTAATAATTTAATTAATATTATGTAAATATTAATTCATTTATACATGTATTAATTTATTTTAGTATTAATTTAAAATTTAAGTAATACTTTAATATTAATAAATAAAATAATTTATTTTCATTATTTAAATATTAATTAATTTATGCTACTATTAATATATACTAATTATTATTATTTTATATTAATCACCTAGATAATTTATACGTATATTAGTTTATTTTAATTGATTTATACATGGAATATTTTATTTAAATATTAAGCAATTAGTTAATTAATAATTTAATGTGTTTATTAATTAATAAATTAATTAGGTAACAAGGTAATATTAATCAATAAAGTAGTTACTCATATTAATTACTAATTAACATGTTTAATAATTAAAATATTAACTAAGTAATATTATTTACTATTAATTAACTAATCGTTAAGTAATAAACCAATTACTAATTGATATCAATGATTTTAATCAACCATTTTTAACAAATGTATTAACTTAATTTAATGTTAGTTAATAAGGTAAATAATAAGTCACTTTAACTAATCAATTAATAAATTATTTTATTAACTATTAATTAATTAACTTAAGTAAATAAAATACTACCAATATAAAGTAAGTGATACTAAGGAAATAATTTGCTATAATAAACAATATTAATTAATAAAGTAATTTTTAATATTAACTAATTAATATATGTAATAATTAAGTTATGATTTTATTAATGTAATTAACTATTAATAAACTAATTACTAAATTATTTCAATCAACTAATGTATTAACTAATTTAAGTATTAGTTAATAAGTTAAGTAAGAAGTTGTTTTAACTAATAATTTAATTGATTATTTTATTAATAAGTTATTTTAATTAATATATTATTTTGATTAATAAGCTAACTAATAAAGTATTCTAATTAATTGGTTAATTAGCTATTTTACTAATAAATTATTTTTATTAATAAGAAATTTAAACTAATTAATTAATTAATAACTAATTAACCAATTAATAAATTATTTATAAAAATATTTTACTACCTAATAATTAATTTTCAAAGAAGTAAAAAACACTCACACTTTGAGAGTGAGAGAGTGTGTGTGTGTGTGTGTGCGCGTGCGCGGGGGGGGGGGGGGGGGGGGGGGGGGACACTACAACATATAGACCCAATAGCGACGTTTAAAGCGACGGAATTATTCATGGAAAACATTACCCCCGTCATCGCTATTCGCGTCGCTATTAGCGACGCGATCGATTCGTCGCTATTAGCATCGCTATATGAATCGCTATTAGCGTCACTAATTGGATTACCGACGCTAATAGCGACACATATAGCGACGGTTGCATAGCAAATTTTCGAAGCAAATAGCGACAGTTATAAAGGGGGGGAAAATTAGGTGGCAGGGCTGCATAATTCATTTGCCAATGTCAACTACACCTAATGTCTAAAAATTGTGTATCAGATTATCAAAAAAAAAATGAATCCTTTGATTGCAAAAGCAAGATATAATTAATTCGAAAATGTATTTTACAAGGAGCTTTTTCATCACTTGCTTAGGCTCGAGAAGAAAAAGAGCTTATGATTGCCCAAGAAGAAGAGCTTCACTTCAAGCTTTCATTATAGTCAGGACCCTGAGGTATGAATAAGTCCCATTGATATTCTGCTCACTCCAGCTTATTCCAAACTTGTTCAAGTCTTTTTGGGGGAGCATTTGGACATCTGTAAGAGTTATACCATGGTGTTGGAGCCAGAAACACTTATATAGGGAGTGGTAGTGTCTCTAAGCTCTACTTCTTCCTTTTTGTTTTTACCTACGTCTAAGTCATCTTCTATCTCTTCTTTCTTGTCTTCACCCTCAATCTCAATGGATGGAGGTGTTTTAAGATCAAAAGAATCAAGCTCATCCTCCCCCTTCTCAAACTCCATTTCTTGAGCTCATACTAGTTACTGTACTCCAAGTAGATCCATGAAACAAACGAATTTCTCTTTACCAAGTGATTTGGTAAAGATATCGGCTACCTGGTCTTCTGTCTTCACATGAAGTAGATCAATTTGTCCTGCAAGTACCATTTCTCTTATGAAATTGTAATGAATCTCTATGTGTTTGGATCTAGCATGATAGACGGGGTTGCTAGCTAGCATTCATATACACCTCAGGTTGTGTACATAACCCTCACGCTACTCTATATATACCTCTTCAAGCAAGTCACCATTCAGGAATGCATTTTTGACATCCATTTTTCATAATTTTCAGCCCTTAGAAGCCACTAATGCAATGACTATTCTCACCATTTCCATCTTGGCAACCGAGCTGAAAGTCTCCTCATAATCTAGGCAGTATTGCTGTGCATATCCCTTTGCAACGAGCCGGGCTTTATACCTTTCCAACGAACCATCTGACTTGCATTTCTCTTTATAAACCCATTTGCTTAAAGACATCGAGTACCTCATCCTTGTACTTCCGAATGTACAGCCATGTGTATCAGTTGAAATCATCTATCCAACCGACACTAGATTCTTGCAAATTTTGTTCTGCCATCTGTCCAATCGACAATAGATTCTTGGTAATAGAAGGTACATGTAGTACATCATGTAGGCTCTTCTTTCTATTGTCATAGCTGCAGCAGTCTACCTTCCTACACTTGTGGGCTATCTCGCACTCGTGCCCAAAATCTTTCCATCCCTTTCAATTCCAAGTCTTGCATGACTTCCCGAACAACGTCCCTATGAAAAGATCTTTTTAGGATGAGAAGCTCGTATCCGCACCGCATTCTCCTTATCTCCCGAAGGGCGATAGTGCTCAATTTCTATCTCCTCTTCTTCTCTGGTGGTCGTTGTGCTCTATGGGGAGCACCTGTTGTTGCACTAGAGGAGGCTCCACCTTGTACTCCAAGTAGCGGGCTTTGGCATGAGGCCTTCCCATGGCCGAGAAACGGGGACATGCTTGCTTGGTGCTTGCCATGCAAACTTGAGGAGGGCAAGATGGAGAAGAGACAAAGATTGGGGTTTCCCTCCTTCTCCTTTGTAGTTGTCCCCTCTCTTTTAGTGGATGCGGTGGCAATGGTAGTGGCAATGGCAGCTTCTCTCTCTCTCTCTCCCTCTCTCTCAATCTCCCTTGTGTTGATCTGTCTCCCTTCTTCTCTCTATACATCTCTTCATCACGCGCTTCTCTCCTTCTTCTTCTTCTCCTTCACGCGTTCTCTCATTCTTCTTTGCAGTTGTCCCCTCTATTTTTGGGGTGGATTGGTGGTGGCAGCTCTCTCTCTCTCTCTCTCTCTCTCTCTCTCTCTCTCTCTCTCTCTCTCTTGCACACATTGATCTCTCTCACTTCTCTCTATACACTCTTCATCAACAAAAAGAAAGAGAGAAGTAAAGAAAAGAGAAAAACAAAGAGAGAAGAGATAATACACTTACCTCAAAGCTTGAAGAAGAATCCTTTCGCGCTTCTCTCCTTCTTCTTCTTCTCCTTCACAGGTTCCCTCCTTCTTCTTTGTAGTTGTCCCCTCTCTTTTTGTGGTGGATTGGTGGTGGCAACGACTTCTCTCTCTCTCTCTCTCTCTCTCTCTCTCTCTCTCTCTCTCTCTCTCTCTCTCTCTCTCAATCTCCCTTGCGTACGTTGATCTCTCTTACTTCTTCTCTCTATACACTCTTCATCAACAAAAAGAAAGAGAGAAGTAAAGAAAAGAGAAAAACAAAGAGAGAAGAGATAATGCACTTACCTCAAAGCTTGAAGAAGAATTCTTTCACGCTTCTCTCCTTCTTCTTCTCCTTCACGGGTTCCCTCCTTCTTCTTTGCAATCCCTCTCTTTTTGTGGTGGATTGTTGATGGCAGCAACCTCTCTCTCTCTCTCTCTCTCTCTCTCTCTCTCTCTCTCTCTCTCAATTTCCCTTGCACATGTTGATCTCTCTCACTTCTTTTCTCTATACACTCTTCATCAACAAAAAGAAAGAGAGAAGTAAAGAAAAGAGAAAAACAAAGAGAGAAGAGATAATGCACTTACCTCAAAGCTTAAAGAAGAATCCCTTCATACTTCTCTTATTTTTTTCTCCTTCGGGAGTTCATTCCTTCTCCTTTACACTTGTCTCCTCCCTCTTCATGGATGGCAGCTGTGGCGGCGGCCTCTCTCTCTCTCTCTCTTGCTTGTTTACAAACCTGTAAAATGCCATGCTCGAGTTTTGACACTTTTTTATGAAGCCCCTCTCTCTCTTGTTTTTTATTTCTCTCCATCTCTCTCTTCCTTCCCCTCCCTTCTTCTCTCTATTTCTCTCCCTCCTTCCCTCCCCACTCTCACTCAACTCATCTCATTGCAAAGACAATCAAAGATAGAAAATAAAAAGCTTAAGAAACAAAGATATTGAAAGAAATCTCACCCCACCTCTCTTTATCTCTCTCTCCCCCCTCTCCCTTTACTTTTCTTTATTAACCTTCTCTCTCATTCTCTCATTGTTTTCCTATTTCTCTCTCCCTCGCTCTCGCTCTCTATTTTTTCTCTCTATCTCTCTTTCTCCCTCTCTCTCTCTCTCTTCTTTTCACTCTCCTTTCTCTCTTTTACCTCACCCTTCTTTTCTACCTCCTCCTCCTCTTTTCCTTCCCTCTCCCTCTCTCTATTTCTCTCCCCCTCTCTTTATCTCTCTATTTCCCTTTCTTTGTTTCCTCTCTCTTTGTTTCTCCCCCCTCTCTCTCTCGTTATTTCTCTCACTCATCCTCTCTCCCTCCCTTCATCTCTCATTTCTCTCTTCCTCTTTCTCTTTGTTTCCTTTCTCTCCCTTTTTCTCTCTTCCTCTCCCTTCATTCTTCTCCCTCCCTCTCTTTCCATGTATCTCTTTGCAAAGAAAAATAAAAAAGAAAACAAGAGAACACAAAAATAAAGCAAGAAGAGGTAATGTACCTACCTCAAAGGCCTGAAGATGAAACCCTTTGTACCTTCTCTTTGCACCTTCCCTCCCTTCTCCGTTGCACACTTCTCTTTCTTCTTCATATATAGTGGCGGCGGCGATGATAATGGTGATGAGCTCCTTCTCTCTCTCTCTCTCTCTCTCTCTCTCTCTCTCTCTCTCTCTCTCTCTCTCAAAGCTTTAAGCTTTCTCGCTCTCTCTTTCATTCTTTTTTGCAAATGTTTTCTCGACAAATGTTACGCTCGGGTTTTTGAAACTTTTTCCTCAGACCGGCGTCGCTATATGCGTCGCTAATTATAGCAACGCTTTTAACAACACCGCTTTTTTGTGTCGCAAATGGCCGTCGCTATTGCCCCATTCCCTTGTAGGGGGGGTGTATTCGTGTAGGGGATCAAATTTCTTTTCCCTCATAAGGGGGTGCTACTTAGTTACAAAGGGAGAAAATTTTAATTCCCGCTCCCCTCCCCCACAATTAGAAGGTTGTTAATTGTTACTTAGTAAACTAGCTAATTAGCTTATTAGTTAGTTAATTACTTATTAAGTAATTAGTAATTTAGTTTATTAGTTACTTTATAATAGCATGTTAATTTATAATTCACTTGATTAATTTATAATCACTACTTATTTACTTTTTTAATTAGCAATTAGTAATAATTAATTGGTTATTAATTGAATAATATTAATAATACTAATCTAATAATTAAGTAATTGTAATTAATTTTAATACTTATAATTACTAAAAATTAAATAATAAATCAATTGATATTAATAATTAATTAAATAATCATTATAGCTAATTAACTATTTAATTAATAATTAATATTAATTAAGTGAATAATATTTTTAATTAATTGATCATTTAGTTATTAATTAGTACTAATTAATTAATTAGTCATTATAATTATTTATTTATTTAATCAATAATTAGTAATAAGTATTCAAATATTAATTAAATAATAGTAATTAATACTAATATTTCAACTTTTAAATGATTGAATATTTAAGTAATTAACAATGAAAATTAGTTATATTTAGTACTAATTATGATTATTTATTAATCTAATAATTAAATAATAAATATAATTAGTAATTTATTTAATTAATAATTAGTAATTATTATTCAATTATTAATTAACTAATAGTAATTATTAATAATATTTATAATTTCTAAAAATTAAATGATCAAGTAATTAATAGTAAATACATAATTATAATTAGTACTAATTATGATTATTTATTAATATAATAATTAAATCTAATTAATTAAATAATACTAATTTACTAACAATTAACATGAGATACCAATACTAGTAATTAAATAAATAATATTCATACTTAAATTAAAATAATATTATCGTTTACTAATGATCAATTTATTGATATGAAAAATTAGTGAATATAAATAATTACTTCTAATGAATATATTAATGTTGTTAACAATTAAATTTAAAATTTTACTTAACCCCATCAATTACTAATAATTAATACCATGTAACCTAATTAATACAATTGTAAATCATTATATTTAAAAATAAATATAAATTATTATTAATAATTAATTAATTAATACTTATCTAATTGAATGAAGTATTAATATCAATAATTAATTAATATTAATTTATTTAATATTAATTGGGATAATTTAAAAATAGTAATCTAATTAATACGAGGGTATTTAATTAATACCATCTAAATTATTACTCTCTAAGAAAATTATGTATTATTTGTCAATTAAGTAATTAATATATTATTTATTAACTAAGTGACAATTTAATACTAATAAAATATAGATAGAGAGAGAGAGTGAGAGAGAGAGAGAGAGAGAGCGGGGGGGGGGAGGGAGGGAGGGAGGGAGGGGAAGGGAGGGAGGGAGGGAGAGAGAGAGAGCGTGGGACTTGTGGAATTTCTCCACTCTCAGAAGGTGGTGAAAGGGACTCATGGATTTTTCCTTCGCGGAGAAGAGGTGTCGGCATCTCCTTCTTGGGCGAAAAATAAAACCACAAATCCACTTGTGTCTCTTTTTACACTCGAGAAGGGAATGTCGTGCTAGCAACACCTTTTTGGGAATTTAAAAAAGCCACGTGGACTTCTAGCTTTCTTTTTTAGTCCAAGAAGGAGTTGTTTTGGCGCGACTTCTTCTTAGCAAGAAAAAAGGCATTATATTGCATGCTCTCTCTCTCCTCCTCTCTCTCATCACTCTTTCACTCTCTCTCCCCCCCATTATCTCTATTCTCAAACTTATGGATTTTTTTTTCGCCCAAAGAGGGTCATCAACATCCCCTTTTCGGACAAAAAGTAAAGCCACAAGGAGACTTGTGACTTTTTTCTCCACCCAAGAAAGGGCTGCTAGTAACCCCTTCTCGAGAAAAAACTAAAGCCACAAGTGGACATGTGGCTTTATTTTTCGCCCAATAAGAGGCTGTCAATGATCCATTCTTAGTGAGAGAAAACTACACATATCGCATGCTCTCTCTATCTCTATCACTCCAAGAAGGGATCGTCAACAATGATGAGAGAGATAAAGAGTGATGAGAGAGAGGGAGTAGAGAACGACAGCATGCAATATATGCAGTTTACTCTCGCCAACAATGGGTTGTCCGGAGCCCCTTATCGGGCTTGGAACTTGTGATTTTAATTTCCATGCAATAAGGGGCTGCCAACGATCCCTTCTTGGCGAGAAAGAATTACACATATCACATGTTGTCTCTCCCTCCCTCCCCCTCTCTCTCATCACTCTTTCTCTCTTTCCCTCATTCTCTCTCTCCTTTGCCTATAAAAGAACCCTTTCTCCCCTTGTTCACATTGTGAATCATTTCTATGACTCTCAATGTGTGGCTCTCTCTCTCTCTATCTCTCCCCTTTCTCTCTCATTTTTCTATAAAAGAACTCCCCCCTTGTAATTCAAGTTCGTGGTTTCTGCCCTCTCTCTCTCTCTCTCTCTCTCTCTCTCTCTCTCTCTCTCTCTCTCTCTCTCTCTCTCTCTCTCTCTCTCTCTCTCTCTCTCTCTCTCTCTCTCTCTCTCTCTCTCTCTCTCTAGGAGAGTCTGTACATGGATTTGTTCCTATTACCACAATTGGTATTTGATGGCAAGAAATCAAGCAAGCAATATAGCTGCAAGAAGTAAATATAAACCCATCCATCATGGCCAGATCTAATTTCAAAAGACAAGACCATATCACCCTTTTTTAGGGTGATGAAAGCATAGGAGAAGGTTTAGTCCGTCAGATGTTTCCCTCGCTGGGGTTGCTTCTTGGAAGAGTGGGAGTTCTTGTCACCGTCATGCATCAGAGAGGTGTGAAGACCCATGGCATAGGCAATACTCAGATTGACTTTGAGGAACACACAATTGTGCAATGACCAATGGAACAGAAAATAAGTAGCCCCTCTCTTGAGTTTTGTTATGGCTGCTTTATCTCGCCCTCTTATCTTATTTTGGATCATTGTTTGTAGGAAAGAGAACGATGATCAGATGAGTCTCCCGAGGACTTTGACTTGCCTCCACAACCTAGAGCAGGATAGGCTTTGTCACTGGCAACAGGCAATCGCAAGGGGGGAGTTGCCTTCCAAGACCAAGGAAGAGAGGAACACAAATGTGATCATTGACATCCACCATCATAGCATCAGAGAGTGATACTGGATGAGAAGAGCAACGACCATCAAAGCATCGAGTCCTTTAGTACACAATAAGGGTATAGCCACATGCAAAAATCAAAAGAAGCGAACGCAAAGAACTGAAATGGAGCAGAAGACAAAGGTCGTGGATACGACTAGTAAGACTACTCTCATAATCACTTGCGATAAACGTATTGTGCAAGCTTGCATGGAAAACCAGTTGGAAATATTAACAGTGAGTGCTTATAAGAGATGGTGACATGATATTATGGTTTTTATTTCTTTACATTGATACGGGTATTACTTCATTGTTTTATACAAATGCACACATCCATCCCTTTGCCAACCATCCCATTATGTTGTTTGGCTTACATGCTTATAATAAGACAAGTCAATCAAGGTACAAGCAACTCTTAAAGAACTTTTTTTAGCAATGGGTACATTAGAGGGATGGGTATATTCATAATATCATTGAAGACTCCAAGACACCAATGTAAGGGGGTTGATGATACAATTAGAAACGAGTGGGACCCCCATTGGCTAAAGAAGCATGAGGACTTTGAGGCAAAAATCAATGGTACCGATTGGGCCTTTTTGCCAAATTGCATGTTTTATGTTTGGGATGGTAACCATCGGCTCATAACATGGATGAATGAGATACACACATTTGAGTGGCCCTAGACCATAGGAACTTAACATTTTCCAATGTCTTTGTTGCTTACATCATTATTAACACAATTGATTATTTGTAACAGCCTTTTCAGATAATGCGAGGCAACATGTGCGCATTGATTGTCGCCTTATGAAAGTGATAAGTGTGGCAAAGGGGGAGATTTTGACAGCTATATCTCATACAAACAGGTATGCAATGAACCATTTTCTCATATGCTTGGAATGCCTTTATTCACTAAAGGCCATGTGAATGAAGAAATATGCATGAAACCCTAATGTACAATGTATGCAGGCTGGCACAAAGGGGGTTGTCCATACCTCGTATCCAGGCCTTGTCTG
This sequence comes from Lygodium microphyllum, assembly GCF_053477565.2. Taxonomy (NCBI): domain Eukaryota; kingdom Viridiplantae; phylum Streptophyta; class Polypodiopsida; order Schizaeales; family Lygodiaceae; genus Lygodium; species Lygodium microphyllum. Next base: position 10,464,299 of record NC_141157.1, read on the forward strand.
CAAAGCAAGAATACTAGGGTAGGCTAACCATGCAACTATCTATGACTAGTTGATGATGTAAAGGCATAGGTGCAAATACACGAAAAGCCAACGCCCATTCCCACATGGTACAAGATACCATTGATTGCACTCGCCCACATCATGTGGAAGATAAGTAGTTCTTCAAGGCTAACTTAACTATTCATTTCACTCTTACGTGTTTTTCTCCAATGCAATAACATTGTCCTTAGTTACCAAGTGCATGACAAGTATGTTATGGCAGTATGACCAATTGAATAGAAACGGACACAACTCTTTGACTCTAAGTTTAGAACCAAGTGGGATGACGTATACTACAATGTTAATAATGAAAAGCTCATCAATATACTCAACATTTGCTAAGAGTTGCAGATCCCAGTCAAACAAAAGTGGTATTAGTAAGTTGCTATCTCGCTACACTTGCCATTGATATGTACTCAAACTACATTGATCTGAAGTAACAATGTTTTTCCCAATGTAGGATTGTCTCATGCTTGGAGTGGGGCTCCAAGATCGGGGGTGTGTTGAACAAGGAGAGAGTATACACATTGGAATCCTCAAAGCTAAATGAGGCAGATCACATAAGGATATTGAAGGCCATGGAGAGTTCTGATTGGAAAATTTGAACATTGATGGGTATACTTGAACGCAGGTTATTCTCGTTCATCTATATTATCTGCATTGTAAATCCAACGAATTAATATTAAATAACATAACTTTTATTTGAGCAAATGAAAATGGATTGTTTCAAAGTTAGGTGAGACAAGAGACCTTTTGGGCTATGTTGTAAGATGGCGAAAGGGGACTGCTTTTGAGTTGGGAGGACTATTATAACATTCGAGTGGAGCATGATTTGTTCTTCCAATACACACATGAGATAAAGAGAAAACATAGAGAGCAAATGTTTCACACCATCTTCTATGATTTCAAGTCGAATGAACATATAGAGTCACAAAAGTTATCAAAGCTGTCAACATGGAGGCTTTTGTACAAGTAGTTCACAATATCATTCTCTTATAGCATGTTTGCGATGCTATCTTGCCATTCCATTCCAAAAATGTAATGGTGCCTTTGTTTGTCAAGTTCATGTACGAACAAATATAGACAGGGGCTATAAAAACTCTATTGAGAGAATGTGAGGAAACTGGGTGGACCTGTAGGATGATCGATGCACATATGAGTATTACTAGATAGAGCAAGAGTGGGATGAGGACATATATCAAAGATGCCCTATCTTCCTCGACTACCCAAAAAGTGAATACCCCTCCAATGAGAAAGGTTTATACCAAAAATATTCAAGGAAAAAACAAACACAAGAGACACAAGGTTCTAGAGGCATGGTAAGTAAAATGAGTTGCATTCTTAAGAGTAAATTGAACTTTGTTTTCTCCTAATAAAGAGGCTATGATTGGTTTACATGAAACTAATTAGTAGTGCAGTCATTAAAAAGAAAACAGAAGAGCAAGTGCACACCTAATATCGTCGAAGAAAGGCCAACAGGTAGAGATCGGCCCTCATCACCAACTAATTTGGTTTCTCCACACTCAAAAGGTTTGATGTTTTAAAGTACTATAGCCTAGACATCTCTTGTATTTCTATAGTGAAAATATTTTACTAAACGTGAATCATAACCACTAGCCAAAGCATGGTCTTGATGATTAATAGCACTGAAGAGCATATCACAATCTCAACGATGCAATAAACAACTCACTCAAGCAATAGAGGTAAAACAACTAAAAGTTGCAAATTTGTCATTTATTACATGTTCGTTCATATTGTTCCAAAGCATCTATATTGTTCCATGCCTTAATGTGTTTCCAATGGACCTGATCTGTAGTGGAAGACACCACCGAGGAGGTTCATGTCGTTGGCATGGATAGAAGGATAGAGAAAGTTCTTCCAGATCTTATAGCGGAGAGGACTACCTTACACATCACTATAGAGAGACGCACAATAGCGACGAAAAGTGGTGAGGCAATAACTAAGGATACGCCCTCATGTCCCACTAACATGCGTATTACAGAGCACCGAGATGGTAAGCTTGCTTATGTAGAAAACTCATTATGTGAAAGCATGTAAACTTTCTTCATCATCGAAGTAATAACAAGAATGTTTTGTACTCTGTAGAGGGTGAAAGAACTGAAGGTCTTGGATTTGCAGTGATAGTGGATGTGGCTCGTGCACAGAGAGGTAAAGAAACGATGCTCATGAATTTCACATGCCATGATAAGATGACGTGAGAACTTAAAAGCATTCTATCATTATACTATATTAATAGTGATGTGTTGCCCTCTGTAGGGCAGGAAAGAATGCATGAACATGGACTAGCCATGCTAGGGGGATGTGGTAGCTACCAGTAAACAAGCGTGACTCATAATGTCAACAGGAATGGTCTGTCTTCTTGTAGGCAGGAGATACAATTCAAGATTATGAACCTATAATGGTGGAGGACATGCCAACCATAGATACGGGTGAACTAATGTGCCTCAAGAATATTATCTATAGTAATATTTTGAAAGAGAAATATGTTGTTAATTGTGCGGTCATCGTGGAAGCCCCCTCTGCAAGACATTGTCTCCCACGAAGCTACAATGGTACAGGGTGTGCGAGCCTTTCACACAAGTAAACAAACGTGTCTCAATAATATTATCTATAGTAACATTTAGTAAGAAGAATATGTTGTTAATCTCAAAGTCAATATGCAAAGATCCATACTAAAAGCCGCTTGAAAGACCCCTTGCAAGTCGTTGTCTCCCATGCAGCTACAATGGCAAAGGTGGAGTGGCATACTGTTCTTTTTGAACCATTCAAGACAGGAAATGCATTACGAAGTGATTAGCCAAGTAAGGTGTTCTCTCGATTGGCAAAGGCATTGCACAAGGTCAACCAACACAAGAGGATTGAGATTGACAAAGAAACCACAAACACAGCATGTGATATCATGGTGGTTTGTCTCCCTGAAGATAGTGTCGTGTATGGATTGGGGGATGGAATCCCATCATAGATCTCCTATACTGAGGTAGAGTTAGTAGATGCCATGCATCTAGCTAATCGTGTGCTCAAGAACACATGGATGTTACTTTTCCTTGCCACAACACATTCCATAGTAGAGCTCATTGAGCAGCTTATGGAGATTGGACATCAACGAATGGAGTGAAGGGAGAAGTGTTGGCCCTTACGCATGGCGTAAGTTGTTCATTGTGAGACAACGAATGGAGTGAAGGGAGAAGTGTTGGCCCTTACGCATCACACTTACTAGCTCCATTCAATGAATGCAATTGCTAAAATTTGTATTTCTTCATGCTTTAAATGCTGGTACATGTGATTTATATTCTAGCGTACATGCATTTGGATATCACTTACAATAGAGTTATCTCTCTAGAGTTTGCAAAAGATGACATTACTATGAATAAGTGGATGCGAGATATATCAAGATCCATAGTGAGAAGTCAGTATGAGATCCAATGTTGTTGAACCATTGCAAAGATGTTTTGTAGACATTTAGTAGATTCATAATCCCTTATATGAATATCACATACTGTAGGTGGCATGCAACACAGTAGGGCTTTTTGGAGCTCGTTGTTACAAACGTACACAAAAGAAGGGAACACCAGTTTAGATTGCAATGCGGAATTTGGTGACCGACAAATTGCATGTCTATGTCACTTTGCCAAAGATAGAAGATTTCTAAGAGAAAGGGTAACATGTTTACATAAACTTATACAATATTTGACTATAATCTAGTGCTCTTTTTTGTCATACCAATGCATGGATGCTCACCTTTCGACATACGCATATATAGTTACCTCCCACTAATTGTGTTTCATGTGAATGGGGTGCTTCTATATAGACAGCCAAAGCAAAAGGGATCGTTATCGATAAAGCTCCTAGAAGTGGATAGGTATTGGGTGATTTTGTGGTCAAGGCTCGCAAAGTTTTTTAAGGAAATATCCACATTGTTTGACATTGCCATTTGGAGCTCAATGAAGGAAGGCAACTTAAGCGAGCTATTCCAACTATTTAGAAGTGAATGTGTGAAGCCGTCAAAGCAAGCACCAATCTTTTTATTTTAATATGGACAAGGCAAGTACGTAGCAACTTCCACAACCACTTTTTTCGAAAGGAGTTACACAAAACCCCCCTTTTTTTTAATGTTTTCATAACACTGATTGGCTACACTTCAGCCCAACAACTATACTATTTGTGGATGATAGCATAGAGAAGATGCAAAGGAACCCACCCAATACTTTTATATACCCACCCCATTTGAGAGAAATCCCATGGACACAATCCTCCTAGAGCACATACTTGCCTACTTGACTGAGCTAGCATGCTTCCATGGTTGAGTCATAGACTTTGTTAGCAATCATCCATTCCACCCTCCAGCAATGAAACTCAATTGACATTTGATGTGGATGATGAGTATGTACTTTCAGAATTATTTGATTGTATTGGTTTATAAGCGCAATGAAATGAGGATGAGAGAGAAGAGGATAAAGGGAGAGGAATGTGCAAGTAAAGGAGATTGTACATACCACCTTCACTCAATTGCAGTACTATTATATGTGTTAAAAAAGTATGTGCAAAATATCTAGGGAAGGGTGGAGTGTGGATACATGTGTGCATGTGAATGTATATGTGCACAATGGATTGTGTAACAATGAGGTTGTCCCAATATTAACTATTTGAAATTTTTGAAAAACAAGAGATATCACACATTATTACAATAAGTGTGACAAGCGGTTTAATATTGTATCCTCTTGTAGTAAGTCCACAAAATAATGCTCAATTGAATGTAGCGAAAACATGTGCAATATTGTTTCACTTATGTGTACACAATGGAAGTGAGATGATATATAGGGATATAATAGCAAATCACACACTTAAAAGAGAGAGATACGTGAATGTATATATGCACGTGGGAGTAACAATGTTATATTCCTTTCGCCTTAATCTTAATTACTAAAAGTGTCTAAGACAATGGATCTCATGCAAACCCTTGATTCTTGCAAAATTAAGAGGGTTGTGAAAAATGGATGCATAAACCTTGCAAAATTAAGAGGATGAGAAAGAGAGAAGTTGTTAATTTTGTGTGTGTGTGTGTGTGTATGTGTGTGTGTGTGTGTGTGTGTGTGTGTGTGTGTGTGTGTGTGTGTGTGTGTGTGTGTGTGTGTGCGTGTGGAAAGAAGTCAGGCGGTACCCAAATACAATGTCCAATACAAATTTTGTGTGTGTGTGTGTGTTGAGAAAGAGAGAATAAAATTAAGAGGATGAGAAAGAGAGAAGTTGTTAATTTTGCACACGCTACATGTTATTGGGAGAGATAGAGAGAGAACGAGAGAGATTGGGAGGAGGGACAATGGAGAGAATAATTGATGGGAGATGGGGGAGAGAGAGGGTGTGTGTGTGTGTGTGTGTGTGTGTGTGTGCGTGCGTGCGTGCGTGCGTGTGTACTTGAGGTACTTAACATTTGGGGGAGGGGAGGGAATATGGAAAGAAGATGAGAGAATATGAACACACACAGAATTATAAAGAGAGGAAAGATAAATTTTACGTGAGAGAGAGAGAGAGAGAGAGAGAGAGAGAGAGAGAGAATAAGAATAAGAATAAGAAAAGAGAAAAGAGGAGGCAAAGAGAGAAGGAAAAAGAGGAGAGAAAAAAGCAATCATGAAAGTGGGGAGAGAAGAATAGAGAGGGGGAGAGAGAGAACAAGAAAGAGGAAAATAGAGGGAGTAAAAGGAAAGAGAAATGTCTTTTTTAAATTTAAACCTTTTTTGACACAATTTTTTACTTGAGAGAGAGACACAAAGACAAACGTAGAGAGAGAGAGAGAGAGGAAATATAAAAATTGAGAGAGAGAGAGAGAGAGAAAATAGAAAAAATAGGGAGAGAAGAAAAAATATATAAAGAGAGAAAAGAGAGCAAGAGAACAAAAAACCGAGAGAGATACATGCAGAGAAGAAAAGAAAAAAGAGAAGAGAGAGAGAGAGAGAGGAAATAAAAATAGAGAGAGAGAAAATAAAAATATGAGAGAGGAAGATAGAAAGAAAAAAGAAATTTAAAAAAAGAAGAGGAAGAAAGAAGAAAAAGAGAGGAGAGAGAAAAGTAATGATCAAAGTGAGGAGAGAGGGCGGAGAAGAAAAGAAGAGAGAGAAAGAAAAAGAAGAAAAAAGAGGAAAAAAGAGAGAGAAGAGGGGAAGAGGAAGAGAAAAACCTTTTTTTAATTTAGACATTTTTTGACATAGGTTTTTACTTGATATAAATGGTGCACAGATCGGTCGTCGTATGCGTGCGTAGTGAGCTTCAGAAGGTCCCCAAGAACAAAAGAACTCTACTTTTTGCACAAAAATCAATGAAGAAAGCTTGCACGACATGAACAAGAGACCAATTGGGTGCAATCTCCCCCCATGCCTTGTGTGAGTGCTCCACAAAGCATGTATTTTATATATTATTCATCGTCAAGCTCAAGAAATAGCCCAATTTACAAAATAGCACGCTTTAGCTTTTGTGTTTGCTTTTGTGCCACTAAAGAATTAAAGCTATTGGGCGCCCAAGAAGTCAGGCGGTACCCAAATACAATGTCCAATACAAATATTTAAATCGTGCGCCCATGCGCATACAGAAATAATAAATAAATATCAAGCGCTTTAATAAATAAGCGCGACAAAATATAGGTGTCATGCCTAAGATACGCACCCATCAAAAATTGATTATAATTTGAATACACGCTAGCCTCCAATGCTTTTCCCACTGCCACCACTGCTTGCTCTATATATCAACTGAAGGATTCACAATTGTTAGAAAAACAATACAATTAAACCAACAAAAGTGAATACCTAGCAGTCTTCAGCTACAAAAATAAATTGGTTAGAAATCAATCCTAACCTTAATTTATTACGAGTGCGCACCCAAAACTCATAAACGTTTATTAATTTAAATATGTATTTTACGGAATCACCTGCTATGGAATCACCCATTACACATTAAATTAATAAAACGCCCGAAAAGGATAGATGTCCCCATCGACTTCTTGCACAAAGAATCCACTTTGTGTATAAGTCCTAGTAATAAAATTATACGGAATTCATTGCAAAACCTCACGAAATCCACCGTGGAATATGCCTCCTGGCATCATACCCCCGGGGTGGGATAGCAATTGTCCTCAATTGCTATTAGCTCAATGTGGAGCTAACAATGTGGGGAAAGTACTTAGGTCTCTAGCGTGCATTCATTGGGCCTCTTCAATAGGATGATTTTTAAACTTGACCAAATATCTAGAATATCTACGGCCAGTTCTAGTGGTCATAAAGTCAGTATCTATAATAGTTTCAGGCTCAAGGATTTCAGTTTCATCATCTAACAAAGGAGGCTTTTCATAGATAAGGTGTACAAGTAATTGTCCTTTAAAAGTTAGTAATAAACTGATGTGGAAGGTGTTGTGGATTTTCCAATGTTGTGGTAATTCTAGTTTAAATGCATTGTCATTGATTTTGTGTATAATCTTGAATGGTCCATAAAATCTAGGTGCTAATTTGACAACGGGGTGTTTATCTACACTTTGTAATATGCGTTTTTCAATTCATAACCAAACATAATCATCAACTTTAAAACTCATAGCCTGTCTTTTCTTGTTTGCTTGTTTTGTGTATGATTGCTGGGCTTTGGCAATCATATCTTTAACTTCATCAAAAATAGTAGCATGCATATTAGTAATATCATCAGTAGTTTGAATTTTGTTTGATAATGATGTAACAAGTGTAGGCAATCGATATCCATAAATAACTTCAAATGGTGCTTTCTTTGTAGTTGTATGTGGTGTGTTATTATATGCAAATTGAAGTAAATGTAGATATGTATCCCATGTGTGTGATTTTGAAATGGTGTAAGCACGCAAAAGATCTAAAATAGTACTGTTACTAGCTTCTGTTTGACCATTTGTTTCAGGATAAAATACACATGAAAAATCAATCTTTGTTCCTAAGTTAGCAAACAAGGTAATCCAAAAATTATTGCAGAATCTAGAATCATGATCAGAAATAATGACTTTTGGTAAACCATGGTTAGTGAAAACAGTTTTCAAAAACAATTGAACAGCTTGAGATGCAGTTAAAGTTTTCTTGCATGGAATAAAATATGCTTGTTTGCTAAACATGTCTACAACAGTCCAAATCATATCATGATTAGCTTTAGTGTTAGGTAGACCAATGATAAAATCCATTGAAACCTGTTCCCATGGTCGTGATGGAATGGATAATGGCATTAGTAAACCATATTGTTTACCATGGTATCTTTTAACTAGTTGACAAATTAAGCATTCAGATACAAAGTTAGATACATCAATGTCCATATATGGCCAATAAAAATCTTCAATCAATGTATGCAAAGTAGATATAATTCCTCTATGACCTTGATATGGAGGATAATGAATTTCATGCAAAACAAATGATCGAAATGGAACAATCACATATAATCTTTTTTCATAAAACATAAATCCATTAGTGTAAGACAATGAATCAATAGGAATCCAATTATTTGCAACTAATTGATTTCAATCAGCTTGAAAAGTAGGATCCTGATGATAAGTATCTTTCATAGGAATGAGGGAATCAAATGATATCATAGAAACATTTTGAATTATCGGTCTTCTACTCAAAGCATCAACAACAATATTCTCTTTTCCAGGTTGGTATTGTATAAGGGGATGAAAACTTTGAATAAAACCGGCCCATTTAATGTGTCGGTCAGATATTTGCGGTTGACTAAGGAGATGTCTAATGCTTTGTTAGTTAGTTTTGATCATGAATTCAGATCCCATTAAATAATGAGTTGGCATACTTGGCAAAGTATCCAAAGTAGTACCAATGTCGTCATCGTCTTTCGTAAAGTCCGACATTTCCTCACGTTCTTCATCTTCAATTGCTCCCAGACAATTGGTATGGACGGATGGCTTTTTAGATTGACAATTGGTTGCTAGATGTCCAGGTTGATGACATTTGTAACAAACTATGGGTTTTGCTTTGGATACATTATTGGTAATGGCAAGAAGTTTAGGAATGTTGGGATTTGACTGAAGAGATGGCTTAGGGTTTGGATTTGTGTTTGATAGTAAGGCAGGTGGTCGTGTCCAAGATTTGAAGATGGAAGGAAACGACTTTGATTGAATCTTCAAAAATTTGAATTGAATTGTTTGGAACCATAATTACCATTAGTTGGGAATTGTTGTGGTCGCTTGTCTCGTCCACGAATTTTGTCTTCAGTGTCATGGGCCAAGAAAATTGCATCTTCAAGGGTTGTTGGCTTGAACATATTGACTTCTGCATAAAAATGTCCAAGTAGGCCAAACATAAACTTGCGTTTATGAGTTGCTTCAGGTACATCTTCGAGCATATGTAGTTGCAATAGGGCATTCCAGAAACGTTCAGTGTATTGGGAAATAGGTTCAGGATCCCTTTGTTGTAGAAGATCCCATTGCTTAATGGCTTTTTCATGGAATTGGGGAGGAAGAAAATTCTGCAAAATTTTCTTTTGGAAAGTCTCCCAAGTAGTGGGACAATCAACGCTTTTACGAACCACAGTCCACCATAAGGATGCTCGGTCAACTAAACGGTTAGTGACACATTTAATTTTGTCTTTCTCGGCATATGTTTCTTCATGGAAATAATCATCAAATTGACTGATAAAAGCAAGAACAGCCTTTCCATCTCATGATCCATTGAAATGACAAAATTTAAAGTTTCTTTTACTTATCTTTGTTTCTTTCCGAATAGATTGGGCTTCAAGTGTTGCATCAATGGTACGTCGTATAAGATCTTCAGGTTGCGATCCATCTTGGTCAGTGGTAGATCGTTGCAGATTGGCCAATTGAGCTTGCAAAGCTTGGTGTGCTCTTCGTTCCTCTTGTAGCTACATCATAATCAAATCCAACTTTTGCTCCATTGTTGGTTCGGGTAAATCTCCTTCAGCCATAAGATCATCCATGTTTTGTTCAGTTATCCTGCAAAATTCCAAAAGACCTCACACACTCGAAACCTTGTTAGCGGGATGAGCATAGCTCAAAGGCGGGTTTACAAGGCTTGTATATTTTTTTTTAGTTTGGCTTTTGTAGTATCTCTCCTTTACGATTGCGGAATTCGTTGTCACAACCGTCTTCCAAGAAAAGAATTGTGCGTATAGACTGCGTATAGTCTGCGTATTGATGATTGATTGCTGTAATCTGCTTCTGTCAGTTCACAGGTGTGAACAGGGGCTTTCAGAGATTGTATGTATATTTAGTGTTTTATGTTACAAATTTTATAAATTACTTTTAGTTTTAAGTTTGATGAGAGAGAAAGAGAATAAAGAGATGAGAGAAAATAAACTTTAATAAAAGGTGAACAAAGAAAGAGAGAAAAAATTAACATAGGGAATGGGAGGAGAGAGAAAGAGGGAGGGAGAGGAAAAAAAATTTTAAATAGAGGGAAAGGAGAGAGAGAGGAGAAATTGATTGTTAAGCTATCTCACAGCAACTTCGTTTGCCACTTTGTAGCAGCTTATTACAAGAGATAAAAAGTTAATATTATAAAGGCTTTGAATTCAAAAAATCTTTTGGATTTATTCCAAGACCCATATGATATATAGAGTTTCCTTTCTAATTTCTCTCTATACATATATAGAGTTCTCTCGTATTATAAAAAGCACCTTATTGCATTGTCACAACTAATATAAAGCATCCTTTCGGCCATGTGTCCCAATTCAATTGAGAATTAATAAAACACAAGATTCACTACAAGATATAGGCCTTATACCGACGTTAAAAGCAACGAAAATGTTCATAATGAAATTTGCCCCCGTCGTCGCAAAAAATAGTGTTATTGGCGATGCCATAGAACAGTCGATATTAGCGTCATTATCATCGTCGATATTTGCATCACAGATATCGACACAAATAGCGACGCTGATAACGACGCTTTGCGACGCATTTTGCGACACTAATAGCGACGTGTGCAGTAAATTTGTGACGCTAATAGCGACGATAACAGAGGAAAAAAAGTATGGTAGGGCAACAAGCTGCCCTTCCACATATAGCACTATATGCTTTATTTAGGCCATACAAAATAGTTTCAATAATGTGTACAATGCTCATGTAAATAAAGGCAAAGTATACTTAAATCATAATACTAATACATGAAATAAATACATGAAATCGACCAGTACAATCATGGCAAGATACTACTACTATATAGAAAATGTTTACACAGATCGCGTGACCCAAAAACAAGAGTATGTGAGCTCCAAGGATCCAAAGGCGAGCTATAGATCCTCGCCATCCAAAACCTTGTCCCGCCGCAAAGAAGCATAGAACAAACTCTGTAAAAAAAGAAACTACACATTAGTCCACTATACGATAATATATTTTAATTAAACTTAGTAACTACGGACAAGAAAGATGAGTGACTTACAGGGCCGTTGCATCCATACAATCAATCAATCAATGCAGTGAGACCGTGCCTCTCTGCATATCGAGTTTCAAGGTCGGTGGGATAGCGGTTTGTAATGGAGTGCTGCAAAGAAAACAAAATACAATTGTTAGAAACGCGATTGTCAGTACAAAGGATATTACAAAAAAATAAGCAAGTAGAATAAAAGAAAAACTTACAAAGTCCTCTAGATATGTCTTATGGCCACGCCACTCCCAAGATGATGGACCACTCCGGCCTCTAATCGTGCCCTCGCCGCCTCGCGCTGCTGTCTCCAACGTCCTAGAGAATCTGTAGCCTCCTCCCTAAGCTAGCGCCAGTCGTCCACATCTAGCCACTCGGGCTTTGAAGCCCCACTCTTAAGTGCCTTGCATGCATCCGATCATCTATATGGCATGAATGCACGCATACACTCCATCATCCAACCCATAGAAAACCTATCTCACTACAACAAAAAGGCTCCATAGACGCGCTTGTAGACGCAATATTTGAATTATGTTTAAAAATATCGGGCGCGTCTACTTACACGTCTACGTGTCTACAAGCACGCTTATAGTGAAAACTACACGTGCATATAGACGCGCATATACACCCGAAGATAGACGCAATTATAGATACGCATATACACGCGCATATACCCCCGAAGATAGACGCAATTATACCCAAAGATAGACGCAATTATCGATGCGTATATACACACGTATATACATGCGCATATACACGCGCACATACATGCGCATATACATGCGCACATAGATGCGATTATAGACGCGGAAAACAATGTATGAAAAAAAAACCTCAAAGGAGATGTGGTTGTTTAATGCGAGTACATCTACATGCACGTCTACTCTGTGGATCAGACGCACTCTTACACGCGCCAGGTCCACAAAACTCAAAAAAACCTATGAGGTTTTATGGATCTTCAACACTTGCGCGTCTACGAGAGCGTCTACTCTATATATCAGACGCGCTTGTAGACACGAATTAGCAATGAAGCACAAAATAAAACTAGGAAAAGCAAGCAACAACTAACATACCCAAAGCTAAGAATGAACCAAAATACAACTCAGAGTAAACACAAAGAGAGAGAGAGAGAGAGAGAGAGAGAGAGAGAGAGAGAGAGAGAGAGAGAGAGAGAAGAAGGACTCACCTTGAATATTTGTTGTAATGGGCAGCAGCACAACTACAAACTCCTTCTTCTCCTCCATCTCCTTACTCTTTGGCTGTTCTCCTCGTCGCAACAAACATACCAAAAGCTAAGAATGTAGCAAAATATAACTCAAAGCAAAGATAGAGAGAAAAAGAGAGAGAGAGGGAGGGAGGGAGGGAGGGAGGGAGGGAGAGAGAGAGTGAGTGAGAGAGTGAGTGAGAGACAAGAAGAAGGACTCACCTTGAATCGGTGTTGTGATGGGCGGCGACAGGGCTACAGACTCCTTCTCCTCCCTCTCCTTTCTCTTTGCCTCTTACTTCCTCCTCTCTTTACCCTTTCTTCTTTGCCTCTTCCTTTCTCCTCTCTTTGTGTCGTGTGCCTATCAAAAAAACCCAAAAGAAATGCAAGACGGGACTACTTTGAAAAGAATGGCACACCATCAATATTTTTTAAAATTTTTTAAAATTTTAGTGCGTATCTGTGCGCACGTCTATAAGCGCGTGTATATAAAGCACGAATTGCTTATAGACGCGCTTATATACGCACAGCTAAACGCACTTATAGATGCGCATATACACGCGCTTATAGATGCGCATATACATGCGCACATAGATGCGATTTCACTGTAAATTAGACGCAAATATAGACGCGCAATTACGTCTATATTTTTTTAAAAAATTAAAATTTTAATGGGCATCTGTGCGCGCGTCTGTAACTGATAGACGTAAAATTCGTGTCTATTTACACACTCTTTTACACGCGCATACAAACGCGATAATAGACACGCCCGACTTTGCGCGTCTAACATGCGTGTCTATGCCTCGTTTCTATTGTAATGTCTACTGCGGCTAGTACCAGAAACTCCTCATGCAAGGATATTACAATGTAGTCCTTGCTCCCCTCTGGTATGTTCTTCCAATGATCCAAGAGGTTGTGCCGAAAAACTTGTTGACACAACTCTCTCATGCGAGTTTATACGTGCTAGAGGTGGTCCAAGAAAATCTTTCCTGAGTTCATGACCCTCTAGCAAAAAAGCAGTATGTCCTTGATATACCATCTTCTTCATGGTGCGTGACCTTCGAGAGTCTAACTGTGGCCCACACAATGGATATGCATGATAACCTGAGGTAACCAAACCTATCCCAATACATCTATCTAGTGAATACAAACTTGAACGAGCTATGATAGATATTACCAACGAGAATGGAAGCCTACTTACCTGAGCACTCTCCGAATCCCAAAAAGTCATGCATGGTCCACATGAGAACGACTCGAATATTGGAGGACTGTCGACCATCGCGCTTGCTCATATCTTGCATGGTGATCCCCTCCTCCCACAAGATCTTAAGCTCATCGACTAATGGACGAAGATACATGTCCATATTTTTCACTTTATAGCAGCCGAGAACGAGCAAGCTAAGGATGAGATGTCCTTTCTTCGTAGAAAGCCATGGAGGGATATTGTAGTTGACAAGGACTATAGACCACACATTGTAAAAAGTTGAGCGCAGACTGAATGGGTTCATGTCATCCATAGCAAGACCAAGCCGAAGATTCCTTGGCTCTCAAGCAAAGCCTGGGAAGGTAAAGTCAATGTGGCTCCATACGCGTGAATCCGCTGATATTCGTTGAACTCCATGTGTGGACCTATTCTGCGCACTTCACGTTGTCAAGCTCGCCATATTGGATGTACGAAACATGTGGTTTATGCAGGGGATAAGCGAAAAGTGTCTAAGAACTTTTTGAGGGATGGTTTGGCCTTGCAAGTCCTATCGATACCTATGAGCACCACACTTTGGCCATGTCTCCATAGTCTCGTATTCTCCTCGAAACAGTATGCAATCGTTGATACATACCTGGATGTTGTTGTAGTCCATGCCAAGCTTTCGTAAAATATGTCGCATGTCATCATGAGACTTAGACATTATATTTACAAGTGGTAATATATGATACTTTAATAACCTTAAAAAAATCATAAAACACCTTGAAAAAGTATAAATTTTTTTAATGATAGTACCGAAAAAAAATCAATGAAGCATACATACAGGGTACCTGAACAACTCGGTCACACTCGCATCGCTCCACCCGTATTTTGTTTGCACACTTAGCAATATAAGCAGTGTCTTTAAGCGAGATACTCGGCACCCATCATATAATGGTATGGATGCTTCCTCTCTAAGCATATTAGAAGTCTCGACATCCATGGACATCAATGCATAGATCATTGCCTCCATCTCAAGCTCCAAGATTGTAGGTAAGTCTGAAAGGCTGCCTGTCTCCTCTAGTATTGACGATATAGATTGGGTAGTACCTTCCAAGTGGTGGATTGACTCAAGCACTCCATCCATCGCACGCCCACGAACTCTTCTAATTGGCCGCAAAGGGTACACTCCTCCTTGGGACGAGATGTCACCTCCTTGGATAAAAAATTTGCCAGCCACACCCAATGTTTTTGTATATGGTATTCAATTAGCTTGCAAATACAATGCATGATTGATATACTCTTTTCTTACCATTTGCTCAAAATCTGAGATCGCCTGATCAATGATCTCAGATTGAAACTCGCCGAAGCGTCGTACATGTTCTGTAGACAATCAACGTTTTCATCTAATTGTCAGCTTACATTGAGAGCAAGAACATGAGACACACTGATTAAGATACGTCTCGCGATCTTGAACATCACGACCTTCATCGTTTTCCATTTAGTCTACGTTACGACAAACAATTTATTTTTGTTACCATTCTTTTTTTCTTTTTTAAATTGTTTAGAAGGGATTTCTTCTCTTATAACTCAGCAAAATTAACGTATGTAAAGTCTCCACCCATCCACAAATCAACATATATCGGAGTGTTTTCCGTCTCGTAGTATTGCACCGGACCTCGCCACCACTCTCTCTTTGTTTTTTATCCATTCATTCACTTCTCTCCTTCCATCTCTCTCTCTCTTTCTCTTTCTTTATTATGTTATATGTTTATTCTCTCTCTCATTCCTTCTTCATTTTTCTCTTCTTCTCTCTCTTTTATTTCCTTTAACAAAACACATCTCTCTCTCTCTACCATTACCACTAAAATAAACAAGAAAAGAAAAAAAAAACAAGAAACAATTTTTTAAAAACTACTACTACTACTACTACAAACAAGAAAACCACTACTACTACTACTACTACTACAAACAAGAAAGCCACTACTACTACTACTACTATTACTACAATCACAACTACGACTACCACAACAATAAACTCCTACCACTACCACTACCACTACCATAAACAAGAAAAGAAGAAAAAATAAAAACAATAACAACAACAACTACTACTACTACTACTACAATAACAATAAACAAGAAAATAAGAAAAAACTACTACTGCTGCTACTATTACTACTACAAATAAAAAAACTACTATTACTACTACTACAATCACGACTACGACCACGATTATGATTACCAATATACATGATTTTTAACAAAAACGAGAAAAAAAAAGAAAAAAAAAAAAACAAAGCAAGAGAGAACAATACACTCACCGCAAAGGCCAAAGGATGGATTCGGCGGCTCCTCTTTGCCCTCTGTACACTTCCTCCTCTTCTTTGCAAACGACAACGGCAGCGGTGAGAAGCTTTCATTCTCCATCTTTCTCTCCCTCTCCCTCTCAAATACAAGATGGAGTTCGCTCTTTCTTTTGCTCTCTCTTTTGTTCGTTCAAGCAAAATTACACGCTCAAGTTTCGGTCCACGTTTTTTGTCTAAGCATCGTTGCTGTTTGCATCGCATTTGCAACACCGTTATTTTGCGTCAACAAACATCGTCGCTATACCTCCATATCCTTGCAGTGATTTTTCCACAATTATCATGTTTTCCATAGTTAAATTTTACTCTGATTACCAGGTAGAAAAAATGTAACCAAAGTAACCTTTGCAAGGCCATGGTTTCTCATATCTAAATCATATCAAAGTAAAATCACAATCCTAACCATCTTTTCACGCCACTAAAAACTTAAGACTAATGGAGAGGACAACTTGAACGCAATACAGAAACTTTATATTTAGAGATGGGGATATCCCAATGAATTCAAATCATAAAGACCTGCTACGATACACAAATCAATTGCTGGTATGTGCTTGCCACGTAATGGGTAATGTACAAATCTGTAATACTTTTAACAAGTCAATGTATGTATGGAATGTATGTACATAAATGTATGCCCTGGGAGAAAGGAAGCCAGGCCAGTTCATCAAGCGCTTTCATGGGCATAAGAATTTTCAGCGAATTGTCTGAAGCCGTTGCCGAATCCCATCTCTTCGTCAGCGATCTGTAACTTCGAACTGAGGAAATTTGAACGGGGCTCGCGAGTAGCAGCAGGGGAACAGGAAGGGAAGGAGAGGGGAGTAGAGTACGTATACACGACACGACCAGGAGGAGTATGTTCAAGAAGAAATTAAGAGGAGGGTAGAACAAGGGGGCCTTCTTTGTATGATAAGGCTTGCAGAGTTCGAAGGTGGTGGTCGTCTGAGGAAGCAGGGGAAGATTAAGAAAGAGGAGGATGAGAATTATTGGTGGCAGTACTGCTGCTATAGTCAATGTTGTAGTAGTGGTCATCTTGGAAGGAGGGTGGGAGGGGGATGAGGGAGAGCGGCGGGAAACAGCAATTGCAGGGGTGTGGGCATCGCACTGGTCCGATCCTCTGTTTCGAATCGTTGGCCGTGGCACTGCTTTCCGCCTCGAGCTCATCCATGGCTTGATGGATGGCCTGCTTTGCCGCCTCTGATGCTCCCTGCAAGCCATTGCCACCACCATTACGAAAATTTGAACAGCTTCTCATAATTATCACGGGACAGGTAGAATAGACGTGCCTTTGCTGCTTCACGAAGGGGTCCCCAACATTCCACCCTGTTGAATTCCTTCACATTGGAGTGGAAATATACCCAGACAAGTGCCTCTTCCAATTCTGAATCAAACATACAGAACAGGGCGAGTGTAAGACTGGTCTTTTTGACCTGCTTGATTAGCCTATGCAAAAACAAGAAATGTTTGTTCGATAAACAGTACCTGGATGCTTCTCGAGGAGGCTCTGATCTCCATGTCTGAATGCTTCCAACACCTGGGAAAGTTCGTGTTAATACTCACGTCCACGTGCAGGCAGTTGCCAAAAATTACAATTACAACATTATTTGCCGATCTTCCTTACCACCGGAAGCTCCTTGCGAAATATGTAAAACCTGAGCTTTGCTATCGCATCAAGAAGCCAATGGCCGCCGCTTATGTGGCAATGGACGTGCAACGCCATAGAGCCCTGGGACTTTTTCCATTCGGCCAGCACCTCGTCTCTCTGCAACCTGCTATACCAACCTTGGATCTGGTGCGCAGTCGGCCAAGAAAAAGGACATGTGAGAGAGAGAGAGAGAGAGAGAGAAGTGTGTGTGTGTGTGTGTGTTATATGCACCTGGGCCTTGTTGATGGATTGTGAGACGGCGAGTGTTAGCTTGGCAGTTAGGTCGCTATGGGTGAGCGTGTAAGCGCGCGGCAATTCATCGGGGTGCTTGTCTTTGCCGTCTCCCAAAAACAGCACCTTCAGCTTCGACGCCTCGAAGATCGCAGGCCCAAACAGCCTCGCCACCTGCCCCATATTAGTATTGTTCAAACAAATTCAGAATACGTTATCGACCGTTAACCCCAATCGAACCTAACCTAGCTTCGCTGCTTCATTCATTGCTTCTTACCACAACTGGTCGAGACGTCAATGTGAAGCCATCTGGGACGTCGCCCCGCAGACTCCATAATGGCTGCCCAAACCATTGGGACCTCAACTTGTGCAGGGAGGTGAGTTTAAACCTGAGGCCAAGGGCACTTATCGTTCTACTGTGACTGCTGGAAACCCGACACCTGCTGCTCCTGGGAATCGTGGACCGCGCTTCCGCGGCTCCATTACTACTGTTGCGAACCACCGCCGCTGAAGATGTATTGCTGCTGAATACAACAGCTGCTGCCATGCTCGTATTAAGAGCCGAGCAGATGCTTTTCCTCCCACAAATCCAGTCAAACACAAACAGGTAAGGGCTACAGGTTATACAAATCGTGTGTCATCAGACGCATCAACCTATAGAGGAGGCGGAGGTGGAGGAAGAGGAGGAGGCGCCGGAAAAGACTTCCTTTCGTTTCGTTTCTGGAAGGATCTTCGAAGAAGAAAGAAGAGCGGGGAAGGAAGCGGAAAGAAAAAGATTGGCAGGAGGGCTTCTTTTTTTCCACGTTCGTTGGGCGAGCCTGTGAAGGAGGCGGGGCCCACGAGGCGGGTGGGCAGTTGCGTGCAAAAGAGAGATCCCCCTTCGTCACCAAATTCCTGTCGTGTTATCGTTTTCTTAACGCCGTGGCATTTACAAAGTACGTGGCCTCTCTCATTACCAATCCCAAACGCAAAGCTTTCGTCCACGTGCACGCTCACTGCCCTGGCCCTTGAGCCCGTGGGAGATAGTCCCGACTCCCGAGTCCCAACTCCCAAGGGCCACGTCACCTCGTCAAAAGCAAATCCCTCAAAAAAGGTCAAACTGGGATATTTAATCAGAGAAGATTGTGTATCAAGAGAAAATATCGTCTTCATTGTTGCTGAGAGCGCTTTCAAGCCTGAAGGGGGGGTTTTATGAGACCTTTCAACACTCCTCTGCATCCAATGCAATTTAATGGCCTTAACGGGCTATTAAGACCCTTGCCACATGGCTGCCATAGCTGCATGCATGCACAAGCAACAATGTTTGGAGAACGAGGTGATCCCATCGCTAATGATCGAAATAGGAAGAAGCAAGCTATAGCTAATGGATCAACCATGGACTTCGATCCTACTACTTTTAGCCCCGCAATGGTAGAACTGAGCTTAACTACACGACAACAAAGCGAGATTTTCGAAATAGCCTAGACATGCTTGAGGTGGATAAGTCGATTCTGCGAAACAAGCTGCTATCAATTAACACAGAAGAGCAGAGGCGACAACTGAAACACAAAGACCCTTCAAGGCCAATGTCAACATCTCCCTCGATCGAGTCCACAAACAATATACAAACTTCTCCACAATTAGTGTTTTTTTTAAATTTTATGGGCACATCTCCAATTAAAGACACTTTTGACCACTCATTCGAAGCAACTTACCAAGGTAAAGCCATGCTCCTTCAATATCGATTTATTGGTAAATGTATTTTTATGGGGTTGCTCAATATTGTTGGAAAGCGTAATTGGATTCTAGGATGTGTTGTGGGGTATAATGGAAACCTTGTCCTCATGATGCCATGGTCACCATCCTTTGCTCCAAACTCAATGCTTCAATATCAACACCCAGTTTGGATCACTTTCCCTAACCTTCCAGTATTGCACAATGAGGAAGTCAAGCACACAAACATGCATTTTCTCCACATTGGATCACACCCTCGCACTCAAGGCAATTATTGAGGAGGGTAGATGCTATGAATGTGGTGCATTGGAAATCTTAGCCCGCATTTAGGACTACCTTGTAGAGATTGTGGGGACAAACTACTGTAAAGCCAACAATCATAACTATAAGGTTGTTAAGTTCTTTGAAGGGTACACTTCCTTGGTTCCTAAATAGATAGCAAATAGATTGTGCAAACCTTTTTCAAAACAAGGCTATGTGGGAGACATGTGGCTCTGACTTCACTCAATTTGTCAATGACTATTTCAACAAGGGGGAGTTCAAAACAAGGCTATGTGGGAGACATGTGACTCTAACTTCACTAGATTCGTCAATCTAGAGCCCCAAAAGGAACATCAAGAAAAATAGGGAAACTATTGCAATAAAATCTATCTTGTCACACCAACATGCATGTTCTTCATACTTTAATCAACCACAATAAGAAAAAGAACACCAATCTTCACAAATCTTCATCCAACATCATATGGTGAATCTTCTATGGATTTATCACAATCGATCTTCGACACATTCTTCGTATTCCTCATAGAAACTATCAGAGAACCACAACAATGACACAAAGGAAAGATCAACTTTGAATGGAATTCATCACATAGCATTCATTTTTTATAATCCTCATAGTCTTTTTCTCATGTAGATACAATATTTCTCATAGAAAATTGGCTCTCTCTCATACTCTATCTCTCTCACATATGCTCTCTCTCAATAGTACATTAGAATAACCAATAATTACTCTTAAAATCCTCTTTTAGTCATGGATACCTCTCCCAAGAGGTATGCCTAATATGAAGAGTCACCCACCAGAGCCACTACAATGACCCTTGAAAGCTCACTACTGTTACTATCACTATAGTCTTTAGTTCAAGTCTTCTTCAACTATTTCTTCAACCTATCTCATGCTTGTGTTCTTCCTCTTCCAAGATTACAAAACGTTTTCCAAGCTAAACATCCATCCATTAAAACACATATTTCAAATAGAGACTTACAAAATAGATACAAAAGCTCTATAGAACACTACAAAAGGTCTACAAAAGGCACAAAAACCATACAGCTCGAAGCAAAAGCACTTCAATTCATCCAAAACCTTCCAATATACTCTCAATCATTCCTCACAACACTCATTCACAATCTCAGCCTCACAAACAGAAAGAAAATAGATCAAAGCATAAGCAAAATAGACCTTATCAGAACCAAACAAACACATTACTAAACCTATCAAAACATCATATCTCAACCAAAAATCATCATGAGCTTCTCAAACATACTCAACCCATCTCAACGCACTCCAAAACACTTCCAACACTTCTAAAATCAATCCATAAACCCCTAAAATTAACCATTTAGATCACAAAAATAACAAAAATCAACTTTAAAAAAACATGTTAATTCAATCTCAACATATCCCCACATCTAATTAGGGAGTGTCCTCATGACCTTGAAATAAGGAAGAATACTAAGCCCCAAAAATAGCTCAATACTTTTATCTTGAACTTTGATTAATCAATATCCATGATCCAATCTTAATTCCATCAATCTCAAAAATAATCTAGATCTATCAAAAATTTTTATGAAAGGAAAACACCTTGAAGCATAAACCAATTTTTAGCTTTCAAAATAAAACCAAACAAATTAGTAAAGGGTATAAGAGATTCTTATATTCTTTTACAAATCTTCTAAACTTTAGCCAAATCCATAAATTATCTTCAAATCTTTTTTGCTTTCTCGAACCATATCTCCAAATCAACACAAATCAAACACATCCACATACTAACACATAACGCAGAAAAATCTTAACGACACCCCAATAAGGGAGAATGAAAAGAAATACCATTAAAAGCTCAGTCCACTAATTACATCCATAAAGATATCATCAATGAAGTTGTTCTCTTTTAAAGGTCTAATGATTTCAGAACTTATCCATGGAAAGGGATTCATCTACAAATATGTTAGGAGGATTTTGAAAGAATTGTAAACAACACATCCTCTCCACAAGAACATGATACCTGCTTGGAAGACAAAGGCCATGGAAATAGAAGATATACATATGATGGGGATCAATATCCACATTGGCATTCATGCATAATTTTGGTAATGGCTTCTAATCATTATGAGAATGACGATGCATGTATGCTAGGGGCCAAGCAAAATGAGCAATTAATCTAACTAAAGGATTAGTAGATTGATGATAGATCTGGGAAAACTACAAATAATTCTAATAAGCTTCGATAGGAGTCTGTAATCCCCTAGAATTACAGGCCAATAATTAACATGAGGTCCTATCAATGAATCAGTTTGGCTCCACCCTCTTCATCTAGGTATCTACAAATCAAAACCAAAGTGGTTACTAACCAACTAAGGGGAGCTAGGAATAAAAGTTGTAGGTGGAGGAAGAGGAACAATCATCGAGGAATGAAGGGATGGATAGGTAAAATCGTAAAAAGAAAAAAGGGCTAGAGATGGAGATATGGGTAATCTAACTAAAGCAGATAAGAAAGGAGTTAGAAAATAGAATGGAAAAGTGGAAGGGAGTATGGTAGACGATGGAGGATAAGGAGGAGTAGAAGAGAAAAGATGATCCACAATGAATAGGCAATGAGGAAAGATAGGAATTCGGGAAGTACCTTACAGTTGGAAAAGACGAGGAGAAATAACATAGAAAGTCGTTTGAAGTAAGGATAGATAAGAATCAAATCTATGGGCCATCTATTGATAATAAGCAAGGGAAGGCATTAATGGACCTAAAACAGAGTAGTGATTATAAGCTTCAAAGAAGGATACATCAAAAGGGGATTGTTTAGAAACATGGGCTAAAAGATCCTTCCTTAGTTGGTTAGTATTTAGTAACCGTGCAGGAGCTTTCAATTGTCTCCGATTCAATACCACATACTCTATCATGGAATACCAAGAAACCTCAGTACATGTATCCACTTTGGGAGAATAAGCTTGAAAAATCTTGTCTATCTATAACTCCAAGTGTTTGACATAAAGAACAACTTGTAAGATAATGTCCCCCACACACCAAGACATATCCTCATTATCTGGAATTAGAATATCACCTCTAAGATGCATGTAAGACATCAGCATGGTGTCTGGTATAACTGAATCGACAAAAACCATTCTTTCAACTTCTGCTAGGAGATCTAAGGACCAAGCACCACTCCATCCATCCTCTGAAGGATGCAAATCCATTGCGGACAGCTTCATGTAAAAGGTCAGCTTTTGTTATTGGTAGTGCATAGAGAAAGAATGATCTGGCAAGATGTATTCCATAAATTCCTCAAAACAAGACCACAAAGGGCCCATTCTAGATTGAAGTTTTTCTACCTTAGCTTGGAACAAAGGACACAAGGTTGCATTATGTTGGAGAGCAGTCAAGTCCGTTAGCTGATAAAGATGATACTGATGGTATATTAAGACTTGGAAGAATGGAGCATAACTAAGCCAAGTGTTCTTTGAACTCCTCAATCTAGGTATTCTGATGCTCAACATTACAATTTTCTAATTGTAACTCCACTCTTTGGATAGCAATTAAAGCTTTAAGCTCTTAGGTTTCGTGAAAAAGATGATTCTTATCCTCATTGACAGTAGCTACCTGAGCCTTTACTTCAATCAATTGAGCTTGCAAAGAGGATATTTTCACTTTTTGGGCTTCTAGCAATCTAGTCTATGACTCCATTTGTTTGAAAAGATCGGAAAGAGCTTCCTTAGCTGAGGCAAGCTGAGTATTAGCCTTATGTAACTCTTCCTTGGAGTGTAGTGTCTCCTTGTGGAAAGAAGAGAGCACAACTACTGCTAAACACAAGTTATAATTGCTATAGCTATGGAACTCTAAATGTCTTTACACAAGAAACGAATTGTGTCTCCTACTACTAGGCAATGTAGAGAAGGAATTGGTATGTCCAAACTACCATCTTTGTGTGCCTTGAATAAATTGGTAGTTGTAAGGCATGTAGGAAGGGTAATGCTTGATGTAGCAGGGATCGACACTAGAGGAACGGAAGTAGGAACTGTTTCTACCACATGCTTTAAGCACTTTCTCTTAATGACCAAAGGAGGGGAGAGTCATGATCTTCAGGGATAATTTCAGAATCTTTAATTAAAGGAAGAGAAACCACTAGGGGATTTTTGAGCAGTGGTAAATTTTTATTTGCAGGGGTAAAACATGTCAGGAAAACATACAAGAACCATACGTGACATTAGTCACATTACCCCTAGTTACCCAATAAAGTGTTGATCTATTTTCGCAAGGAAATAGGAACTCCAATCAATGGTTATGCCCTTAAGCACCATTCTAGAATCAATGAATAATTCCTTGGACATATAATTAGATGGAGTCTTGGTAGGCATAAACCTATCCTGAAGGAACTGACATAGCTGTTTTAAAAAAGGATTAGAGATCATGGAAACACAAACTTCGGATATAGTGATGACCCATTTAGCATCCAATAAGTCCTTATTCTGTCACTATAAGAGCTTCAAAATGTCAACATTGGAAAAGAGTTGGTGGATTGCCGGAAAGGGTTCCCCACGATAGAGAAGAGGTAAAGCATTTTCCAATCCTCGAGGTGTCATCAGAATAATGGTACCTTGAAAAGAGCCCGACTACTTGCTATAAGAGATTAAGAATTCATCACACAAGGTAGGATCATTAGGAATGAGTGGCGATGAGAGAGCCATAAAATGGGATATATTGGACTTAGTAATAAGGTTTGATTCTAACAACTGATGAGAATAATCTCGGCTAACCAAAGGAACATATTGGGCTGCGGGAGGAGTTCGAGGTGACATTCAGATTCGAACAAAACACACATCACACAAATGGACACAAAGGAGGCCTACAAAATAGTAAAACCAAAAAAAAAAAAAAAAAGAGGATCAGTTCATCCACAATATAGAAGACCACCTTAAAAAAACCACATCCTTAAAAAAAATTGGTATGAGACTTATCCACACATGTGACCGATAGCTTCACGAAATGCAAACAAACATGCATCTTGATTCTCATATCAAGCAATAAAATAAAAAAGAAATATATATACCATAACCCAGACTACATCAGCATGACCATCAAAACATAAGAAATACCACAAACTACACCACAATTGACATAATTGGACCAAGTCCAAGACAATATTGACTAAGTAATATACTACATCACCTTCATTTCCACATATCATGTTCATTGATTAGAGAAAGGGGGCTAAGGGGGGGTTGAGTGGGGGGTAAGGAAGAGGGAGAAGAAGATGAAGGGGAGCTACTAGTGTGGCGGGCAGGGTGAGCCAGTAACATCGACGAGAGAATGAGGCTATGGGCAAGGCGTGCCAATGATGGTGATGGGAGAACACAATGGTGGGTGGCGCTGGGGAGGGCATTGAAGGAGGAAGAGAGGGTGGTGAGCAGGGAGAGAGGGAGAGGAAGGGGGGAGGGGAGAGGGGAGAGGTGCAAGGAGGGGTGGGGGACGAGGAGACAAAAAGAAGAAACAGAAAAGAGAGAGAGAGAGAGAGAGAGAGAGAGAGAGAGAGAGAGAGAGAGAGAAGAAGAAGAAGAAGAAGAGGAGAAGGACGAGGAGAGGGGGGAGGGGAAAACCGAATGGGTGGGTATGTTTTTTAAAATATGAATATTGTAAAAAAGAAAAATTGGATGGGATTAAAAATTTGTGGCACCAGGAGTGAATAGAAAGGGAGGAGTGTGGGCAGATCACAACCACAAGACGTTGAACTTGACCACACACATTTCAAGGTGAAAATCAAGCATCATACAGACACATAGGGCCACGAAACAAAAAAATTACGAAAAAATTAATTAAAAAAGATTCAGGCTACAAATTGATAGGCAATAAAAAGAAAAAGTGAGCATGACAATAGCAGAAATAGGATGGAGAATAGGAACAATATATTCGGCATGAAAAATATGCATTCATATGGAAAAATTTAAAAAAACCTCTCGAAAATGAGATAAAAAATTAATCATGGAAATTTCATTTGCTAGAACAGAGTGAGAGAAAAAGAAAAAATGTCTAATTTGATAAGAAGGCAGGGTTATCTAATCAAAACACGGATCTGGTGAGAAACAAGAGCATTCACATGAAAAAAAGACAAAAACGCTTACAAAAAGTAAAACAAAAATTAATTCAAGAATATCCATAAATCGAAATAGAGAGCAACAAAAAGGAAAAATGTCATGGAAGAGGTGTGTGAGGAGTTTAGTAGGTCAAAATGTGGCTCCTTTGTAAGAAACACACATTCACATGAAAAAATGTCAAAAATGCATAGAAGAACACAATCAAACATTAATAACACAAAATTCATGGGTCAGAATAAAAGGGATTAAAAAGAAAAAATGTATGGTTGAATGTGTCAAGGTTATCTAAGAAATGCACCATTCCAACAAGAACAAAGTGTAATCACATGAAAAACAACACAAATCACATAAGAAAAGACCCGCAAACGTGCAAAAATTAATAATGGCCAATTCATGCAATGAGGGGCTATAAAAAGAAAAAATATTCAAGAGAAGGGAAAAATTGTGGCTATCAAGTCAACCTGCAATTTTGTGAAAAAGATGTGTTTGCATGAAAACACATCTAATTCACAAAACATTCTCAGGATGAACAGGGTTGTAAGGTCATATTTTAATTTCGGTGAGCATAGGATACGTTTACATAGAATAACAATTAAACAAGGAAAAAGGCTAAAGGAGCAAGGAAAGACCCCGCGGACGAGGTAGAATAGGATGGTTGGGTGGAAAAGGGACCTTAACATGGCATACATAAAATACAATATTGTTTAAAGATCAAATAGTGGGGTGTTCATGAATATATGCAAATGAGATGTGCAAGGATGTGTCCCTACACTTAAAATCTTTATGGACTAGTTTGTCTAATCAAGAAGGGGACTGAGCACTTGACCATGACCCAAAACCTTGCATCCCCACACTTAATATATATAAACATTTGGCCTGTTTAGATGGTTGATGTGGATCGTCATTGACATACTAACAATCATTGAAGTTGCTCACAGTAGATACAACAACTTACCACAACATGTATCCAACATAGACAGACCATGGAAAAGCATGTAGGAAAGTAGCATTGTTGATAAAAACTTGTTAAATTCTCGATGATGAAGAATATAGCACAGTTCAATAAGTGCTCATGTAAGAATGATAGATCAATCTCTTGCTCCACGGCTCACATCACTCAAAGAGGAAGGAAGGAGAACCCTTAAGTTTTAACTCACGCCTAGTTGAGAAATCAACAAAGGGAATGATGCAAAGGAAGTATGCCAGTATGCACAATTAAGGGTGCATCAGTGCATCCCAATTCATCTAGCATAGGTGCAAGAAGGTAGGTCAGGGACCCTTGCAATGCAACACAAAATAGAGTGATGTATCCAATCGTAATGGTAGAGACCCATCCCATGTGTACATAGAAAAATGGAGATATACCTAGTGTTAGTATCATAACGTCCCTCACTCCTCGCCTCTCAGAGTTAATTGAAGAAAAAATCAATCACACTCGGGGCCCCCTCTGTCTCACACTTTGTTGATAGATACAGGAGGGCAACAATACTCACTTCCCCATCTATTTAGGATGAAAGCTCACATTGCTCAAGGTGATGAAGAGCAGCTTTGTCTTGTCGATGATGTCAAACAATATCGATCGATGAAGAGGCGGCCAATAGATTAGGAACTTGAATTACATGTAGAGGAGGTCGTAGAGCCCTAAGAGGAACACCAAGAAAAATGGGAAATCTACTACAAGAAAATCTATCTTGTCACACCAACAAGCATGTTTTCATATTTAATCAACCACAATAAGAAAAACAATACCAATCTTTATTAATCTTCACGCAATATCATATAGCAATTCTCCCACGAATTTATCATAACAAATCTTCAACAAATTCTTCATATTCTTCATAAAAACCATCAAAGAACCACAATGATAGAAAAGAAAGATCAACTTTGAATGAAACTCATCACATAGTATTCATCTTTCATTATCTTCATAGTCTCTCTCATGTAGATACAATGTATCTCATAAAAAATCGACTATCTCTCATACTCTATCTCTCTCACATATGCTCTCTCTCAATAGTACATTGGAATTACAATGAATAATCCTCAATAACCTTCTCTTGGTTATGGATGCCCCTTCTAAGAGGTATGCCTGATATGAAAAGTCACCAAAGCCACTACATTGTCCCTTGAGAGCTCACTACTGTCATTGTCACTTCAAGTCTTCTTCAACTACTTTTTCTACTTCTTCGAGCTATTCAAGCTTGTATTTTTCTTTCCAATATTAAAAAATATTTTCCAATCTAAATATCTATCCATCAAAACAGATTTAGAGGTAAATAGAGGCTTACAAAACAAAGGCAGAAGCTCTACAAAAACGCTTCAAAAGGTCAATAGAAGGTATAAAAACTATATAGTTTTTCTTGGAACAAGTCATGTTATGAAAGGAAATTTCCCTCTTTTCTCCCATAACAGTTTCTTTTCTTTTTCTATTTTTCTCTTTTTTTTCATTTTCTTTTCTTTTTTCTACCCTCGAGGGTATTTCCACATTTTCTCAAAGACCGGGTCAACATGACAAGGACCGAAGTCCTTTCCTCTCATGACCTTTTTTTTATAAATAAGATAAATGGTAGAATACCATGGATCGGTATCAACCTCGCCACATCAGTTGGATTGAATAGAAGAGTAACTGATCAGAGGCAAGGGGTGGAGGCAAGGGAAAAAAGAATGATGCCACCCATCAGGATAATAATGACAACTATCAATAGCAACATGAGAAATAGTAAGGAGCGACACCCAGCAACTATTAGCTATGATTGTCATGATCCCCAAGGAGAGTAATACTTCTTCAAGCAGCAACCATTAATCAAAAAGGGATCATCATAGGCATCGATGATGTATACATAAATAGAGCCATTAGGGTTGATAGAGCGAGTACCTTGTAGAGGCCCATTCAATGCTGTTGGAGCTTCTTTGGAAACTTACCAAAGTGTGAATCATAAACAAGGACTGGGTCACCTTCCTTGAATTCTTTGTGCTTGATAAAGCTGTCATAGTAAGTCTTTCACAAGGCCTATGTAGTTTCCATACATTGTAAGGCCATTCTACTAGTCTCATCCAAATATTCCAAGTGTAGGAGGTAGTGTTGTAGGGACTCATCATCTCCCAAGCGCTCCTAATAGCCACTCGCAACAAAGAGAGTAGGTTTATCTCGATAGGGAAGATGGCTTTTATACCATACACCAACTAGAAAGGTGTCTATCATGTAGCAGCCTTATGGGAGGTTCAGTATACCTAGTCGATCATCCTAGTTACAACGATGTGTAGAAATCATCCTTGTTAGGATTGCATACATGATATGATTACTAACTTCAACTTGGCTATTTTCTCTGAGTAGTAAGGTGTGGACTTGTGAAGATGAATCTTGTAAAGCTCTGTTAGCTCTTCCATAATCCTGTTTAGAAATTAAGTGCTTCTGTCACACTGACTAACTCTAAGGGGCTACCAAAGCAGGTGATAATATTTTCATACAGGAACAGGGCCACACTATTGTCGTCGTCTCATTTGAGAGGTTTGGCTTCACTACTTCATCACATAGTCTATACATAACAAAATGTATTGATTTTGCTTCCTTTTGGTTGGAGGATCGATGGGGCCCATGAAGTTGATGCCCCACTTCTCAAATGGCTTCAAGGGAAAGATGGGCTATAGTAACATGGCATTGGATTTGGTAGGCATTCCCATCCGCCGCCGCTGACAAGCATTACAATGTTTGCAATAGTCATAGGCATATTTATGCAGTGTAGGCCACCAATAACCTACGAGCAATACCTTTCTAGCTATTGCTTCTCTCACAAAGTGTCCACCACATGACTCGTCATGGCATGCTTTAAGCACAATCCTGATCTCATCTCTTATAACACGTCTCTGCAGCACTTCATATTTGCCTCTCTGGTACAAAGTGCCACCTAGTAAAGTGTAGGGGGCTAATTCTAGCTGAAACTTCTTCTTCTATCTGCTAGAGATGCCAAGGAGGTACTATTGTGTGGCCAAGAGGTTGGCAATATCGACGTACTATGGGATTATTATTTCCACCAAAAACAAGAAAGCATTAGGGAGGTCCACATCATCATGCTCCACTTCTTCAGTCTAAGGGATCTGCAATAGGTGATCGACTAAAGCATGGGAGTGATAAAGCTTTGTAACCACTTCAAAATCAAACTCCTAGAACAATAGTATCCATCTCATCATTTGACCTTTAATTCCTGCCTTATTCATCAAGAAGGATAGTGCATCATGATCCACATAAAACTTAAAGTACATCAATAGTACGCAGTGTTGAAACTTCTCCAAGGCAAACACCATTGTGAGGCATTCTAACTACATCACTATGTAGTTCCTTTGTGATTAGTGACCTTATGGCTTGTGTAGTAGATGCACTAATCCAACTTGGAGGAGTCTTTATGGCATGAGACTGCACCTAAACCTTCTACAGATGCATTAGTGTGTACATGGAACTCCTTCCTCCAATTAGGAGGTTGCAGGATGGGTGCCTCAATCAAAGATTGCTTCAGAGTGTTCAAAGCTTCTTCACAATCATCTGTCTAATTAAACTCTATATCTTTTCATAAGAGCTTATGTAGGGGGATGCCTTTATTGCAAAATGAGCAATGAATCTTCTATAGTAGCCCACAAGGCTAAGAAATCTCCTCATCTATTTTTGGTTGGTTGGTGCTATTAGAGCTGCAATCTTCTAAATCTTGGTAGGATCTATTGCTATCATTGTGCAAAGACAATGTGGCCTAGCAAAACTCCTAAAGAGACTCTGAAGATGCATTTGTCGCGGTTGAGGTAGATCCCATACTCCGAGTATCAATCAAAGCACTACTCCAAGTGTCTCCAATACACACATATTATGCTGTAAACACAGAAATCATCCTGGTATACCTTAATGAAATCATGCAAGTGATTTTGAAATATGGCATCATCACTCTTTGAAAGATAATAAGGGCATTACAAAGCCCCAACATCATCACTCTATCAGCATAGATTCCCCATTCTATTATGAAGGTTGTTTTGGATTGATCTTCTTTTGCTATGTGGACTTGGTTATATCCACTAAATCCATCCAATAAAAAATAGAGATCATATCCCGCCATTGTATCTAACAATTGGTTTGTGAAAGAAATAGGAAAATGATCCTTCTTTATCTTGGAATTCAACTTGCAAAAGTCCACACATATTCACAGCTTTCCATTCTTCTTAAATACTACCATGATGGGCGAAACCCATTCACTATTGGCCACTGGATAGATAAACTCAACTTCAAGGAGCTTTGGTAACTCTGCTTTCACCAAGGTTGAGTAATTGGGATTCAAGTGTCTCTATCTTTGCCTCATAGGTTTGGTATTGAGCTCTAGGTCGATGTGATATTGACACACCGTAGGATCGATCCCCTTCAGGTCTTTATACAACCATGCAAACACGTCCAAAATCTTCTTTAGTAGGTTGCGCAAGACTAACAACTCCTTTTCTAGAAGATTGGTACCCACCTTTCAGTGACATTCAATGCTATCTGCATCCACAAAAGTTAATTGCTTTTCACTTTCCACTTCGCCGATGAAGGTTCCACAAATTGCTTCTTGGCATAGATATAGATTCGAGTCCTTCAAGGGGAGTGGCCTCCTCATCTGATGCTCTACTAGAAGTGGCTTCTTCCTTCAATGGTGGCTGGCTTAGCTCTTTGGGATGTCAAAATGGTATCATGGCTATTTTAGATTTTGTGGGAGAGTTAATTACCTCCTAACTCGAGGACTCATCTTCTAAGGATGCATCTAAAAACCTCACATAATAGGGACCATTTGAGTTCTATTTGGGTTGCAGAACTAGTATTTATTGGCAAGGTGCATCATCATCATCCTTTCTTGAGAAGGGTAAATTAGGATGACAAAAGCCACTGTTGAAGGAATGCTTATTTTTCTTAATCCATTTCTTATAGAGGTTTTTCATACGATATGATTCATTTACTAGTCCAAAGGTACCAGAGTCATTCTATCCAATAGCATGGGATCTTGACCACTGAAAGCTTCTGGGAGTTTCTCCTTGTTAGCATCCTCTTCAAGCTAAATAGACTCCTCCACCTCGCTTCCATGATCTTCATCTTTACTTTCATCATCGTCCTCTTTAGACACTGGCTCTACCTCTGTAAGGACTCTATAAGAGAAGAACATGCTCTCTATTGCATCTTCTACTTCTGCTTTTGCTTCTGTCTCTAGCTTTGCTATGGCCATGTAACAATGAGAATAGTATATCCATGTCTCTATCTCATTGTTAGAGGTAAATTTGAAAGTCATTTCTCGAACTGATGGAAGATATTCACCCATTGACAAGGACTCTACTTCTTTTGGGAGTTAGCATATAGTGTTCACTATCAGGGACTGTGCCTCTATTTTATTGGGAAAGATGTGTTTAACAGCTTCTTCATTTGTTGATGTACCATCTGTAACTTTTTTGGAGGAGTTTCGATAGAGAAAGATCCATTATCTTTTTGTGAGCCATACAACTTTACTACCATCTGTTGGGTCCTTTGCCTAGGGTCAAGGTCCCCTTGAACTAATCTGTTTGTGCTCTTACTTCAAAAAGCCATGGTCTCCCTAACAACAGAGGCTATGAGGTCCCATGGGAATTTGGCTTCATCACCAGGTAGGTCAGCCAATAGTCTCTTCGTGTCAAGGTTGTCTTCACATTTATGGGGGAATGCCCAAAGGCTTAACTATACTTTGGTCTACTAGTCTAATAAGCCTTTGCGTATGATGCATGCCTTGTAGACCTAGATCCTTCATTGTCATATCCATTATTATGTTCAATGATGAGCCTCCATCAATCAATGCATTTGCAATAAAACATCCTTTAATCCAAATGCCAACCTCGGGGGGGGGGGGGGGGGGGGGGGGGGGGGGGGGTACCGAGATCTAGAAAAGCATTAGCCACATCCACTTCTTTTACTAGCTCTAAGGCCTTATTGGACTTTGTGGCAGCTGTGGGAGTATTTATTATTCCATATCTTCTTGTTAATATGCTTTTCGATTTCTTCCAATAGCTAGGAGACAACATCAAAAACTATTAGAATGTTAGATTTGGTTTGAATGTGTCTAGGTCTTTGACCAAGTCATATTCTTTGATAGGATCCACAGGCTTCTCCAGCTAGCTAGGGAATGGGGCAACACCCACTTCCATCTTTCTGTTTTCTTCCAGAAGCGGCAATATATGAACTTCTTCTCTCATTGGAGGTACTTTTGCATCATCTATCTCTTGGACCTTTGGTCTTACTTCTTTAATTATCTATGTATCCTTCTGTGGCACTAGACTACTATGTATTGCATTATTTTGTTTTGTACTATTCTATTTCTCTTTTGGAAGATTGAACTTCACAATTTTGGCATAGGGAGTGTTCTATTTTTGGAACACTCCCTATGGGTTCTCTTTGGCATAGGGAGTGTTCTATTTTTGGAACTATGGGTTCTCTTTTCTTGGTATGCATTATTGCAACAACTTCCAATTCCACCAAGTTACAGGCAAGTTATTGGGTCTTTTGTTGATCATTGGTGGTGTTCACTTTCACAGGAGCTAGATTGGGATAGTCTTTTGTTGTGTGGCATTTTCCCTTATATTGACTGCATAAGGGCTTGTAGTCTATTGACTTTCTAGGGTTTGGACAATTTGGTATAATATGACCATTTTCTTTGCATTCATAACACTCCACTTCTGATCTCTGGCCACTATCAGGACTGTCTTCGTTTGTAACTTTGAGAGGGAAACCTCCTTGGGCTAAAATTAGGACCGAACTCTCTAGGCTTTGGTCTGATATCTTGGGTTGTCATCTTGGATTCCAATGAGTTGAATCTTGCATCCTTTTTTCATGCATTTCCTCCTATAGTACTAGATATATTGGCAATATTCACCTTCAGTGTTTGCAATTGTTTTGTAATCACATCCATAAACTCTTTCTTAATGCTTGCAACTAAATTGGACAAATAGTCCTTCAAATTTTCTTCTCCTAGAGTACTCACAGTAGAGTTTTGGGAAGTCTTTGTAATCACTGCATAGATTGGTTGAGTTGGTCTAGAGGGTCATTTGTTTTGATTCTGATTCTGAGCTCCTATTGAGGCTAGTGGTTGTTGGTTCCACTTGGTAGGGTTCCACTATTGATGTTGAGTTTCCATTGGGAAAACTGTTTAAGGCCACTACTATTGTTGAATGATAATTTGAGATACTATTGTTTGCAACCACTATGGATTCGGTGCATTGTACCACGACATTGTTTGCATTTGAGAGTAAGGATAGGGAAC
Source organism: Lygodium microphyllum (assembly GCF_053477565.2). Taxonomy (NCBI): domain Eukaryota; kingdom Viridiplantae; phylum Streptophyta; class Polypodiopsida; order Schizaeales; family Lygodiaceae; genus Lygodium; species Lygodium microphyllum. The sequence goes on from NC_141157.1 coordinate 10,498,718, forward strand.
AGTCCCTAGGACTGCATTTAGTGGGTATACCATACCTGGCATGGGAGGAGGTAATACTCCTCTTCTTGAAGTTATCAACAGTCTTGCTTCAACTTCATCGTACAATCTCGCACCTTCCATTATAGCTTGTAAGTTAACTAGTTTTCTCAACTCCACAAACTTACAAACTTTTGGTTATAGACCCTTGCCACATGGCTGCCATAGCTACATGCATGCAAGTAATAGTGTTTGACGAATGAGGTGACCCCATTGCTAATGATCGAAATGAGAAGAAGCAAGCTATAGCTAATGGATCAATCATGGACTTTGATCCTATTGCTTCTAGCCACAATGGTAGAAGTGAGCTTAACTACATAGTAGCAAAGCAAGAGTTTTGAAATAGCCTAGACATGCTAGAGGTGGAATGGGAAGAAGCAAGCTATAGCTAATGGATCAACCATGGACTTTGATCCTACTACTTATGGCTACAATGGCAGAAGTGGGCTTAACTACATGACAACAAAGCAAGAGTTTTAAAATAGCCTAGACATGCCTGAGGTGGATAAGCCGATTCATGAAAAACAAGATGCCATCGATTAGCACAGAACTGCAAAGGCAACTATTGAACAAGAAAGATCTTCAACGCCAATGTCAACGTCTCCCTTGGTCAAGTCCACAAATGATATGTAAACTTTGCCACAACTAGTGTATTTTTTTATTTTATAGGCACACCTCCAACTAAATAAGATTTTGATCGCTCTTTCAAAGCAACTTACCAAGGTAAAGCCATGCTCCTCCATTATCGATTTATTGGTATTTTTATGGGGTTGCTCAATATTGTTGGAAAGCACAACTAGGTTCTAGGATGTGCTGTGGGTATAAGGGAAACCTTGTCCTCATGATGCCATGGTCACCATCCTTTTCTCCAAACTCAATGCTTCAATATCAACACCCAGTTTGGATCACTTTCCTTAACCTTCTTGTATGACACAATGAGGAAGTCAAGCACACAAACATGCATTTTCTCCACATTGGATCACACAATCACACTCAAGGCAATTATTGAGGAGGGTAGATGCTATGAATGTGGTGCATTGGAAATCTTGGCCCTCATTTAGGACTACCTTGTAGAGATTGTGGGGACAAACTACCCTAAAGTCAACAATCATAATTATAAGGTTGTTAAGTTCTTTGAAGGGTACACTTCCTTGGTTTCTAAATAGATAGCAAATAGATTGTGCAAACCTTTTTCAAGACAAGGCTATGTGGGAGACGTGTGGCTCTAACTTCACTAGATTTGTCAATGACTGCTTCAACAAGGGGGAGTTCAAAATAAGGCTATGTGGGAGACATGTGGCTCTGACTTCACTAGATTTGTCAATCTGGAGCCCCAAAAGGAACACCAAGAAAAATGGGGAAACTATTGCAATAAAATCTATCTTGTCACACCAACATGCATGTTCTTCATACTTTAATCAACCACAATAAGAAAAAGAACACCAATCTTCACAAATCTTCATCCAACATCATATGGTGAATCTTCCATGGATTTATCACAATCGATCTTGGACACATTCTTCGTATTCTTCATAGAAACTATCAGAGAACCACAATGACACAAAGGAAAGATCAACTTTGAATGGAATTCATCACATAGTATTCATTTTCATAATCTTCATAGTCTTTTTCTCATGTAGATACAATATTTCTCATAGAAAATTGGCTCTCTCTCATACTCTATCTCTCTCACATATGCTCTCTTTCAATAGTACATTAGAATAACTAAGAATTACTCTCAAAATACTCTATTGGTCATGGATATATCTGCCAAGAGATATGCCTGATATGAAGAAGCACTAGAGCCACTATAATGTCCCTTGGAAAAGCTCATTATTGTTACTATCACTATAGTAAATCTTCAGTTCAAGTCTTTTACAACTACTTCTTCAAGCTATCTTGTGCTTGTGTTCTTCCTCTTCCAAGATTTCAAAACATTTTTCAAGCTAAACATCCATCCATCAAAACACATATAGAAGCAAATAGAGGCTTACAAAATAGATACAAAAGCTCTACAGAACACTAGAGAAGGTCTACAAAAGGCACAAAAATCATGCAACTCGAAGAAAAACCACTTCAATTCATCCAAAACCTTCCAACACACTCTCAACCATTCCTCACAACACTCATTCACAATCTCAGCCTCATAAACATAAAGAAAATAGATCAAGGCAAAGGCAAAACAGACCCTATCAAAACCAAACAAGCACATTACATAACCAATCAGAACATCATAACTCAACCAAAAATCAACATGAGCTTCTCAAACATACTCAACCCATCCCAAAACACTCGAAAAAACTTCCAAAACTTCCAAAATCAATCAATAAACCCCTAAAATCAACCATCAATCTCACAAAAATAATACAAATTAGCCCAAAAAAACAAGTGAATTCAGCCCCTCAACACAATCACTACTTCAATGAGGGGGAGTTTCCTAAAGAAGCAAATGTCATACTCGTTAAAGTGCTTTCCAAGTTTGCAACAAGGATCAAGGTCACACATTGGCAACATTTGACGATGTTAAACATGTCATATAAACTTGCAACAAAGGCACTAGCTTTGCATATTAGAACACTTCTTGCTCACATACTACACTTGCATCATATATGGATTTATTCATGAAAGAAGAATCTGGGATGCCATCTTAAATCTTGCTGCAGGAATAGATTGACCCCTAGCTAGTGGCTAAAGTTGTTTTTTCTTATCAATCTCGATTTTTGGAAAAGCATATGATCGCGTTTCATGAGACTTCATCATTTTACCCTTTGGCAATGAGATTTGGCCAAGGGATTCAGCCAAATGATCAGGACCTTATTCTCTAATGAAGTATCATAAGTGCAAGTCAATGAGATGCTCTCCAAGCCCTTCTCTCTCAAAAGATCAGTTAGTCAAGGGTACCCCATTGTAACCCTCTTCCTTGCTATGGTTTATAAACCCTTTGTTAAGGAGATTGGACTAGTTGATCCAAAGGGAAAATCTAAGGGTTTTGGCCCTCCTAGATGGTTGTCAATTCATCTCGCAATTCTTTAGTAGGCTCTACAAAGTCAATTAGAGACTTTGACAAATGCATTTTAGCTTTTCTCTAACCTATTAGGCTTTGCAATAAGCAAACCCAAGAGATAGAAATCACTAACATTAGACAAAATAACACAAAAAATGGAGGCTAACCACCAAGGAACTATAATGGTTACTAAAAGTTCTGGGGAAGACTAAGGAGGAGTGGCCCACCTCATATATTGCAAAAAATGTGCATCCCCTAAAATGCCTTCAAATAGAGAAATCAGAGCTCCTAGCAGACTCTCAAAGGAGAATTGACTTCAAACTATATCAAAGTTGTATCTTGATGAGGACAATGGGATATTGAAGAACTAAGTACCCCAGAACCAAGATGAGGACTTGGAAGAGACGACTAATAAGAATTTGGGCAACCCCTTTCAACAAACTAAATTTAGTATTGTGAAGAGTCCTCACCAATAAGCTACAAACCAAAGAAAGACTGCACAAGTGCAAATTGCTCTCACCCTTATGGCCAATTTGTCAAAAAGATGTTGAAACAATCTAATGTATGACTTGGAAGTGCAAACTAGTCTCACCCTTATGGCCAATTTGTCAAAAAGAGGTTGAAATAATCCAATGTATGACTTGGAAGTATAATGCTTCCAAGGTAGTTTGGAAGGAAATAGGAGAATAGATAGAAAGAGCATGGTTTCATGCAAGGTTCAACACAAAGAGCATCAATTTTGGAAAGACCCTCAACTTAATGAGGGCTCGCTTAAGATTCTTAATGTTGTTAGAATACTAGTTACTAGACCACTATGGAAACATAGAAATGCTCTTGTTTTTGGAAGAGTTTCTCAACATATCCCTCTTAACATAACTTCCAATATGAGCATGCTACAAGCTAGATAACCTCCAATAAGGCTAGGACCTAGAGGACACTCCAAGAAAAAATGACAAAACTTTGAGTATTCAAAACATAGAGAAAGAGTTCATATTGCTACTCACACTATTATCCATATCCAAGAAAAGTAAGAGGAGACATGTATGTTGTGCCTCAAAGGCATGTTAGGCAAGATTCCAGATAGTAACAAGATTAGAGGCAACTAATCCTACTAGGCATCAACTAGAAAGAAAGCTTGATGAAGACTAATCTAAAATGAATATGATGGAAACCAACTAGTCTAATGATGGGGAAATATATAGCTATGTAGCCATAAAAATAGTTAGAAATAAGAAGACTAAAATTGAGTTTTAAATGACTATGAGAATTAACAAAGGAAAGTGGGTTATGGTTGAGCAAGAAAGCAAAATAGAGAAGGAAAGTTCAAATGGGAGATTTTGCTTTAGGAGTCAATGAAATTCCTTATAGTTTTCTTGAGGATCTTAAGAGTAAAAGGTTAAATGTTACTTATGGACAATTGCTTTGATTGAATCTATATTTGACAAGACATTGGCATGGGTTGCAATGTTATAAATGCTTAAGTTTGTAGAATCACTAAAGAGACATTACTACAAATTCATATTAAGATAACAAGGCATCCCATGCATTAATGTTTAAATGGATAACATCTCAAAACTAAGATGTTTATGGATTATTTAAAATCTAGAAATTAATGTTGGAGGTCAAAGAGCATGTTTGAGATTTTCATGTAATGCCTACAAAGTTGGGAGTATGCCCTCTTATTTTGGGCAAACCCTAGTTGATTTTTCTGCAATTATGACAAGACTAGTATAGAAGCTAATTGGGGATTTACTTAGACAAACCCACTCATCGGGGCTAATCGTTGACATGAAAATAGGATATGTCATTCATGATGGACATGAAAGTGTGATTGAAAAAGAGGAGGCTAGCCATATAGGAAGCTCTATTATTGATTATGAGGATAGAGAATGGGGAGCCTACATGCATTCTAGAGATGTTGACATTTTTTTATTGTAAATTCAAGGCTCAAACGAGAAGAGGAAGGGTAATAAGGTTGAGAAAAAAAGTGAATAACTTGCTAGAAATCAATATGGAGATGCCTAAAATAATTAAATTGTTGCAATGATCCAAGTTGGTTTGCTATTAAATCTTACCAATTAAGAGGTACTCATAGCATTGTGCCTCATATTAACTTAAAGGAAGGATGCAAGTTAGTAGTTCAAAATCTAAGAAGTCTTGGTAAAATTTAAGAAGATGTGCCTAAAGTTAAACATTTGAAAGTTATTGGCCTAGTTTACTTATCCCATTGATGATTATGCAAAATATGTATCTCCTTTTGTGATCGTACCAAAAAATAATGAAAAATGGAAAGTGTTTGATTTTTAGCCACTTAATGTTGTAACTAAAAGGGATTACTATCCTCTTCCATTTTGGGATGAGATCCTTTACAGTATAACAATGGATATTATTGATACTTTCAAATCAAAATAGCAAGAGGATTTTAAAAAGGCCACTTTCATTAGCTCAGGTGGTGTTTTCACCATAGGGTAACGCCTTTTAGATTGATAAATTCTTATGTCCACTTTTAAAGATGAGTCAATTAAGTATCTTCCCATCTTATTAGAAAATAACCAAGAGTATTTATAGATCATTTGTGTGTATACAACACTAGAGATTTACATGTTGAAAAAGCTTAATGAGACCTTTTGCAAATTGGACCAAGATGCGGGACCAGTGAATCTTTAGAAATGGAAGGTGACAAGAACTAGATTAATACTTTTGAAACATGAAGTATTTGCTAATGGAATTTCACTAGGGCCTAGTAAAATTGAGGTATTATTTTTAATGCACCCTTCCAAACTACCAAATCATTAATAAGCTTTGTCCACAAGCAAAGATATTTATCAAGGTCTTTCCATATATTGGCTAAATATGTGGATCCCTTCAAAAGGTAACTCAAAAACATCCTTTGGTTTGGACACAAGTTAAGAAAAACATCTTTTCAAATAAAGGAAAATTTGAGTACTTTACCAATTCTTATGTCTCTAAATTGGGACGAGCCTTTTTTCATTATCATTAGTGATGAAAAAAATGTTGTTGGGGCTATTCTCATGTAGAAATGAAAAGCAATATCTTATATGAGACTTGTGTTCTATATAAGCAAATCTCTTGGGGCAACGAAAAATGCATGGCTAAATTGAAAGATAGAGCCTAACTGGAAGCAAGAGCTATGGCAAATAGAGCAAGAGAGCAAGAGAGCAAGAGAGAGACACATTGTATGTGGAAACTCCAACAGTCACAATGTGTGACTGACCTTTCCTTATTCATTAGTCATTAAAAGAATAAAGAATAAAGTGATAGTGATGGGCATCCACCACTTGTAGTATATAGGTGTGAGATCATGGTGTGTATAGTAAATATAGGGCGCATGCATCTTTACCCCTGACAACCTCTCACTTAAAGATAAATGTGCCTCAAGCGAGGAGAGAACAAGAAAAGTGACAAAGTAAAAATGTACATGAGGTATAACTCGATGAGAAATAGAGGTCATCTCACCCCATCATCTTCCTAAGGAAGGCAAAACATTCCACTGAGAACTTCTAGTAAGTGAATCTACCGGATTCTTATCAATTAAGATCTTGGCAAGCTCAATAGACTTGTTCTCTACCACCTCCATGATGATGAAATGATAGCACACCTCAATGTACCTTGTATTCGCATGGAACGTCGGATTCTTGGCCCCAACTAAATAGCACTCTTGGCCAACAATACCAAGATCTACCACCAAATGACCTAGACATAGGGCCTCCTTGCAAGCCTCAGTGGTGGCTACAATATACTCCACCTCAGTAGTAGATAAGGCCATGCATTTCTACACCCTCCTGGACATCCAAGAAATATCACCTTTAACAAGGGTAAAGATATACCTAGATATGGACTTCCTAATATTTGCATGCCTTGCATAGCCAAAGTCAGTGTAACCCATGACTGTAGTATCCTGAACACCATAGCAAATGCACATATCTGTAGTGCCTTTCAGGTATTGCACGATATCCTTCATGGCATCCCAATGCCACCATCCAAATGTAGCCATATAGGATACAAAAACTCCCATTGTAAAGGCTATGTCAATTAACTGGCTATTATGGCATATGCATCAAACTACCCATTGTAGATGCATAAGGGATCCTGGCCATCTCGACATTCTACTCATTTGATAAGGGACAATTAACCTAACTAATCTTCACATTGGAAGATAAAGGGCAACCAATAGGCTTAACATCTTACACATGGAATTGCTCAAGCATCTTCTCTATGTATGCCTGTGACAAGTAAAGGACGCCTTAGAGCAATCGTGCATGATGCGCATACCAAGAATATGTGAGGCCTAACCCATGTCCTTCATCTCAAAGCCCTTATTAAGCTAAGTTTTCAAAGCATTCAGTGCATCATGAACTCTACTAGCAATCAATATATCATCAACATAAAGTACCAAGATAATAAGGCTACCATCATGGGCCTTCTTTGTATATAAACACGAATCCATAATATTGTGAGTATATCTTGGGAATACATGAAAGTATCAAACTTATGGTACCATTCTATAGGTCCTTGTTTAAGGCCATAAAGGCTCTTTCTCAACTTGGACACTAGGTGTTCCGTGCCCTTTTCCATAAAGCCCTTAGGCTATTATAAATAGATATTCTCATGCAAGTCCCCATGTAGAAAAGCCATCTTCACATCCATCTGATAAAGTGAGTCAAGTCTTAATTCCAAAGTGTATGCAATTCAAGGATGGTCAAGAAGCCACTAATGTGGATTGGATGCTCAAAAAAGGGTGGGAACCCTAGAACTTTGTATAAAAGGATAAGAGATAGTGAAAAAGTCTATTCACATGTGTGCAAACTTGTGATATTCATGCTTGTGTTATCTTTTCTTGCAAGAGAGAGAGTGAGTGTGAGAGTGAGGGACATTGAGTAAGAAGCCTTTACACCTTTCTCTTCTTTTTAATCTATTCTTTTGGACATAGCAAGTGATATTGAGAGTGTGTGAAGTAGGGAGAGTGAGAAAGCAAGGGATGCAACAAATGAAGTTTTCCTTATCTCTCTTTAGCTTCTTGAGCTACCCTTGGTGGTTCATGCAAGTGTAGCAATGAACAAGTGAGGAGACAAACGATTGAGTGTGTGTATGGATCATGGAGTGCAACTTACTAAGCAAGCCATGACAATGTGGTAAGTCAAGGTAATTTCATTCACTATGTTTGTACATGCATGTAAGTAGACTAGGTGAGAGATAGTCATGTTTTTGGTGCATCGAGACCCTTGAACTAGTAAGGGTGTCTCCATGGTCCCAATATTGATGTGTGAATACAATAAGAAGGGACTAAATCACTTGTTCTTGGTAATTTGGACATTGGTGAACCATCAAGGTAAACCTTTCCAAATTTTAATAGATTGTAGAAGCACTCATTCCTTTATTTCTCCAAAGTGTGTACATGAACTAGGCATAGATGTTGCACTAGTATCTAAACTTTTGGTATAGTTAGAAAATAGAAATAAAGTCATATAATCATAACAAACTAGGAATGTAGAATTTGATCTAAGCAATGAGCCCACTAGTATAAGATTTTGTATCATGAACTTGGGCACCTATGAATGCTTATTAGAAATGGATTGGCTAACCCCAATGATGCCCATATTCATTGTGGAAGAGACCAAGTCTCATTCCAAAACCTAGAACAAAAGTAAGTGACTACTCAAGATAAATATGATAAGCCAAAAATCTAATTAGCCAAAGCTTCACAAATAGAACAAGAGCTAAGAAAAGGATTACATTATTTAACTAATCACAATAAAATCAGTTAAGATAAATAATCAAAAGAGGAACCTTTATGGATAAAGGAGTATGTAGATGGAAGAGTTAACTGAACTTCCACCTCAAAGGGAAGTTGACCTTGAAATTGAGCTAGGACTAGGAGCTACTCAAGTTGCAAGAAAGCCTTATCAAATAATGTCTATCCTTAAGGCTATTGAGTTGAAAGAATAACTCAATAAATTATTGGATCAAATATACATTTGACCAAGTAATTTGCCATGGGTAGCCCTGATCCTATTTCAGAAAAAGAAAAAGAAAATACTTCATTTTTTGCATTGACTATTATGGGCTAATCTAGGTCATAATTAAAGAAACAAGTACCAATCCCTAGGATTAATGAGTTACTTGATATACTTCAAGGAGCAAAGATCTTTTCAAAGATTAACTTGAGGTCTAAGTACTATCAAATAAGAATAAAAGAAGAAGATATCCACAAAATTTCCTTAATACAAGGTATAGCCATTATGAGTTCATTATTAAGTCTTTTGGGCTAAATAATGCTCCTACAACCTTCAATAGATTGATGCAAGATATCATTTGACTTTATCTCAATGATATTGTTATTGTCTTGGTTGATGACATTTTGACCTATTCCAGAAAGATAAGGAAGATGAGCCACAACTCTGTATTGTTCTTGAAACAATGAGGACACACTAGCTTTATGTTAAGAAGGAAAAGTGCACATTCTTCAAAAGATAGATTGAGTAACTTGGGTTTATAGTATCAAAAGAAGGAATTACATTAGAGCTTGCTAAGGTCAAGGATGCATAAGAATAGCAACCCCCAACAATGGTCAAGGAAGTGCATAGTTTCTTAGGATTGATCAAATGGTGCCTAGTCTTTACCAAGGATTATGCACCTTGATTGCCACACCCCTCACCGACTTGCTAAAGAAACAAAATTACATGGTATGGAATCCAATTGAGTGATATAGCTTTGAAAGAATCAAGCAAAGTTTAGTAACTAGCCGTATTTTTTAGCTTCCTAACCTAACCCAATGATTTGAGGTTGTGACGAATGCAAGCTCCCTCACATTGTGTTGTCTAGTTATGCAAGAGGGACATCCAATTGTTTATTCCTCAAGCAAGCTAAAGACGCATAAAAGAAACTATACTATCCATGACTTAGAATTGCTCTCTATGATCCATGCTCTCGAGTTTTGGAGACATTACTTGCTTGGTAAGAATTTCAGCTTGGCAAAAAAATCATAAAAGTCTTAAATGGATCTCTATCCAATTGGATCTAGACATGAGACAACAAAGATGAATCGAAATCTTACAAGAGTATGACTTTGCTATACACTACTCTAAATAAATCATGCGTTTTGTATCGATTTGTAGTCCAATGTTTTGCCCATCCCATTTCTAACAAAGGATGTATCCAAACATTTAGGTGGCTAGCACCTCGTATCATATACACAAAGAGCTCCTCCTCAGCAAAGTGTTGTGGCTCCTATGACTCTCCTATATCCTAAGGATTGAACCTAAGATGCATTATCTAAACATACAACACAATCATAACATTGTCCACTCTTTTGTCTTTTGTTAGAGTGTTCCAAGAGATAATTTTGTTTTCTCACATAAGTGTCCCAAAGAAAATCATTCTATTCTATAGCTTGGGAATTCTCACACGCTCTCATCATTGGTCGATCATTTTAGCAATCAAGTGCCATGCATCCAGGAGATTTTCTCTTAATATCATGTTTAAATGTAGATGCAATTGGAGTGACATATAGTGCTCAAACAAATTAGTCACAAATCAGCCATCATATCATGTGCAAAAACATTCTTTCAATGATTTTCTTTCTAATGTATTACTGTGTTGCTCAAAAACAATACCAAACTAATCTGTGCTATTAGCCCAAGAAAACAAAATATAGTTGCGGATGCTTTAAGCAGCAAGAAGGCATTCCCCAATACTCTCATTGTTGCAAAAGAACTCTGAAGGGTAAGAATCACTAGATACATAAGTATCAATGCAAAGTAATCCCATCATCCAATTGACAAAAGAAAAATATGCAAAAAACACTAAATATCAATGCTTAAGAACGAATGTTCAACTTAGGGAAGGATCAATATTCTAAGTTGCAACTCAAGTACTGAGACTTGTCTACTTCTCTATTGAGGAAGAGCTTATGTACTTTAAGAAAAGATAATGCATTCCTTCTACTCATAAATTAAGAAAGCAAATACTCTAGGAAACACACAACTCCTCATCCTTGGGATATCCTAGCTATGCTGAGACATTTAATGTAGTTAGGAAAAGCTATCATTGGGAAAATCTTAGAGGTGGTATACTTAACTATGTCACTGAATGCCTAAGATGCCAAAGGGTGAAAGCAGAGCGTATTAAAATGCCACATAAACTTCAGTCTCTCAACATTTCTCAAATGAAGTGGGAATCATTAGTATGGATTTTGTGGTAGGATTTCCTTTGAGGATATAACTCTACCACGATGATTATGGACATGCTAGCAAATATTTATTATCTCATTTTTGTCAAGACAAACTGTGAGGCTTCAGATATCACAAGGTTGTTTGTCAAATAAATCTTTAAGATTTATGGGTCTCCAAAAAGGATTATCAATGATTAAGATTCTTTCCTTACTTCTAGACTATGAAAAAGATTATTTATTTGAAGTTATTGGTCCATAGCTATACTTCATATCACCCACAAATCGATGGCCAAATAGAGCAAGTGAATCTAGTCAAAGAAGACATCCCAAGGGATGTTGTTGCATAGAACCTAAGTAATGTATGCAATGTCTATACTTGGTGGAATTTGCTTACAATGCCTCTTACCACCAAAGCATTAAGATGACTCCTTTCTAGGCATTGTATGAGTAAGAGTGTTTAACCTTGCTCAACTTCTTCAATTCAATAGTAAAGGTAGAAGCCTCCAAATAGATACTAGTGGAGATGGATGAATAAGTTAAGGCCATAAGAAAATATATTCAAGTTGCTAAGGATCACCAAAAAGCCTACACTGATCTTGGAAGACAAGTGCAGATTTTCAAAGAAGGGGACATGGTATTTCTCCATGTTCACCCCAAAGAAGAGCTCACTATCATTGGGTGGATCCAAGAAACTAAGCCCATGATATTGTGGGCCTTGCAAGACCCTCAAGTACTTAGGAACCAATGCATATAACTTGCAACTTCCCAAATACTTAAAGATCCTCAATAGTGTTTATGTTAGTTTGCTAAAGGCATATGTATCCAACCATGACCATGTACTAGATGATCAATAGGTCATTATGCTGAGCCAAAGGAATCCTTGAGCTCCAACTTGAGAAAATACTTGCTGTAATGGAGAGAATCCTTAGAAGTAGGACTTTAATGAGATATGTCATCTAGTGGAAACACTTGGATTGACAAGCAACTCTATGTAAACAATATCCTAAGTTTCTCTCAAGATGAGGACATTTGAATTTCTTCAAAGGGGGAGAGGATGTAATATCCTAGAGCTAAAAATCCCATGTGAAAGGGGACTAAGCTCAAATTCATGAATCTTAGTCGTTAAAAAGAAGAAATTAAAACAAAAGCCTTTTGTCAGCTCCTGTAATCTACCCCATCATCATTTGTGCCATCATCATCAACATCAAAAGCTTCACCTCCTACTTATTGTAAAATCCCTCAACCTATGAAAATATTAATCATGAAGTTCAATCACACTAAGGTAAGCACATTCAATTGGGAAGCATGACGAGAAAAGCAAGCACAACATCCAACCGTAAAGCAGCATGAGAGAGAGAGAGAGAGGCTAACTAAGGCTATAAAAAGCCTTAATCCTTAAGGCTTAGTGACTATTTGGGAATTTTTAGATCATTGGACATAGAGAGAGGGTGTTTGTATGTTTGTGTGTTTGTTTGTGTGTGTGTGTGTGTGTGAAGAGAGAGATAGAAGGGAGAAAGAAAAATAGAGAGAGAGAGAGAGAGAGAGAGAGAGAGAGAGAGAGAGAGAGAGAGAGAGAGAGAGAAGCTAGAGGAGAGTGAGAGAGATAAATAGGGAGGAAGAGTGTGTGAGAGAGAAAGAAGGAATATAAAGAGGGCGAGTAAGAGAGGAGAGAGAGATTAAAGGAGAAGAGGGTCCCATCCCTAATTTAGAGGATCAATCCAACTCATCTCATCCTCCTCCTTGTGAATCATCTTGCCTCCATGAATCACTCTCCTTGCTCCATCCACCTACTTCCAAATCAATCCTAACTAAATATCAACCCCCTCTCCATTTCCTATTGCTATTTGTCCATTCATCACCTTTACCAATTGTTGCATCTCCTATTTTCCATCCAAAATGTGCCCAAAAATACATTAAAAACCTCAACATTTGTCATATGACTTCCTTTATCCTACTATCAAAGTTCACTCCTCTTAAGTCGAGACATTGTTCTTGACCCAACCCAACCCTATACAACTTCTAGAGTCTATCCTGTAGCCATGACTTGAGCATGCACAAGTCCTAAACAGGATTGAAAATGGCTCAAATGAGAAGTGAGATGAGGGACATGCTAAAAGAATTGGCATGTGCAAGATGGCCCCAAAATGAAGGAATCTTAGAGTTGGAGGAGAAGTAGCACATATAAGTAATATTCCCATCACGTTAACTCAAGTCTAAGTGCCACCCTTGTATTCTGAAAAGTATTTTTAGCATAATCATAATAATAGAAATATTAGTTGAATTAATGATAAAAACCTAGATTGCAATTACTTGAGTCTCAAGATTCTTTTGCACACCCTAAGAATCAAGTAGATGGATGAAGAACATAGATGCTCAAGAGAAAATTCCAATAGGAATAACTCCTCCTGTGATGATACATATTCCCTACTTAAAGATTTCTAAACAATTGGATGTTTATATTGCATTGATGAGATGATCAATTGAGAAAATTTGTCGTAAATCAAAGTTAAATTCTATATCTTTTGAATATAATCTTTATGTGATAAAAAATCTCAAGGAAGTTAAGATAACTAAGGATATTGGTGAGGTACTATCCTAGTTATCTCATAAAAATTAACTACTAAAGAGAGATTGATTTCTCAAGCTAGCAAAAGTTAGAAAAATTTCAATCCTTTCACTAGAAACCTATTTAGCAAGGGTTAGAAAAATTTCAAGCCTTTCACTAGGTCTAGCAAGGCACCTTGATGAGGATTTCACTCTTGAATAGAAAAATAAATCTCCGAAATTGAAACAAAAAAGAAACTTTAGTTATACTTAAACCTTTTGAAGAAAGAAGCCCTTGAATGCTTCAAATAGAAGTGTCATCTCATTCTTTTTGCTCAGATTGGGAATAAAGTAGACGAAAGGCATCCATCGTAAAGCCTAAGACCCAATATATAAAGCCATGAATTGAATCAAGGGAAACCTATGCTTGTAAGGTCAAGGCTTTGAAAAAAGTATTTATACACAAGTAAACTTATCATACTACTTGTGGTATTGAAACAAATGTTTGAACTATTTGTGGATTCTAAGAAATAATTTATCAAATACACGTTAACTCTTGGATGTGTTCACTCTTCCCCCAAGGTTAGTTATGCTAGGGGGGCTCTGGCTATAATTCCCCTAACATTCTAGAACCAGCTAAATCCCTACAAGTTTTGGTTGATCTCTTGGAAGGCCCTGATGTTAGGTAAGGGCGAACTTTGTGGGCTTATTTTTTACATTTGGATGGAGTCTTGATATGGATTGGAACTATTATTGTAATAAGAATAAATATAATAAATTTGAACAAATATGTTATTTCTAAAAGGACTATTTTTTCTTTGTTGTATTCATGTTCATGCTTAGCTTATGTGAAGGGATATTGTCTAATGGGCTAAATAACGAACCTATTTTTATATGTCAAACTAAGATGTGTCAAGTTAATTAGAAAGCCAAAAATACTCATCGAGGGAAGTGGGTGGTTAGATCCCTGATGGATCTTTCCTACGGCAAAGTGATCTCAATTAGTCAAGAGCTTTCACAAGAAAATTCAAAATGCTAGATTGGGACAAGTTAGGAAGGGCCAAATGCTGTCTCTCCTAGTGTGTCATTCTAGATGTCGACTGGTGTCATTTTAGGGGATTGAAGTTGAGACTATACATTATAGGTACAGGGGTTGACACATATCACCCCACCTTGTTTTCTTTTTCCACTCTCTTTGAGCCAAGTGCAAGAATGGTTCAGTGGTGCACAGATCGGATGCTGTACGCTGGCAGGTCCCCAAGAACAAAAGAACTCTACTTTTTGCACAAAACTCAAGATAGAAAGCATGCACGACATGAACAAGAGACCAATTGGGTGCAATCTCCCCTGTGAGCGCTCCACAAAGCATGTATTTTATGTATTAATCATCTTCAAGCTCAAATAATAGCCCAAATTACAAAATAGCACGCTTTTGGCTTTTGAGTTTGCTTTAGCACAAAATAGAAATAAAGCTAATGGGCGGGCGCCCAAAGAGTCAAGCATACCCAATACAATGTCCAAATACAAATATCATAATCGTGCGCCCATGCGCACACAAAATAATATATAAATATCCAACGCCTTAATAAATAGGCGACAAAATATAGGCGCCATGCCTAAGGTATGCGTCCATCAAAATATATGTGATAACTCGAATACACACTATCCTCCAATGCTTTCCTCTGCCACTGCTGCTATCTCTACACATCAATTGAAGCATTCACAATCGTTAGTAAAATAATACAATTAAACCGACAAAAGTGAATACCTAGCAGTCTTCAGCTACATAAATAAATCAACTGGTTAGAAATCAATCCTAACCTTAATTTATCACGAGTGCGCACTCTAAACTTATAAACATTTATTAATTTAATATGTATTTTGCAGAATCACCCGCTATGGAATCACCCATGTACACACTAAATTAACGAAACGCCCGGAAAGGATAGGCGTCCCCATCAACTTCTCGCACAAAGAATCCACTTTATGTACGAGGCTCGGTCAACAAAGTTTACGGAATCCACTGTAAAACCTCACGGAATCCACCATTAAATATGCCTCATGGCATCATTCAATCCAATTTGAGGGATGACAACAAGTATGTCACCTTAAAGATTATGCTAAATAATGATGACAAGAGACCTTAAAGTTGTTATTTATATATTAGATTTTCATTGGTCTTTTTGCTCCATAACAACAACTTGTTACGTGAGGTGCCATGTGTGACACTAGTCGCATTATGCCTAGTGGATAAATAACTTTCGTTTCTAGTGAGCATATTATTAGAGAGCATTATGCAAATGAATTATTTGTATATTTTATCACAGGAGTGCATTTTAGCATTTAGAAATTATTATTTTTGTGCACTTCTATTGCACGAAATTTTTATATGTTCATATGCAAAATTATTGTCTTTGCAACATTTGTACTAAGGCCTAAGGGCAAGACAAATATTGTAAAGACACATTTATTAGAATTAGGTTCATTTGATAAATTAGATCCAAAAGGATGTAGTTGTGTAAGGAAACCAAAAAGCCCAAAAGGATGTTTATCACGATTTTTTAGCATAAAAGCCAAGAAACAAATCCATAACTACATGTATGAGGGAGGTGCTCGCTTATGTAGAGGGGGAGATTGTAGCCATTCTCTTGTTGTGCACTATTGCCTTTATTTTCTCTCTTTATGCGATTTGTGCTTTCTCAATTTTTAGTTAATGTTTCCTATTATATTGTGAAAGGCTACACCAATCCTCTTCTTAGCTTCAATCACCCTACTTTATCACCAACCAAAACAAGTAAAAACAAATATATATTTAAAAAATCAAAACACTAAAAGAAAGATAGAAAAAGCTCCAACTTTTTGAGTTTTATATACACTCACTACATCTAGATGCCATCAAGGTATTGATGCCTCCGCTACTTTATTAAGTCCCTAGTCCTGCCCCTACTATGATCTTGGGACACACAAAGAGTAGGATATCCAAAGTTCACTTGACCCAAACCCCTAAATTCACTACACCATACCATAACCATTGGGTCCTCAAGGATTGAACATGCCCATAGAGCTTTAGCATACATGATTTGAAATTGATTTTTCAATTATAATTTCTCTCACACCATTTTTTATACTCATGTAGACCCCCCCACCCCCCAAGGAGAGCACTCTAAGCATCAAGAACCATGGAAGCATTCCCTTTCCATTAGAGCGTCAAGCAACTGACATAATTTGATCAGGGGAGTAATGCTACTCATCCATGCAAGAAAGGCATAAAAGAAGAGAGCATCAATGAGAACATTAAATGGAGAACAAGTATCAACCCATGGATCATGAAGCTTAATTTTTGCCATTAATCAATAACCAACTTTTTGGCCATCGATCTTTATTATTTAAAATTCATTGTAAACTTGAGCATTGAGCTCTCTTCCATGTGAAGGTTGATGTACCACAATTGTTGCCTCTAAGTAGCTTATCACATCTCACAAGCAAATGCCCTAAAGGCAAATGCCACGAGCTGAGGATCATAACCAAATGGAATGGTCCAAAAGTCTAGGGTAAAAGGGTAAAAACCCTAATCATTATAGTCATGGCTCTCTTTCTCTATGTTCTTCTCTCCTTGTTCCCCCCATCATTTTAGCTTGAGTGAGGGTGAGGTAGCAAGCTTGTGAGAACTTGAGCTCAAGGGTGCATGGGATTCTCCCCTCTTGCACTTTAGTATTCTCTCTTCTCTCTTCTTTCGCTTGTTTGTTGTTTGGAAATAGAATTGAAGGAGACAATTTGAGAGAAGGTATAGACTATGTACAATGAAGGAGAGGCCATTGGAGCTTTTTTCTTACTTCAAGCTCCCATTCTTGGGATAAGAGTGGAGCTGGAGGAGAGGGAGCATAGGGCTTGAATATTGAGCAACTTAGGCAATATATATGTGAGCCATTAAGTGGAGTGGAATAGCTTGAAATAAGAAACAATTCATCAATGGTGAGTACCTCAACAACATGCACGGCATCAATCGGTACTTATATGAGAGATAGGGGAGTCATTGAGTGAGTGGAAACACTTCAGAAAATAAATGGTTTTTCAAGTCTTGTTCATTGAGCTTGAGTGCCTCAACAACATGAACACCAACTTGAGTGCATTGACAACATCTACATAGACATGCAAGGTATTGAGGATTAGGTTGTAAATATTAATTGCCCCCATTCAAAACATTCAATGACTTTCATAGTAGATCCCTTACAGACTATGCCAACATCCATCAAGCATGGATATATGCAAACACATGTTAATAAACAATGCTTTGCACAAAAGAAACAATAGACATACATATGTAAACAAAAAAATATATAAATCATGCAGCCATAGGCTTTCACCCAACAATTAGACAATGGCCTTTTCGATTGTGCAAAGTGGGAATCAATCCTCTCTTAGGCTCTAACCCTGCAATGGTTATCCTAATGGTCAAGCTTATTTGCAATTGTCACTTCTATATAACATATAATTGACCAATCCACCACACCTCCTACTGAGCCTACATGTCACCTCTCAATGCTCCCTAAACCTTCTCTTTTTCTTTCCTTTTTTTTTTTGAAAAATAAATATCTCTCATCTCAATTACCTTCACTTGGTCAAATAGGTGAGTCTCTTTAATGTTGGCATGCTCTTTCTCTTTATCTCTCTCTCACAAGCTGTGCATTAAAGGCCTTCCAAGGTTCTCTCTCTCTCTCTCTCTCTCTCTCTCTCTCTCTCTCTCTCTCTCTCTCTAGTAGTGTGTGTGTAAAGAAGGTGAAGAAGCATCATGAGACATTGCAATTGTGTGCACTAGCATTGCCCTCCTTCTACAATTCTCATCACGCCTAGCCTATTGGCACCAATGCTCTCTATGCATTGAAGTTAGCAGCACATCTACTAGTACAAGACTCTATCAGTTATGTGGGCTTCTTGACCAACCAAAGAAATCATTCCCACACCCTTTAATGACCTTTGCAACCTATCCATTCTTTCTATTGTGGCCTGAATTGATGATTGAATTCGACATGTGGATGTAGATGTACCTTTTTGAGCAATCAAAGGATCCAACTCCATGTGATTGGATAATTGTCATCGAGTGATTGTCCTTTTGGTTAAAGCTTATTCAACGGACCGAATTTGAGACATGGTTGCAATTGTAGCATCTTGAACTACTAAGGCTATGGCTCTCTACTAGAATTTGAATATTATCATGGAACATTTGCACTTAATGATGCTTTTGAAATGGCATTTGTATCTTCTTATGGGATATTTGCATTGAATGAGGGTTTTAAAATGCTCCTACAAGATGGAAAATTTGGCCTTTTCATCTCCACAAGTTTGCTTTGATGTCGTTAAATGCCTGTTTAGGCTTTGATCTAAGTCATTGACAACCATCTTCCATTGGAGCTCACACTCCTAGATAGCCCTCATCTTAGCTTATGTCGACTACGATCAATCTAACAAGCCCTTACTCCTTTGCCACCTAATGCAATAGCAAGACCGTGCTTAGCCTAGTAGTTATATGTTCATGGGCCTCCTCATAGCTTGCTCCTGATTCCATGATTTGGAGATATGCATTTGCATCCATGTTGAGATCACCACAAGGGGATGTTCAACCTAATAGTTATATGTATGTGGGCCACCTCATAGCTTGCTCCACATTGCATGATTTGAAGACATGCATTTGCATCCATGCCGAGATCACCACAAGGTGTTGTTCAATCTAACAATTATTATATGTACATGGGCCTCCTCATAGCTTACTCCAGGAGGTTGCATGAATTGGAGACATGCATCTGCATCCATGCTTAGGTCACCGCATAAGGGGCTTGGAAGGAGATATTTTCATGGGAAGCACATTGGTGGATATGTATTGCAAGTGTGGCATGTTTGCAAAGGCACATGAGGTGTTTGCCAAGCTCTCTTCTCATGATGTTGTCTCATGGCATGTGTTGATTGCAAGATATGTTGATAATACACAAGGTGAGGAAGCCTTGCATTATTTTAGGCAAATGCAGCTAGAGGATGTTACTCCAATTGTGGTGACATATGTTTGCTACTTGAAAGCGTGTAGCTTAATGAAAGCCTTACAAATAGGTCAGTAAGTCTATTCTGAGTTATCAAAAAGAGATATGGAAATATAGTTATATGTTGGAGTAACACCTGTAGATATGTATGCTTGTTGCAACCTGCTAATCAAAGCTCAACGGGATGTCCATACAAGATGTAGTCTCATGGGCTACCCTTATTTCATGGTATGCCTAAGATGGGCTTGGTAACGAAGTGTTCAAATCTTTTAAACAGTCATGTTTGGAGGAAGCTTCTATAGAGTTTGTGTTTATCATTCATTGCTTGAAAGCATGTGGTGCCAAAAGAGACCTTGAAACATGCGAGAATGACACACAAAATGAGGGAATTAGGATTAGAAAATGACCAATTTAAAATCAACACACTCATGGACATGTACAACAAATGTGGCTCCATCACAGAAGCCCAAGAAGTGTTTGATAAGCTTGCTATTCGAGATGCAATATCATGGAATGCACTAATGATGGGGTATGCTAATCCTCAAATTGATTACTTACAAGTGCAATGGATTGAGTTCAAGTGATGTTGACAATGAGAACTTTAACTTGATTAACTATTGTGTGAATTGCCTCTTCACCTGCATCTTCCTTCTAATTCATGAGTCGAAGGACTTCATTGAAATAATGCATAAGTGTATTGATGAGCAATACATGTCTGTGGGATGTTGTAAGCAATGTATTAATGTATCGATGAGCAATATTAGTGCTAGCAATAAAAATGAGGTATTATTGTCATGCTCACATGTGTCTTTTATGTTTTTGTTTTATTTGGTTGTTATATCATGCAATTTATTATTTGGTGGTTTCTTTGTAATTGTGCATTTTTGTACTTGAGTTTGTGGTGTACATTAAGCTTTTAGAATATTCCATGGATTTGTTGATACATAATGCGTTTTCAATTACTTGGTTTGATTGAAGTGAGATTCTTGCAACTTGGGGGTGCAATTCTCCTTATGCTCAATATATTTATTTCACGTTTGGTATGCGAGGTGCAAGTATCCTTTTAATATTTTAATTTAATAATTCAATGTTATGTACTGTTAATTCATGAATTGATGAGAAGAAAACATAATCTCAAACTTCGCCCCTTTATGCTCTCAATGTATCTCATGTTTTATACGTGGTGCAAACTTGCTTTAATGCTTAAATGTTGTATCCTTTGAGTTCATGAATTTATATAATTTTTGAGAGACACAAAGTACACACTAGGAGGTAAACTCCTTCGTAGGTACACGTTGGAGAGGGATGTCTATGCATGTCCTAAAGCAAGTGATCCACACAAAATTATAGGCATGCATGGAGGGCTTTTGTAAATGTTAGTGCATAATCTAAAAGATAGAACAATTTTCACTCTCTGAGTTGTTGAATTGGACGATAAGTGATATTAAAAAAATAAAGAAAAATATATCTATACATGGAGTTTAGTATGCCCTATGGATAATATCAACAAATTATTCCCAACTCACATGATATATTCATATTTAAATTAGGTACATGAAATGAAATAATGTGTGAAAAGATACATGTAAGTATAGACTTTCGAACTACACATACACACACACTCGGTCCCAAGCAATTATCCGTATCCATGGGTCTCAAGCCTCTAAAGTTTTTCGAACATATAAGTCTTCATTAACTCCACTCCCACCACTACTCATTATCATGTTCGCACTTAGTTGTATCTAATGGAGAATATTAGGATGGCATAGATAGTCTATGATAATGATAAATAATTATTGGCCTTTAATTTTCAGCGATAAGAAAATAGCCACCTCACAATGTGATTATTTTCCTTCGCTCACCAAAATACAAAACGAGTGAGATGTAACCTTGCGTGCTTCGCAAGAATGCCAATCGCGCCGGTAAGCGGCTAGTTTCTGTTATTGTCCAATTTTTCTCGGGTGCAGCACCCCAACCACGATTAGCGGTTAGCGACGAGCGTTGTTAGCCTAGGCTAACCAAGTATCGTTTGGACTTTAAACTTATAAGAAGGTGGGATTGTGACGAAGAAGCCAGAGGTTGGAGCGAACAATGCTTCGCCTGGTAGGAGCAGCAGCGAGAAGTAGAAGGATTCCTTTCGGCTTGTACCGTCGTCTTACGCTGCCGTCAGCTAGCTGCCTCTCAAGTTCTCTAATCGAGAGGCAGGCGGATCTTTCTTCCAACAGTTATCCGATTCCTTCACGTGGTTACGGCAGCGGTCCTTATCAACAAGCAAGGAAAAAAACAGATGACGAGGCTGGCAAGCGGTCACTAGCTGAGAAGGAACAAGAGGACACAGAAGGTGAGACAGGCGTGTCAGATTTTCAAGAAGAATACGAAGAAGCAGAAGATGGTTGTTTGTCTTCCCAAGGAGAAAAGGATTCAGAGAACGAAGATGCCGAAGTAGAAACAGAGAGTGAGGAGTATTTTTCAGATTTGGATGTGGAAGAGGTGAATGCAGATGATGGCTCTGTGTCATGTGTTCAGATTGCCGACATGACCAACGTTCCAGATGAATTGCAGGTATTTTTGGCTCAGCTTCTTAGCTTTTGAGTTGTATCCGTTATGGGTGTGTAAGCAAAGTATCATCAGCATGTAGTATCGTGTCTGCATTAGTAAAGATATATTTCTGGTTGGGCTTCTTAAATCATAAACAAAAGATGCCTTTTTGCTGCATCTGTTGTGGGAAACTATTGTTGTATAGGAACAGCCTGAGGAGCAACTTGCAGTCTACAAGTTGGGGAGTGCTGTTCGTCTTTTCTGGTGATTATTTACAATGTTATCCTGTAAGAACAGACTGCAGCAGTCTCCCTCTCTCCAATGGAAGCAATGTGCTCGTATTTGATGAGTATAAATGGGATAAGGAGGGAGAATCCTATAAATAGGGAATAACAATTATATCCAAATTATAGGTCAGCCAGCATTTGATGTGGCAAAAATAGCAATCGGTCACATATAATATACCCGACACTCGATGAAATGCACTCTGGTTGGAGGTTTTGGCACCCAAGATAAACACTATGACACCTAGGATATGTACTTTGCTTACATTCATATCTTTTATTTGGTACTTTCCTTATCTGTTATATCCTTAGATATTTGGATGGGTGCTAGCATCATTGGTCATAGTGGTTATGAAGTGACTGAGTGCAAATGAAAATGCAATCCATAGTTGAAGTTCTACATGATATGCCAGAGATATTGATGGTCGTGGCGAAAAAGCATTAAAATGGCTGAAGATCATGATACATTTTGTGCCAACTAAAATCGTACACCTCGAGATCTTTGAGGTATGATGATCCTTTCCAGATTACCAAGAAAATTAAGTAGTGTATCTAATGAGTTGGATTTATCTTTGGATATATATGAGTTCACCTAATTGTGAATTGTTTGAATGCATGACTAGGATAAGGTGAACTGATAGTCGCGATTGAGGAAGTCCTGCAACTCAAGGACATGGCTAGCTATCTTCCACTTGAATTTGAATTGGTTCTTGACTATAGGACTAAATGGTCTTGGCGGACTATTTATCCTAAGTATTTGGTCAAGTGGAAGAAGTACTCAAGGCAGAGGCTACATGGGAGTCGGTACATTCATTGAAGAGTCGTTTTCCACACTTCGTTCTTGTGGATATCGCTGAGGACAACAATCATTCATAAGGGGAGAAGTGTTACATCCTTGGATAGTTAGACAGACTCTAGTAGCATTGGTCACAATGGTCATGAAGTGACTTAATGTGAATGCATGAAGGCCACTTCAGGGTTAGGATAGTCGAGGATTCGAAAGCTTTAACTCATTGCTTTAGGGCAGCCATGGCTTTACTCGAAGAGGTAAACATTGATGCTTCTTCTCAGCCTTCTTGGACTTGATTCAAGGCTTCATTGGGCTTGTTTAAGCACCATAGAGTGCCTCTTGAGCTCCATTATAGTCAGCCATAGTAGCAACAATGTGAATTGTGCCTGTTGCTGTTGCTCCCATTCTTGATCAGTTTGACTCCTCCCCGAGCTCTTGGACACTCTTGGCAACCATCTTCAAGTTTCCAAGCATTGGTATGTTAGCTTTGCACATCATTTTGGAGCTCCCAATCCTTGTTACTTGTTGTATACAGCAACAGACCTACTATTGATAGGTCTGAATAGGGTTTTCTCATTTATGAGTTCACTTTTACCTCTATTGATGCTCCTATGTATATGTATTGATATTGGGATGCTTCATAGATGCCTTGAGGTGTTCATTGGCTTGCTTTTAGCTTGAATAGCTTAGCTTTGATAGGGTTTTACTGCTGTAAATATAGTTGGCAGCAAGCTATTTGATTGTGGAGGTTATATTTATTGACATTTAATGCCATTCGAGTACTTCGTTGGATGTGTTGATGTATGATATTGATGCTATACACCTAGACATGCTTATGGAATGCTTTGAGCTTCACATTTGAGCTTGATTACATGTCTTGGACCTTTGGTTAGTTGCTACAATGATCGTTCACTTACAAGCTTGAGGATTTTATTAGGTTTTATGCTTTCGGCTATTTACTTGATGTATCTTGGATGCTTGGATGTTATGTATATGATGTATTGAGCTTGTATTGCTTAGTTGGTATTCAATTTTGTTCTAGTGGGAGTCACTTGAGCTACTTGGCTATTTTGCATTTGAGTAGAGCTTTGGGCTTTATGTAGTTGAGCTTTTTTCATTGAGACAGTGGGACTCACTAAGCTATGTACATGCTCTCTCGATGCTTATTGGATGCAGTTACTCTTCAATGGGCTGATTTAATTCATGCTTTGGATTTGGCACCTATCTCTGTTAGTGTGATGTTAGTGATGTATACATACTACTTGGCTATGTGTTGAGCTTTGTTACCCTTGCTCAATTGGTCGTGCATTTGGCAATTCTCTTTTATTCTTGCTGAGACCTACTATATGTATGATGTCTATGCCTACTGGATGTATGGTTTATTGACACATTGAGGTGTGACAAAGCTTGGTACTAGTTCTATGTATCATTATTGCTAGTTGTTTTTACATATTCTATTTGTTGCCGGAAATACCTAGCAATGGGAGCTTGGCTTTTCTTGACTGATTACTCACAATTAGTTTGGGATTCATTGTTGCATTTATTATAGCAATGCCGTAATTGGAGGTTTATATGCTTTTTATGAGAGGATGTTTTGATTTGACCGTTTATTACTGGCAGTTAGTGGAGAGCTCTATACTTTGAAGTTTTCTTCCGTTTAAACTTTGTCTTAGCTGTGATTTGGGGTTGATTTGTAGTTATTTACTGCAGCCTATCTTCTTGTACTGTGCTTTCGTTTGTTGGCGTGATGGCTGGTGGATCCAATGACATTGCTCTCTTTAATATTGATAAATTGGATGGCACTAATTACAGCTATTAGAAGGCATAGATATGGCAAGTTTTTGTATAAAAATTGCAGATTGAGCCATTGAGACACAAGGGTGTAAAGCCCAAATGCTTTGATGGGGAGGATTGGGTTGAATTGGATGGGCTATGTAAATCTATAATCATTTTGTCACTCTCCAAGCAGGTATTCTACAATGTTGTCTCTGAAGGACAGATTGCTTTGCAGTTATAAGAGAAGATACGAGATGTCTATGATAAGTATTTCATTTTATTTTCAACCACTTGTCTTTGCAAGGCATTAATCTTAAGGAGAATCTTCCACCATTATTCTTGCTGGTTACATTGTTTGAAGCATGGGACACATTTCCTACTGCTATGTGTGTAAATATGCCTATTGATGGGTTGAAATTGCAGGATGTAGAGGGTACATGGGTACATTAGTTGAACGAAGAAGTAAACAAAAAGAATGCTAATGCTTTCTGTAGCTCTCATGCTTTGACAATTAAGAGGTAGTAATGTTAAGAGCGGTAATGACCGCTGTGCGAGAGACTCTCAGAAGTCTCGTTCTCAGTCACGTGGATAGTCTTGTAGGAAGTCTCATGGCTGTAAGTTTGTAGTAATGTTATTATTGTGGTAAGCGAGGTCATATTCAGCCATAGTGCCAAAAAATGAGTGATGACAAGCACAAGAAAAAGGAAAAGGACAAAGTGAAGGAAAGGAACGATTTTATCCCTAGTAAGTTCAACATCAAGATTGAAGGGATTAATGTAGTGCAAACTAATTCGAATGATGATTACATACTTACAACTTCCTCCCTTGATGTTTCGTAGTTGACTGATATCTCGTCTGCTTATACTCAATGTTGGTTGATTGATTTAGGGGCTTTATTTCATGTTACCCTTCATTGAGAGTGGTTTTACTTCTATCGCAGCATGACAAAATATGTCAGATTGGGTAATGATTTGGCATTGGATATTGTCGTTTTTGAAGATGTATGGTTGCAGTTTGCTTCAAGTAATATCTTTACTTTACATGATGTTCACCATGTTTTAGCTTTGATAAAGAGCCTACTCTTTACATGATGTTCACCATGTTTTAGCTTTGACAAAAAGCCTACTCTTTGCTAGATAGTTGGATGATGCGGATTACTTTGTATCTTTTGTTAATTCCTCATGGAAGATTACCCGTGGAAATCTTGTCCTTACACGTGGTGCCAAGTTTGATAATCTTTATCCCTGACTTGTATTTGGGCCTATTGACTATGTTTTGGTAGTGCTACAGCATCACATGTATCGTTATGGCATCGTCGCCTTGGTTACATATCACTAAAGGGAATGAAAATGCTTATCTGTTTGCAGTATCTTCTGTTTTTTGACTATAAATGTTTTAATTTTTTGTGATCATTATCTTTATGGCAGACAAACACGTAGTTTGCATAAGAAGTCTGGCATTATGCGTATGGGTGAGCCTCTGGCTCTTATTCATTTTGATATTTGTGGACCTATGCCATGTTAGTTGTTAGATGGTGTGAAGTATTTCGTTATTTTCATTGACGATTACTCATATAAGTTATGGTTATATCCCATAAAGTAGAAATTGAAAGTATTGGCTACGTTTCTGTCTGGGGTTAGGTTGACAAGCGTATGATTTGACAATGGTGGTAAGTATGTATCTAAAGCCTTTGAGTAGTATTGTGATGAGAGGGGTGTTAAGCATCAATCGACTGCCCTGTATAACCCGGGCGAGAATGGTATGGCTAAGTGCATGACTAGGACGATTTAGGAAGGAGTTTATAGTATGCTTAGCTAGGCAAGCTTACCGCTGTATCTTTGGATTGAGGCAGTTACTATTGCCGTACATTTGATTAATAGATTTCCATGCACTGCTAGTAGCTATCAAGTTGAAAAGAAGGTATGGTTTGGAAAATCTCCATCTTATGCTCATTTGCGTGTCTTTGGTTGTAAGGTTTTCTACCATATTCCCAAGAATAAGCACAATAAGTTGGATCTTAATTTAGTGAAATGCTTAGCCAGGTAAGCTTACTGTAGTGCTTTTGGGTTGTGGCAGTTACTACTGTAGTACATTTGATTAATAGATTCCTATACATTGGTATGGTCTGAAAAATTTTCATCGTATGCTCATTTGTGTGTCGTTAGTTGTAAGGCTTTCTACTATGTTCCCAAGGACAAGTGTTATAAGCTAGATCCTAAGTTTGTAAAATGCATCTTTCTTAGTCATGGGAATGTAGGTGAGATGGGCTATTGCCTATGGGATCCACAGGCTTGAAAGGT
Source organism: Lygodium microphyllum (assembly GCF_053477565.2). Taxonomy (NCBI): domain Eukaryota; kingdom Viridiplantae; phylum Streptophyta; class Polypodiopsida; order Schizaeales; family Lygodiaceae; genus Lygodium; species Lygodium microphyllum. The sequence goes on from NC_141157.1 coordinate 10,526,210, forward strand.
AATTGCAGCCATGATGTTGTTTTCCATGAAGAGAAAATGTATAAGTAGCTTGAATAGGCAGTTGAGATAGGTAGGGTGATATTTTAGAAGGAGCCTCGTGCTCTCATATAGCGAGCTAGACAGCTTGTGGCATCAAATACTCTAGTGGCCCATGATCTTGATGTTAGGATAGGATATATAGGCTCCATAGCTTGCTATGAGATGTTCTACTAGAGATGGATATTCTCTTGAGCGATTTGCTCCCTCTACAAAATATTTATGGTGACCAATATTAGTGAGTCTCTTACTTATGATGAGGCCATGTGCAAAGGAGACAGTCACTCTTGGGAGAGGGCCATGTTAGACTATGACTCATTGTAGACAAATCATATGTGGAAATTGGTTCCTTTACCTAATGGAAAGTATGCTTTGCTTTTGCAAATGGGTGTACATGTTGAAGAGTATTCTTGGATGCCTCAAGCTAGTGTACAAGGCTGGATTGGTTGCTAAGGGTTTTAAGTAGGAGCATGATGTTGAATTCAATGAAGTCTTCTCTCCTGTAGTCAAGATGACTACATATGTTTGGTATTTGCTTTGCCATGCAAATGGGTGTATAAATTAAAGGGTATCCTTGGACACCTCAAGCTAGTGTATAAGGCTGGATTGATTGCTAAGGTTTTTAAGGAGGAGTATGGTGTTGATTTTGATGAGGTCTTCTCTCCTGTAGTCAAGAAATCTATCTTACACTTGGTATTTGCTTTGGTTGCTCAGTTAGATTTGGACCTTTATCAAATGGATGTAGAGACGATTTTCTTGTATGGGAACTTGCTTGATGAGATTTATATACAGTAGTCTAAGGGCTTTGAGAAAAAAGGAAGGAAACACCTAGTGTGCAAGTTGAGAAAGAGCCTTTATGCCCTTAAGTAGATACCTAGAAAATGATATCACAAGTCTGATGCTCTCATGTATTCACAAGGATATACTTGCAGTAATATGGATTCATGTCTACACACGAAGAAGACCCGTGATAACAACCTTACAATTTCGGTGCTCTATGTGGATGATATGTTGATTGTTGGGAGCACTCATGATGAGTTGGATGCTTTGAAAAGTCAGCTTAAAAAGAGCTTTGGGATGAAGGACATGGGACAAGTCTCACATATATTCTTGGGATGCCTATTATGCGCGATCGCTCTAAGGGGCTCTCTTACTTGTTGCAAAAGGAATACATTCAAAAGGTTCTTGAGTGATTTCATATGGAGGATGTTGTCTTTTATTTTCTCATGTGAAGGTTAGTCAGGTTGATTGTCTAGAGTTTGATGAGCAGACGACTGAGATGGCCAAATTTCCCTATGCATCCATAGTGGATAGTCTGATGTATGCCATGATAGCTGCTCGTCCTGATATAGCGTTTGCAGTGGGAGTTGTGGCATAGCTATATGACTACACGTGGCAGGCGGCATTGAGATGCCGTAAAGGGTATCATGAGATACCTTAAGAGCACTACATATATGTGTATATGTTATGGTGGCCAGGATACTGGAGTCGTGGGATACACTTTGATTATGTAGGACATACAAACTATAGGAAGTCCACCTTTGGCTATGTCTTTATCTTTGTTGGAGACGCTATTTCTTGGATGTCCAGAGTGTACAAATGCATGGCCTTACCTACTACAAATGCAAAGTATGTTGTAGCCACTGAGGATGCATGAGTCATGGAATACACTGACTTTGATTATGTAGGACATGTAGACAATAGGAAGTCCACCTCTAGCTATGCCTTTACCTTTGTTGGAGGTGCTGTTTCTTGGATGTCCAAGGTGTAGAAATATGCAGCCTTACTTACTAGAGGCAGAGTATGTTGTAGCTAGTGAGGCTTGCAAAGAGGCTCTTTGGTTAGGCCATCTAGTTGCAAACCTTGGTAGTACGGATGTGGTCCCTACACTGCATTCGAATTCTATGAGTGCTATTCAATCGGCCAAGAATGTGGTCTTTTATGCGAAGACAAAGCACATTGAGGTGTGTTACCACTTCATTAGAGAGGCCGTTGAGGTCAAGTCCATTGAGCTTGTTAAGATCTCAACTGACCAAAATCCTATAAATTTGCTTACTAAAAGTCTCTTAGCAGAATGATTCACCTTCCTTAAGAAGATGATAGGTGTAGGATGGGATGACGTCTTTCGTCATCCTATTATACTTTATGTACATTTGTACTTTGTCAACTTTTTTGTTCTCTCCTTACTAGAGACATATTTATCTTTAAGTGGGAGGTTACAAGGGGTAAAGGCGCCTGTGCCTATGCTTCCTGTGTATTCACTACACTTATATTATCTACATACTTGTATACTATCGATGGCGGGATCCACACACTTGTACATTGTAGGTGGCAGGCGCCCATTATTGTCCTTTCATTCTTTATTCTTTCAATGGCTAATGAATAAGGGACTTGTTGCATCTGCCATAGCTTGCACCTCCCTTGCTTCCGCTTGCTCATGCTCCCACTCGAGCTTCTCTCTTCAAAATGTATGAGGAGGGAAGAAGAAATAAGAGAAGGAAGGAAGAAAGAGGAGGAGGTAGAGTCTAGAGGAGCTGTAGGAGGTAGTGAGGCTTGAGCAAGAGGAGGAGACGATTATGAAGACAAGGGCGGAACTAGAGAAGAGAATGTATTTTTTCTTTGGATAACGTGGTATTCCCGTTTCTTGCAAGATTCCGAAATACCATTTTCTCGACCATGTTTTGGGTTGAAATGGCCGTCTTGTTTTGGGGCCCTTGAAACATTGTTTTGGTGAACTATGAGCTCCACTAGCCTCTAATGGCCTTTCTCTCACTTGCATGGGTATGTTTTGCCAAGTAGCAGTCCTCTAAATGCATTTTTCAGTAAATTTTAGCCCCATTAAAATTATTGTTAGAATATTAGATTTGAAAGTTAATTGAATTTTAATTCTTGCCCAAAAAAAAAAAAAAACCAGTCAATAATTAGATTGGGTAGGCCAATCTGTCATCCAAGTATCTATGAGCATTTGTTAGCCCTTGAATTGGCATTAATTGATTAGTTAATGCCTAGTTCCTAATGTTACCATTGTGATTACTGGCTTATGAAATATTTTAGGCCAAAGTCTATCACTAGGTAGTATTTGACTAATATAACTTATTACAGCTTTTGCCTTTGAACTCACTGACTTCTAAAGGTCCTTGGCTCACCATTGTGAAATAACTAGCACATCACATGTGCATTTGATTAACAACTTAATCAAATGCTAAGCAAAGCATAGAAAATTCACATCCTCGTTTGATAGACCTACCCCTTGAAATCCTTGTTGTCCTTGATTGCATTGCAATTTGTCAAAAGCATCCATTGCTACTATTGGAAATACATGGTAGCATCATTGTTAAATAACATATGCTCCTATTGCTGAACCATGCTCATGCCCTCTACATGTTTAAAATTCCAGCCACTTAAACCAATTTAGATTCACATACATGAATCATAATCGTTAGCTTTGTCAGAACCATAAGGGATGCATCCGCATGCCAAAACATAACACTATTTTGACTACCAAGGCAAACTAATGCAGAAACTGAGCGTAAACAATGCCTCATAGTTATGATGTATGGGTACTCATGCAAAGCATACATCAGCTCTACAAACTATATGTTACTCAAGCAAATGTACTTTTCTTGCACCACCTACAGATGTATATTGCATATCATCCATGTATCCTATACATGCCTTTCAAATGTTCAAATGTACATTCCATGTATTTCATACATATCAATAACCTTGGAAATGTATAGTTTCAGGGCCTAGGTGCAAAACCATACACATTTGCATAGCAACTCATAGTGACTAGTACATGGAATAGTGCATAGTACCCCGAAATGGTGCTTTGGGGCTCTTGAAATGGGATGGCCTATTAAGAAACCCCTTTGGTAATCTTCTTCCTCACTTTCTAGCATCTGAGAATTGCACATTGCTCCCTCGACAATTGTCCTTCACCTTCCGTTGATTACTTTGATAGCCCATTGCTCAGAGGACTGCATTTTGCTCCGTGTAGATTCCCCACAAGTGTTGCCCCGGATTCAGATAGGACAATGCAGTTGTCTTTTGAGCTTCGGCTCCATTGTATCAACTTTTATTTACATAGCACGATTTAGTGCTTCATCATCTTGTTCTTTTGTGTTTTTTGAGTTTCTCTTTTCTCTCAAGGTTTGTTGTACACACACCGTGTTTCTCCATGCAAATCCTACTCTCTCTTTGGTTTGTCACATATTTTGACATGAAATCACAGCATACCAGTTATTCTGACATGGCCGTTTCGGTTTAATTTTTAAAATGGGGTCGGGGAAACTATAGTTGCATTTAGACATGTTTGGAATTTTTTCTAGATGTCTTCAGACGTTTGAAAAACAGATGTCTGAAAACCCCGTTTCAGACATGGCATTTAAGAAAATAAAATAAAAATCCGACGACTTAAAGAAAAAAACAAGCAATTGCTGGTTGCCTTTACCGGATGACTATTCCCTGAGTCCACTCAACCTGGAAAACACTTTCTTGACTGGAAACGACTGGAATCAGCTTGCAGGGATTGCATTTGGCACGAACTGTGGGGAATGCAGCTCCCTACTGCTGCCCCAAACTTTCTGATCACACAAGGTAAGATCTCTCTTTCTCTGTCTCTCTCTCTCAGCCTTTGAAGTTTGAGTAGTGCAGTCTGCAGTGTATTCAGCATGGGCCTTGAGGCCTGCATTCTCACTATTCACATTGGCCTATCTCTTTGTTTGTAAACTCTCTCTCTCTCTCTCTCTCTCTCTCTCAGCCCTCAAAGACTGCAGATTGCAATATGCACTGTGGAGTGTGTAGCCTGCATTGTTAAAGCTCAAGCTGAAGCCTACAACTAACAATGTCATGTCTACGTAAAATTTGTGTTAGGTTTTAACTTTTGAAGATGGGAGGAATGCAAAAAACTAACAATGTCATGTCAAAACAGTTGGAAAAGGGCAGAATACATGTAAATGCAAAGTGGACATACTTGGGATGGTGGCCTGCTATGCAAAAGGGCAAATATTTTGGGATTGACAGGTCTTGGTGTGGAAAGTGTATTGCGGCACCACAAAGTGTAAAGGATGTATGCCACAGATTGCATGTGGGTGTTGGAGTGCAAGACTCCACTGCAAACATTGATGTAGCTGTGTCAGATTTGGGAGATGCTTCTCATGTCGGCCTTAGCAATGTAGATGTAAGTGCTACTGTTAGGCAGCTTGGGCAGTCGAGCTCTCAAAAGTGTGTGAGTAAAAAAAAGAAAGTGGCCAAATCACAGGGTGCTTTGGTAAAAGCATAGGATTTGCAAGTACGAAAGGAGGCAGATATTGTTGTTCGTCGCTTCTTTTATGCAGAGGATATCCCATTTTGGAATGCTAAGAGCCTGTATTTTCTTGGTATGCTAAAGGCAGTTGAATAGGTGGCTCAAAGCTATAGACCGCCTTCATACAATGGTCTACGCACAAAGGACCTTGTTTAGGAGGTTAAATGCATTGACCGTGAGTTGCTTGATAGTAGGGAGAAGTGGAAGAGATACGGATGTAGCATTTTTGTGATGGATGGTGAGATGTAAGGTGCAGACCTATTATAAATGTTATGGCTATATCCATTTATGGTTTAGCTTTTTAAAAAATTGTTGATACGAGTGGAGAACACAAGTCTAGGGAGTTTATCTTTGGCATCTTGAAAGATGTGATCCTTGATATTGGGCCAAATTATGTAGTGCATGTATGTATGGATAATGCAGCTAATTATGTGAGGGTTGGGGATTTGATTGAGTAGGACTGACCTAACATCTTTTTTACTAGATGTACATGCCATTGCTTGGATCTTCTTTTAGAAGATGTTAGAAAGCTTGCTTGGATTGTCCTTGTGCTTGCTAAAGCAAATAAAGTTGTGACATTTGTTACACTAAAGCATACAATATTGGTAATGTATTGCCAATTCAGCTAGAAAGAATTATTAAAGCCATTGAATGCACATTTTGCTTACATGCTTATCATGTTAGTGAACTTATTGGGCTTGGGTCGTATGGTTGTTTGTGATGCTTGGGCAAGAAAGTAAGCTTCACATATAGTGAAGGAAATGGAAGTAGCTAAGATTGTTTTGGGAGCAAGTTTTTGGAATGATGCTAAAATGTTTTAAAGATTTGTGCGTCCATTCTTAAAATCCTTCATCTTGCTGATAGAGAAGGAGCCACTATGGGGCTTTTATATGAGATGACTAATCGAATGATAGAGAATGGATTTCTTGGAAGGAGTGGCTGATTCTAGGGTGTAAGAGATCAAAGGGCTTTGTGTGGATAGATGGGATATGATGCATTCACCCTTACATGCTATATAGCCTTTGTTTTGTATCTTATTTGAAGAGTGAAGAGTCTTAATAGTGATAGGGAGGCGCATGAAGGATGGATGATAGTGATAGAAAGGTATATAAAGTATGATGTGGATATGCAAGGTGTATTATGTGATGAGCTTGACATGTACAAGTTGGAATCAGGTGCATTTTCTCGGCCACTTGCAAGAGATGAGAAAAGAATGCATTAGGGTGTAAAATGGTGGGAGACATTTGGGCCATGTATTCCCAAATTGCAGCAAATGGCTGTAAGGATACTTTCACAAGTAACAAGGGTCTCGTGTCTCCCCTTGTGATAGAAATTGGATCACATTTTTACTTATTCAAACAAAGAGAAGAAATAAGTTGCTTCCAAAATGTACAGAGCAACTTGTATACATTCATACAAATCTTCCTCTTATCAACAAAATTAAGGAAAAAGACTATGAAAAGATGAAGGTTACACTGGACATGCTCAATAAGGAGAAGGATGATGATAGATTGCTTGTATTGCAGCAGATACGAGAGGAGGAAGAGGACATTGTAGTCTCATTGTCATAGAGGGGGGCAAGCACTAGTAATGTTTCTAGCTTGAGTTCTCTTGGTTGTCATCAAAGGGAGGAGGAGGATGATGATGGTGATGAGGAGGAGGAGGAGGAAGAGGAGGAAGGGAAGGAAGATTGTACTCTTGAGAATGATGAAGATGAGTAGATCAGTTGGCAGTAACTAGTTGCTGCTAGTTGGTCACTGATATCTAGCATCCATAGACTATAGTCTATAGTCTTGTTACAAACTAGTCATGACTTACTATAGTTTAAATGTTAGTTTTGGTTGTTTCTTTTGCGTTTTCAGTCTCGTATGTAGTTAGCATGCCTCTAGTATCTATGGTAGTTTTGTAGATTGTTGGCTTGATGTTAGTTTCTTCTATATTGACTTAGACAGACTTTAATATTTTAATTTGAGTTATATATTGTTTTGTGGAGTGTGGATGTATCTTTTATTTTGAAATTAGCACATGGTATCTATTATGATTTATCTCAATGTTTGTTTTGAAGATGCTTGTAAGTTTAATATTTTTCTCGTAAATTATTAAAAATATGTTAAAAAATTAGGGTCATGTATGATTTAGGTCCAGTGGTTTGAATCATACTTGTTTCATACTTTTGTACCGTTTGTGTTTAACATTTAATTCACGTATGAAAAAACTATGGGAAAAACAAAATTTCGAGATTCTAAGGGGAATAAACATATTGGGTTATCCAAAGAAAAAATGCGTTCCCTTCTCTAGTTTCATGCTTGTCTTTGCAATTGCTTCCTTGCTCAAGCCTCACTACCTCTTGCAAATCCCTAATTCCCTCCCCTGTTGTCGGAGGGGTTTTAGTCGAAAGTGTTGAGAGTTGTCTCCTGCCACATCAGCACTGCCACCACGTGGCAGTTTTCCCATGTGGCTGCAATCGCGGACTATTTGACTGCAGTCGACTGCATTAAATGCAGCCGACCTGGCTATTTCAGGCATTCTTTTCAGCCTTTTTAAGGCTGAGTTTCCAGCAAACTTAAATACTTGTATCTGACAGATTTCAGCCTGCTGGTGACAGAGACAGTACTCAGGGCTAACGGAGATTGAGGCCCTCAAGGCGGAGACATACACAGCTATTCCCTTTGCACCTGTGTATAATTTTGCATCCTTATACAACATTCTTCACTACAGATTTTTTGTGTTTCACTGTCTCTTTCTTTCTCTCTCTTTCTCTTCTCTCTGTTCACTTTGTGTTACGGTCATTTGCTTCCGCATTGCTTCACTCTGACATGGTATCAGAGCATTGAAAGACTCACCTACGGTGGACCTATTTGAAGAGGAGTTTTCAATGCGATACAAGGTTGCGTTTCCAGGTGGGTTGTGCATCAGAACAAGGTTGAGGCAAGCATGGGCGTGCGAAAAAAGAGAAGATTTTCTGAAGTTGTTGCTGTTTTTTTGCTGTTAGAGAAGGAAGGAGGCTGTGTTTTTGGCCTTCAAATGCAGATTTTACCTTTTCATCGCCTTTGGTGGACTGAAGAAGGTTCGGGACACAGAGACAAGAGCCAGTTAGATGGGGTTTCTTTTGCATTTGTGCAAGCATTGTAGGTGAAGATGTCTACAGAGACTAACGTGGAGTTTCGGGCGACAGAAGGTGCCTGTCTTACTGGCTCTTCCATTAGATCAAAAGCTTGATGGCGATGATTACCGCATATGGCGTGTGATGATGTTGGCCATATTAGAGTCTTATGATTTGGCGGAGCTTATAATGGAGGAGATCAATTGGCCCTCGATGAGAGATGAGTCCAAACTCTCTTGAAGTGCTCGTGCGGAGTTGACCAAGGCCTAGTCTCATTGGGATAAGCTGAATGCTGGGATCCGTTCTTTTCTTTTTTTTGTCTTGTATAATAGCCATGATAGCCCATATAGAGCACTTGACGGTGGCTCGGGAGATATGACTAGAGCTTGACCAGGTGTACAACCGGATGATCCTTATGAAGGGGGTTTCTTTGGAGGTGTACATGCAGACCTTGTCCGTTAATAAGCCTTCTTTGCTTTGGGAACGGATCAACAAGCTTTGGTAGCTTCAGATGTAGGTTCAAAATGCGGGGAAGCCCATTTCCTTCGAAGACATAGCGATCACTTTATTGTCCCAGTTGCCGCCACGATTCGATACTTTTTATTCCGCTCTTATTGCTTCAGGGCGGGAGTGGACTCTTGTTGGGAAGAGTTAGTTCCTATGGTCTTGGACCAAGAGGAATAATTGAAGGGACAGAATGCTTCCAAATCGGAGGCATTGATTGGTCAAGTCTCTCAGAAGAAGGGGAAGGACCAAAAGAAGAAGGAGGAGGATAACAAGTCCAATAAGGACAAAGAGAAAGAATCGACATGCCATATTTGTGGTAAGACCGGCCATTGGAAGAAGGATTGCCCTAACAAGGACAAGAAGGACACCAAGAAGAAGGACACGAAGGATTCTTGAGCGGGGGTGCACCTCATCAGTTGCTTTTCTACACTTAGCAGTCATTGAGGACTCTACACCGAAGACTTCTGATGCTGCGATGATAGCTCCCCAGGCTTGAGATTGGATCGTGGACAATGGTGCCTCACGGCACACAACTCCTTCGATAGTTGGTGTTGCCCATTTGCGACCCTTGCGTGGGCATATTCTCATCGAAGACAACTCTTTTGTGTCTTGCTGCACGGGGTGAGATGCAGTTGATCCTAGATGGACGCGGTGGTACCCACACTTCCGAGGTATTGCATGTGCTAGGTTTAGGGTATCATTTGCTTTTGGTACATAAGATTTGTTCTCTTGGTCTCTTGGTGGAGTTTGACAATCATGCTGTTCGAGTTCTTGATCATGGATCAAGGAAGGTTCTCTCTTCAAGGTATTTGGAGAATGGCATCTACAAATTGAAGTCTTCTTCCGCTCTTACCTCTCTTCTTTTTACATCTCAAACACAGTTTGAGCTATGGCATGCTTGGTTTGGCCACCTGAACTATGAGTATCTTCGGAAGGTGTCGCGAGGATCACTTGTTCGAAGTTCGCTGGACAGAGTGGTAAGCCAGCATCTTGCATTCGTAGGAAGCAACATAGGGATGCGATTCCCAACAAAGCTTTGAGGCGGTCTACTTCACCTATGGAGCTTGTATCTATGGATCTTTGTGGCTCGATGAGGAATGAGTCCTTCAAGGAGCTTGTACTTCATGTTGATATAGATGACTACAATAGGATGACATGGGCCTACTTCTTGACACTGAAGTCGGAGGCTTTCTCCCACTTCAAGGATTAATTTCTCTTCGAGGAGAACGGATTGGGCTAGAGATTGAAGACCTTGCGATCACGCAAGGGTGGTGAATTTGTTTCTAATGAGTTTGCTCATTTTTGTGCAGATAGAGGTATTCACTAGGAGTTTGCTAATACCAACACTCCTCAAGAGAATGGCATTTTGGAGCGGAAGAAGTGAAGTGTGATCGAGATTGTAGGTGCTCATACCCAGAAGGTCGAAGAGACGAAGGCAGCCCTACACCAGAAGTTTGAGATGACGGATTTAGGACTCATTTCTTTTTGGGCGCCATGAGATTTATCAGCCTCAGAGGGGGATTTTTATCTCTTAGCAAAGATATGCACATGAGCTTTTGGTGACTTTTGAGATGGAGGATTTGTAAAGAAATACTTTGATACAGAAGCACAAATAACAATTGTACGACAAAGCACAGACTGATAAAAGAACACAATTAGGGTTAGGGTAACTCAGAGACAATGAACACAGAAAATAACTGAAGTGATATAACTTTTGAATATACAATGCTCATGCAGCAAACACACTATGCAATGAATGAATACTGAACCTCGAACTCCTTTATCTCAAGGATTAGGGCAAGGGTAATGAGCTAGAGAGTGTTGTACTCTGAATGGATCTCAAATCGCAGCAAGGCAGCCTCCGGATGTCGAACACCAGCAAATGCAGCAGTGAGAAGCTAGATCTGCTGTAGATAGTCGTGAGGAGAGAGAAAGACCAAAAACGCAGGTTGCAGGAGAGAGAAAGACTAAAAACGTAGGTAGGACAGCTTGCAGGAGAGAGAAAATTGCCAAAAGTAGGCTGGATAGCCTGCAAAAGTTGGGTGATAGTTGGAGGAGAGAGAAAATTGCTAAATGCAGGCTGCAGATGATGTGGCAGGCAATACGACAACAAGTTTGTTTAGGAACATCATTCCCCCCTGACTGGGATCGGCTTCAAACTGCGAGAAGAGGGCTGGAAATCAGGCCCCAACTGATGTAGACAGCAATGGACAGCTTCAGTTGAGATGTCCTCCGGGAACGGAGTGTGGGCAACAAGTTGAAACAGCTGAAATCTGCAAAAACGAGATTGAGGGCTGAATGGAGGGCACCATACATATTTGTAGAAAGTTTGGGCCCTCCCAAGTGGGTTTGTTCTTATGGGACACAGAAACTCTCTAGGATTGCATTTCTTTTAAATAAACAAGTTTTTTTCATTAATTAAGCAAGTTTTGGGACTGTTTATTTTTAGCTCAACACCTCCTCTCAGACCCGACAACGGTGACACGAGAGAGATCTTATACCTCAAGGCGTCCCACCCCAAAGCAGCCAAAGCATCGGACAAAGGGTGTACGTCGGCTGCCCAATGGCCTACTAAGATTACAGAGACTATGGTTATCTTACCAAGGTAGCCTAAGTGATCACCCCAGAGAGGACAAGGCATTGGACAAAGGGTCCACATCGGCTGCCCAATGGCCTACCAAGCTCTACAAAGGCGGATGGAATCAGCTATGGACTGCTCTTTTTTTGTTTTTGTTTTTTTTTTTGATAGATTTAGCATTAAGTGGGAGTTCAAATCAATTTTCGTTCTATTGAGTATCCATGCCCTAAACGGGAGAATGATAAAGGATGGTCAGATGCAAGACCTTCACAAAACAAGCATACTGTTCGTACCATTACTGGGTTCAGTGAAGAGGAATAAGGCTAAGGTGTGGATATAGCAAATAGGTAAAGCAAGCAAGACAAGCAAAGCAAGTAAGCAAGCTAAGGAAAAACTGCCTTGGAGACTGCCATGGGAAATGCCACGAATATGGCGGATCCAGAGTTGACCACTCCAAAAGACCGAAGAGGGATAAATACACAAATGTGCATGTTTACATGAACAGAATGCCAATGTATCGGGTAATGCAAAGAGCAATGCAAGATGTCATGCTCACGCAAGATGCAATGTAACGGTGCCACTTGGACAGTGCCCTCGCAGGGGAATTGTTCACTTGCCCAAGCGTCCTTTTACAATCATATTATCGTGATAGTGTGGATGAAGTTATAAATGTCCATAATACAATACAGAAAAATAAATGAATGAATGTCCAAAAAACTGTAAGCATTATCATTGTCATTGGTAAGAGTAGAAGCCGCCCCCTCCCAAACTAGAAGGGAAAGAAAGAGGGAAGCACCCTCTCCCTATCAAGTTGAAGAAGTAGAGGAGGATGTATCCAAACCGATCTTGGGTAACAGGTATTGAAGAACCGGCCGGTTGACCGCTTTGGTTAAAATATCTGTCAAATTACCAGATGTAAGCACAAACTCTAGACGGATAGTGCATAGCTCAACCTGCCCTCTGGAAAAATGGAAGTGGACTCCCACATTCCACGTTCGGGGTGTAATGATCGGATTGCCCATAAGGGCAATGACACTCTGGTTGTCGCAGTAGACAACGGTAGGAGAGTCGCATGGGAAATGAAGCGTTGCAAGTAAACTCCTCAGGTAGATGGCCTTGGTGGTGCCATCAAAGAGAGCCCAATACTCAGTCTCGGCCGTGGAAGCCGCCCACGTCTCCTGCTTACGGCTTGACCAAGAAATGGGAGTCGTGCCCAAGGTAAAGAGGTAGCCGCTATGAGAACGCTGGCTGTCGAGATCTCCTACCCAATCAGATCAGTGTACCCCTAAAAACATAAATCAGAACCATATGTCAAGCCATAAGAATAAGTATACCGTAAATAACGCAACACATGGAGACATACAATCCAATGTGACATCTTAGGTGCTGTAAAATACTGATTGAGTATGCTAACTGAGTAAGATAAATTTGGCCTAGTGTGAATTAACCAAAGAAGTTTTCCTACAACAAAGCGATAGGTATGTGCATCGAAGGGCTGTCTTAGGATATCCTTTGACAAGTGGACAGTAGGATCAAGAGGTGTGGCCACTGGCCGTGTCTGATCCGAAGTGTGTTGTTCCACTAGCTGAAGTGCATACTTTTGCTGTGATACAAAAATACATCCCCCAGAACAAACTATCTTTATCCCCAAAAAATAAGACAACAAACCAAGGTGTGTCATCTCAAAAGTAGGGCTGTCTTAGGGTATCCTTTGACAAGTAGACAGTAGGATCAAGAGGCGTGGCTACTGGCCGTGTCTGATCCGAAGTGCGTTGTTCCACTAGCTGAAGTGCATACTTTTGCTGTGATACAAAAATACATCCCCCAGAACAAACTACCTTTATCCCCAAAAAATAAGACAACAAACCAAGGTGTGTCATCTCAAAAGTAGCACTAAGCTTTGCCTTGATATAGGGCAGCAGAATCTGAGCATGTGATGAGTAAGTCGTCAACATATAGTAGGATATAGCTGATCCCCTCCGCAGTAGATCGAATATATAAGTTCGGGTCATAAGGGGTAGAATGGTATCCATGAGTTCTTATCATCCATCCTATGGAACCAAGATTGTGGTGCTTGCTTCAACCCATAAAGAGCTTTCTACAAGCGGAGTACGTTATTCCTCAGGTTTCCTGAAGGAAAGCTCGGTGGTTGCTCCATATAGACTTCCTCCTCCAAATAACCATTCAGAAAGGCACTACTAATATCCATTTGATATATTGGCCAACTATGATGAGCGGCTAGCACGAGAAGCAACCGGAAAGATGTCAACCGCATAGTAGGAGCAAAGATCTCTTCATAATCAATGCCATGCTTCTGTCAAAACCCTTGAATAACAAGGCAAGCCTTGTATTTATCTAAAGTTCCATCAACTTTTAGCTTGGTCCTGAAAATCCACTTGTCCCGATGACTTTCTTGTGGTTTGGACGATCCAACAATGTCCAAGTCTCATTTATGTCAATACTCTTTAGCTCCTTCTCCATGGCCTCTTGCCATTGAGGGTGCTGAAGAGCGTCTTGCCATGCATTTGGCTCAGAATGCGCCATGTAATCGGCTGTAAATAACGACGCAAATGAAGCCTGAGGAGCAAACCGGATAGATCTTTTAGGTCCCTCTAGAGTGGAAGCCGGTAGTAGGATCCCCAAATCTTGCATGGTTTGCTGGTACCAGCGAGGTAACGGGTCTCACGGAGGGGGCTTGGGAGATGAAGAATTTATAGGAATGTCAGGAGCAAGAAGTAGACTATTCTCAGGAGTACGATCTCCGATGATCTGGAAGGAGGAATAGGATTAGAATCTTGTGCAAAGGATTGCATAATATCCCGCTTGTCAAAAACGGCATCCCTCCTAATGATTACCTTGTTTGTCCAAGGATCGAACAAGCGATAGGCTTTCGCTTCAGAGGAATATTCGATAAAAATAAGGAGTTCAGCTCGGAGAGTGAGCTTTCTTATCTTATCATGAGGGATATGTGTGTAGGCATGACACTCGAAAACTTTGAAGTGGTAAATGACAGGCTGAGATCCAAAAAATGCTTCATACGGGGTCTTTTGAAGAAGAGCCGTAGTTAGGCACCGGTTGAAGATATATCGAGGAAGTACATCCACATGTATCGAGAATGATCATCCACTATAAAAAAAAAAGTACATCGCGCTATTCAAGGCTGCAATGGATGTCGGCTCATAAAGATCAACATGAATCAATCTAAGAGGCTTCTCAGTACGATGTGTAGACTGTTGAGGAAATGGGTTATGGTGTTGCTTTTTGAGTTGACAAGCTTTACAAAAATCACGAGCTTGTTTTAGGCGAGGAAGGCCCTCAACCAGCTCATGGCGGGATAACTCATAAAGAGAGTCATAGCCAATATGCCCTAAGCGAAAGTGCCAAAGATGCTCATTGTTCGTAAACTCCCGAGATGTGGCTAATGCGTGAAAGCTGTGGAACATGGAGCCCTCGGCTATCGGCTGGGTCAAAAAGTGTCATGTGACAAAGGCCATTAGGTTGTGTCTCACCGTGAGTAATCACTAAGCTAGTCTGAGACTTAAAGATCTTGATTGTGGTTGTGGTAAAGAAAACTACGTGCCCCAACTGGCAAAGCTGTTGAAGAAGTAACAAGTTCACCCCAAGCTAGGAGACATGGTATACATTGTCTAGTGAAGCTAGATCCGGACCCTTGTCAGTGGCAAAACTGATGCTACCTTGAGCCTGAATCTTGACGGAGAAGTTGCTTCCTATGCAAACCCGCTCGGTTATAGGGGCTCGGGAACGAAAAATGTCCGCTATAGGAGTCATATGATGTGTAGCTTCACTGTCCACAATCCAATCAAGAGCTGAAGTGCTCAGCTATGACGAGTGGGGCTTTGCGGTAACCTCGTCGGGAGACAACTCACAGATGTGGATGAGACTTGCATTTGATGTCTCTATGAAGACGATGTGGGCCTTTGCAAACCAATCAAACAAGCCCTCTGGAGTTGAGAACGTTATTGATTGAGATGGTTGAGCAGTGGCAATATGAGTTTGACTTTTAAATTGCCCCTTGCCATCACCTTGCCTCCCCTGCTGGGGGTTGCCCGACTGAGGGGCGGGGGTGTGAGACTTGGATTTGGGTGTTGTGCCTCTAGCCTTTGAGCGACTCTCGTCGTCAAAATGACCAGCCTTTTGACAATGTTGACAATGCATTTTCTTTTAAGGTACATTTTGCCACCCTTGTTTGAGTTGTAATTGGGAGTTTCCTTGGGATTCCTCAGATGGATTTTGTTTTTGATTTTAAGTGGAGGTTTGGTTTTGTTTGCCCTTCCCTTGTTGCCCCTTTTGAGAATGAGCAATGAGAGTCCCGTCTGAGGAAGAATTCATATGAAATTGATCGAATAACCGTGTGTAACACAACAACTGACACTCAAATTCATTGAAAGTAAGCATGGTAGGAAACTCTACCTTCCAAAAATTGAAGTATTTCTTGGGAAATTTGTTTAGAAACAACGTGGCTTGATCGTCAGAGGACTTGGGAGTGCACGTAGTGGAGAATTCGGCAAGAAGTTGTCGATACTCAGCCAACTTGACTTTCAAGTCGTCCTAGTTTGTAATTTTAAAGAGTTGGAGCTCATGGTCAAGATTTATTCGATGGATTCTATCCTGAGCCGCATAGCGGCCAGTCAAGTGTGCCCATTGCTCTGACACTGTGTCAAAATGTTGAAGTTGAGAGTGAAACTCAGGCAATAAGCCTTGCATCAGCTTGATAATAGCAGAGGCATTTCTAGCCTTCCATGAGCGGACAACCTCGTATGGAACAAGTGCGGGATCAGGTTGGGGTTCCAACCCGGGCACAAGATCCCATAGGTTCTGGAAGTCAAGGACATGTCTCATCAAGTTCGGCCAAGTGGTAAAGTTTGACCTGTTTAAATGAGTCTTATCATTGAAAGCGTGCTTGGTAGAAAGATGAGTTGGAACCATTAGGTGTCGGAAAAGTGGGATAAGATGGAGGTGGAGGGTAAGATGGTGGTGGTGGGTATGTCTGATAGGAAGAATGAGGGGGAAAAGGTGGGTAGGCAGAAATAGGCTAGGAGTGTCCAATGAGTGCCGATTGATGCGGAGGCACTGGAACATGAACGTTTCCATAAGGTGTCAATGGAGATGGAGGCATTGGGACTCAAAAGCCTTGTCCAAAGCTTGGTTGGGTCACAACAACATGACCAGGAGGTCCACTAGGTAATGCTATAGAGGTAAGCTGTGGTACCAATTGATTCACACTCGGAGAGACTGGGGGAGGGGGGGGGGATACGCAGGCTGCAATGATTCCAAAAGTGTATGAGAAGTAGGTGGAACACCACCTGACTGATAAAAGGATGAGGTTCTAAAGACAATGCCTATGTTTCCATAACCCCTCGGTGTGGTGTGATGTGCAACATGAGGTATTTTGATAGGGGAATGTAAATAGTGTGAAAGGAAGTGGAGAAGCAGCGGAAGAATGTGGTGGGATGGGTGGGTTTTGAATTTGTGGTGTGAAAGGTGCATATGCATTTTGTTCATTTTTACCATTTAATGATTGAAAATGAAACGATGATGATGATGATGATGATGATGATGCACCATGCAATATAGAAAAAGGAACACCAAATTGATTCTGATTTTGAGAAGTAAACTAAAAAGAAGGAAGGTTAGAAGAAGAGTTACCTAGCTTTTTCTTATAATCCCCACGACATGTGCTAACATATAAGAATTGGTCATCAAGAGAACCCTTTCCATAGTCAATGGATTGTACCCTATCTTCCTCATGATTTCTACCAATATATTGCAAAGTAGAAGAGGTAAAAGATGAAGGAACAAAAGACAAATCTAAAGTATCTTGCACCAGAGTGGACGGAAGAGGATGAAAGAATGGAACATACTCGGTATCTCTTTCTCCAACAGGGGGACCCATCCTTGAGGGAGGTCTTGACGGTCCTGCAATATCATTAGATTTATGTGCAACATCTGAAGAGAGAAATTCATGCATACCTTCATTGAGTAGCTTCTCTTGAAGGGCAATCCTTTGATCGAGCTCCTCAATCTTCTTTGCTTTAAAGTCCATGATCACATGATATTCTTCAGTGCAATGCTTGTATAGCCTTTCTACCATGTTGTCAGAAGTGTCTTCCACCATGTTGGAACTAACTGAAGTGATATAACCGCTAAATATACCATGCTCATGGAGCAAACACACTATGCAGTGAATAAATACTGCATCTCGAACTCTTGTATCTCAAGGATCAGGGCAGGGATAATGAGCTAGAGAGTGTGTCATACTTTGAATGAATCCTAAATCGCAGTAAGGTAGCCTTCGGATGTTGAACACCAGCAAATGCAACAATGAGAAGCTAGATCTGATGTAGATAGTAGTGAGGAGAGAGAAAGACTAAAAACGCAGGTTGCAAGAGAGAGAGAGAGACTAAAAACGCAGGCAGGACAGCCTACAAGAGAGAGAAAGCTGCCAAACGCAGGCGGGACAGCCTTCAAAAGCTGGGCGACAGCTGGAGGAGAGAGAAAGCTGCCAAACGTAGGCTGCAGATGACATGGCAGGCAATATGATAGCAGGTCTGTGCAGGAACAATAGTCACTTGGTTGGGATCAACTTCAAACTGTGAGAAGAGGGCTGGAAATCGGGCGCCAACTGATGTAGACAGCAATGGATAGCTTCGGCTGAGATGTCCTCCACAAATGGGGTGTGGGCAGAAAGCTGAAACATGTGAAATCAGCAAAAACGAGATTGAGGGCTGAATGGAGGGCAATATACATATTTACAGAAAGTTTGGGCCCTCCCAAGTAGGTTTGTGCTTATGGGACACAGAAACTCTCTAGAATCGTGTTTCTTTTAAATAAACAAGGTTTTTTCATTAATTAAGCAAGTTTTGGGACTGTTTAAGTGAAGCTAATGCATTTTTAGCTCAACTGGATTGTCGGTCCATTTCTACTCCTATGGATCCGAACAGGAAGGCCACTTCACACGCAGATTCTCCTTTAGCAGATGCTACTTGCTACCATCAGTTGATTGGTTCATTGATTTGGCTCCTCAACACAGGGGTTAATCTATGTTTTGCTGTAGGTCTCTTGGTTGGGTTTATGAGTGTATCTCAACACGTGCATTGGTAGGCTACTCAGAGGATACTTCGGTTTCAGAGGGGAGTCTCCGACCTCGGGCTTTTCTATCTAGCAGGTACAAGTGCTTTTGATCTTGTTCTTGTAGGTTGGAGTGATTCAGATTGGGTTGGTGATGTGGATCACAGATGGTCTACTATAGGTTATTGTTTTACCTTGGGTGCTGGTGCTATCTCTTGGAGTAGCAAGAAGCAGCCCATGGTAGCCCTATCTTCGACTGAGGCAGAGTATTAAGCTATCTCTTCTACCTTATGTGAGACTGTGTGGCTTCGGCGCTTGTTGGAGGAGCTTGGTTGCCCCCAGATTTGTCCTACTATCTTGCGGTGCGAGAATGAGAGTTGCATTGCTTTGGCATGGAATCTCGTATTCCATGCCTGGATGAAGCACATAGAGATCCGGTATCACTTCATCAGGGAAAATCTTTTGGATGTGACCATTGATGTGGAGTATTGTAACACTAAAGACAATGACAATCTTGCAGATTTGTTTAGGAAGACACTTCCCTAGGCTTTACTTCATTGACATTCCAGATCCCTATATCTGTTGCCTTGTCTAGGATCTAAGAGGGGGTGTTGAGAGTCATCTCCTACCACATCAGTAGTGCTACGTGGCAGTTTTGCCACGTGGCTGCAGTCAGTTGAATTAAATGCACTGACTTGGCTATTTCGGGCATTTTATCAGGCATTCTTTTCAGCCTTTTTAAGATTGAGTTTCTAGCAAACTTCAACACTTGTACTTGACAGATTTCAGCTTGTTGGTGATGGAGATAGCACTCAGGGCTGACGGAGATCGAGGTCCTCAAGGCGAAGACATATGTAGATATTCTCTTTGCACCTGTGTATAATTTTGCATCCTTATACAGCATTCTTCTCTACAGATTTTCTGCATTTCTCTCTCTTTCTCTCTCTCTCTCTTCTCTCTCTATTCACTCTTTGTCACGGTCATTCACTTCTACATTGCTTCACTTTGACAGAAAGGTCGTATCCATCGGGGATCAGAGAGAGAAGGAAGTAGAGAATAGGAGATAGAAGAGAAGAAAAATAATAGACAAAAGGTACACAAGATAAAGACAAAGCTCAATGAAGCAAAGCACTATGTATTGATAGAATCTGAGAAGATAAGCAAAATTTTTGTCTAGGACTAATTAGAAGCAATCTTCAAGCATTAGATCTCTTGGAGCTCCTCGGTGGACCAAAAATGCACAACAAACACTAGCTTCTTCTCTGCCGCTCAAATCGCAAATCTGATGATTTTGTTGGCTTCGAAAAGGGGTAAAATCTAAGGATTCATGGTCAGAATTCTCCTAGATCACTCTTTCTTCTTCTCCTCGTTCGGAGTGCTATTTGCTGCCTATAAACTACGAACGTGCGTCATGCAAATTCGGAAGCCTCTTCTTTTTGTATGAGATCTCTCTCAAAACTGGCTGAAAAAGCCACTTACTTGTTGCACGTCACTCTATTTTGAAAGTTTTCTACATTTTTAAAGGATATTTACAAGAAATAATATTAAAAATGGGGTAAACTTGTCCAAAAATCTCGTATTTTGCAACTAACCATACTATGGATACTAGTACTAATGACTAAGATGACTTTGACCCTCTAGATGCATAAGAAAGTTGGATGATGATGCACTCTAGGTTTTTTCACACTATGTCCACGTAATGATACAATATCCACCCCCTTTGAATTTGCACATCCTCCGGTATGTACCAAAGTTCTAGTTGTTACCGGATTTTGAGTCCTCCTTATCCTTTGCAACCATATCCTTTGTTTCTTCATCTTTCATATGTTCCTAGCTAGCCCTTGTATCATGGCCACTATTTTCTTTCAATTCTGGCAACTCATAGGCAGTAGATTCTTGTCTCTTGAATAATTTGATTCTTTTTTTACTATTGAAAGTTTTATGGCTATCCCATCTAGCTCATTTAATGCATAAGTAGCAAACACTTGTCTTACTACATAGAGTCCAAACCATCGTTTGAAGACTTTATGCATGGCACTATGCTAGTTGTCTAAACTGCTGTCATAAACCAATACCCAATCCCCATTTTGTATGGTTCTTGGCCTCAATTTATGTCTTTTGTCAAACCGTTTCTTGTTCTGTATCCTTGTTGCCCTTGACTTTGCAATTGCTGGATCTATGTCTTTTATTTTCTTTCGAACTGTCTAATATGTAAGGCCAACAACTCATCTCGATTCAACTCTTTCCAAGGTAGCACACTCCATGTGATTGCTATCTCTTCTATTGGCATGATATGTTTTTGACCATATATCAATTCAGCAGGCATATATCTTGTAATAACACTATGAGTTATTTCGTCAGCCCACAAAGCATAAGGGAGTAATTGTGGCCACTCTTTTACCTTCTGTCCACATGCTATTGCCAATGCCTTCACAATAGGTGGATGATTTCTTTCACTTTTGTCATTTTCTTCAGGGTTATAAGCTGAAGTTAAAGCAAGCTTTATCCCTAGCCGTGCAAGGAAATCACGGGCTTCATTTGCATCTAGTTTACCCCTACTTGCTATAATTTTTTCCACCTAGCCATACTGACAAAAGATCTCTTCTAAGAGAAAAGTACTCACTGCATTTGTTGTCTTGGTACGTAGAGCTCTCCCTTCCATTTGATTAGTCAAGTCTTCATAGGCAAGTATGAGATATCTCATTTGCCAAAGACCAATAGGCACTGTGACTAAATCCACCATCCACTTAAAATGAAGAGACAAGGGATATGTGGATTGCCATCCATCTTGATGTCTCACAGATGAATACATTTGACATGTCGTACATGTTTCCACAAAGTGAGCAACATCCTTATACATGCCTTGCCACCAATATCTTTCTTTACCCCAAGCATCTCTATGGCCAGCTTGGAAGCTTTCATGAAATTCTTGCATAA
Source organism: Lygodium microphyllum (assembly GCF_053477565.2). NCBI lineage: Eukaryota > Viridiplantae > Streptophyta > Polypodiopsida > Schizaeales > Lygodiaceae > Lygodium > Lygodium microphyllum. Next base: position 10,547,768 of record NC_141157.1, read on the forward strand.
CGTTTACTTGTGAAGCTCTTTCACCCAAAACTTGCAATGGCATATCCTGTTTCTTCTTAGCATGTTTCCACAAGTACCGATCTTTCAAGAAAAACCCATAGGCTTTCCTCTTGATCTTCTTAAACTCCTCATCCGACTACTGGTCTCTTTTTGTTAATGTGCTGAGGTATTGACCAATTCTCAGCTACTCTCCTGCATATTTGTCTTCCAGAAACACTTCTACACAAGATACATAACATCTAAAGTGTTTTCTCTTTGCTGTCCAAGCTTTTGTTAGTGATGTAGCAACTCCTTGTATTGCTAAATTCACTCTTACAGCACTTGTACTTGATAAACCAGCTGCTGTATTTACTGCATTTAATATTGTGTTCTTCCTCCTCATCCATCATCCCATCTTTATTCTCATAGCGCGCCTGAGATAACATGTTTGCCACTTGGTTATCTCTTCTTGCAATATGCTGAAATTTAGGGTTCAAAGATTTGATGTATTCAATCCTCTGAAGCATAGCAATGCCCGATGTAGCATTAGTAATCATACCCAATACCAGCAAACAATCAGTCTCAACGACTATACGAGCACCCATAAAATACTCCTTATCACATTTAAGGGCTGTCACAATTCCCCGTAATTCTCTTTTTACTTGTGGATGTCTTCTTTGCCGTTCGGTTAATACTTTAGCACCGAACTGAATTGCATATCTTTGCCCTTCCCCCTCATCTTGCCCAATTGCCCATCCAATCCCGATTGGGCTTGTAGCAACAGTAATAATGATGGGCTTCCCATGTGAATAATCAACCTTTCTCAATGTAGGAGCAGATTTCAAGAGCCACTTCAAAATTTTCATTGCTTTCTGATGCTTCCTTTCCTAGTGAAACCTTTGACCTTTCCTCAAGAGCTGATATAGAGCATTAGCTACATGTGCAAAGTGAGAGATCCATATCAAATAGAACACACATGCACCCAAGTATCTACACATCTCAGATGCATTCGTGCATACATCTTGTATTCTAATCAATCCCATCTATTTGCATTGGTGATGGTCTTTGCCCATAGGGTCCACACATATGCCTAACAATAAAAATCTCTTCAACTCCAAACACTGACTTTTGTCGAGAAAGAGTTAAATGCACATTTTCTAGACACATCAAAATCCTTTCACAATCAACAATATGGTCTGCAACAAATTGTTTATACCTGTGAGCATCCATCTCTTCATTATTTTCATCCACTGCACACCCTTTGATTTGAACATCATCTAACAAGGGCATTGTCAATTGTGGTATAAAATCCTTGAGTACCCTATTCATAGCATTTGTCATGTGTGCCATAGAGTTTGTTGCACCGTGTGGGAGAGTACATTTCCGTACTAACCCCAAAGGAGTCTTCATGGTTGTGATATCCTTGCTCTCAATTGCATGCTGAAACTGATCATACCTCGAGTAAAGGTTACCCAAAGAATAGATCGTTGTGCCTGCAAAAGCCTTTGCAAATTCATCAACCATAGGACCTGCACCCGCATTTCTTATGGTCACTTTATTGACTGACTGCATATTTTGAATAAATCTCAAAGCCCCATTTTTTTTGGGCACAGTAAACCAATGATTTGAATACGGGGCTGACCAAGATCTTCATGCGAATCTATTCATTTAGTAAAGTCATTATCTTTGGCAAGTAAGCTTTAGGCACTAGAATAGGCCTCAAGTTTCGTGGTACATGTAGCATAGTAAATATTACCATAGGAGAGACAACATTCAGATCTAGACAACCTATTTTAGTTGGCTGAAATGCAAATGTTTTCCCATGCCTAGCCAACATCTGCATAAAACAGTCTCTTTCAGCATG